>NW_020884933.1:3290830-3368690 GCF_003945725.1 Corapipo altera
GGGGTCCCCCCCGCGCACTCACCGGCTCAGCTCCCGCGGCGCCCGGCTGGCGGCGGAGCCCCCCCGGCTGGCCATGGGATGGAGGGGGAACGGTCCCGGAGCTAACGGGAGAAAATGCTTGTCATGGCAACCCCCGTGCCGTGCGGGGCCGTGCGGGGCCGGGCCGAGGAGGGAGGGGACGGGGGGGAGGGAGGGGGAGGGCTCGTCCCAGCCCGCCGGGGGAGGGGCTCCCTTAAGGTGGTTGCACGCCCCGACGGCTGCTTAAGGGGGACGGGAAGGAGACGGAGAGTGGGTAGAGTGTGTGTGTGGGGGGGTGAAACCCCGGGCAGTGGGAGGACCCCACAGGCAGAGTTGGGGGGTGCACCCCCAGAAAGTGTGGGGACCCCCCAGGCAATGTGGGCATCCCCCTGGGCAGCACAAGAACCCCCCCTGCTAGAGCGAGGAGTGCACCCCTGGGCAACGTGGGGACCCCCCAGGCAATGTGGGGACCCCCCTGGGCAGTGTGTGCACCCCTCAGCAATGTGGGGGCACCACAACGTGTGTTCCTCCCCCCCCTCCGGGGAGCTCTGGCACTACCCGTGGCACTGAGGTGTGTGCACTCCCAAGCGTGGGCACCCCAAGAAGTGAGGGCTCATCCTCGTCCCCAAACCCCTCCCCAGCCCAGGCGTGGGGAAGGCAGGAGTAGCACCGTGACCTGTGGCAAAATCGGGGTTCCTTGTGGGTTAAAGTGGCTTTGGGGTTCCTCGTGGGCGCTGTGGTTGATGCCCAGGGGTTGGGGTGTGCCAGCCTGACACCCCCTGAGAGCGACAGTCCCCTCGAGGAGGGGACACACCCCGTGGGCCACAGAGGGTCCAGCATGAAGAAACCCCCCCCCGGGCAGATCCGACCCTCACCCCTTTTTTTAAAGGAACCGGGATAAAAACCCCTCATTGAATGGTCCCTGAGGGGTGGACACGCCGCGGCCGTGCTGGGCATGCACGGTGGCATCGGGGCAGCAGTGCCGGGCGTGGGCACCTTAACTCGGCACTCGCCCTCCCCGCAGCCCCACGTCCGGGCACGCCGCGGGTTCGAGTTAAACCAGTGGAACATCTGTGCACGCACAAGCCCTAATTAGCGCTCGGAACGGTTTTTTCCCCCCTTGAGGGCCTGCACCTCGAGAATTTCGCATTCCTGAGCGCTCCCAGGTGGTGCTGCAGAGGCCGGGAGAGCCGAGCCCTGTGTGGATCCGGAATTCCTTCCCATGCTCCCCACGGCCAGTAAAATCCCTTCCACTCGGCTGAGCCAGGGGCCGTTTGGGGGCAGGGGAAATTATCTGAAGTCACCTGAGTGCCACCAGAGCTGCCCGGGTTGGGTGTAATTCAGTCTCCACATCCTGCACAGCGCAGAAGGCACCGAGCTGCCCCTGGGCTTTGCAGCAGGAGGGAGGAAAGTTCCCTGGGCTGGGAATGCCCCCCATCTCAAGGTGGGGTCCTTGGCATCTTCCTGGGGAGTTGAGGGAGTCATTCCCTCCGAATGTAAAACCCTCCAGGGCTGGAGACTCCCATGACAAGAGCAAACCTTGTGTCTCAAAAAACAAGCTCGGGCACCTTCGATTTAACAGCTCCACGCTTGCCCAACACAGAAAGTGGGAATAAACACGCGGATTTTAGCCGGTGTCCGGCCCCCCCTCCACCAGAATCAGCCAGCACTGCCCAGATTGTGTCTCAGTGACCACAGAACAGCTTGGAAAAGAGCTGGTGGAGCAGCCTGCAGGCAGTGCTTCCAACGGGCCGGGATGCAAAACTGCTATTGAGACATAATGGCCTTTTAAAACAGGTTTTCTGAGCTTGGAAGGAATCTCTGACCATCTGGATTTGGACTCCTGAAAGGAAATCAGCCTTCCTGCCTCAGGGAAGCTGTTGTTAGCAGGGCAGTTCAGCAATGCTGAGAATTTGCAGCCTCCTTGGACTCCTGGACTTGGGCTGAAATGGGGAAAGGCAGGTTTTACAGCTGGGGCACTTGCTGTCGAGGGAACCAGCCAAAATCCATTTGGAAAATGTGCTTCCCATCCAGTGGCAGGCGGCAATTACAGAGCTGGTGCTCAGCAGCTCCTGCCTGGTGTGTTCCTGTTACACACAGAGCCATAAACAGGCTGAGAGCCCCTTCCATTTTATAGCTAAGGAGAAGCACATGGAGGAAAAGTGAAAATCCTGGCTGGAGCTGGAGCAGGAGCAGGAGCATCACCTCCAAACAAGCACCAACCTGTCCCCACACACGGCAGCACAGAGGGGGAGAGAACACGGGAAAAATTCCTTCATGGAGTATTTTGGGGTCTCCTCTGAAGATCCTCCCTGTGCTCCTGTTTCCCAGGATGCTGCCCCTGGTGCTTGCTGGTGTCACCCCTCCTGCTCCATCCCCTTCAGCCTCAGGCCACCTGCTCCTGCTGGGGGGGGCAGAGGTGTCCCCACACTGCTCTGCCAGACACACCTGGAAAAGGAAGGAGAAGGACACAACCCCTGAGCCAGCAAAGCTCCCACTTGTCCAGCCCGGAGCTGCAGGGAGGGACCTCCCAGGATTAGCAGGGCTCTGGCTGCCACAGCCACGGGGGTGGCAATGGGAACAGGAGGATTTTTGGGTGGCAGTGGGGACAGGTTGGTTTTTGGGTGGTAGTGGGGACAGGCTGCTCCTTTGGCTCTTGGCAGGTGCTCCCAGACAAGCTCCAAGGGAGACGTTGGATCCCCCCAGTAAGTCCCTGCAGGGCTGCCCACTCTGTGCTGTGCCTTTGGCCTCCCCATCCGCCCTGGATCACGGCTGGATAGTCAGTTATTCCCTTATCTTCGCCCAGAACTGGCCACGTGTGTGGGGAACACATCACCTTTCCCAGTTGGGATCGGCCAGGAATGCTCCGAGCCCTGGCTATGGAGGGATTCATGGCAGAGATGCCTGGATGGTGCTCCTTGCTCCTCTCCCCTCCTTGCACCTGACACCCATTGCAGGCCCCTCTGGAAGAGGAGCAGGTTCCCCATCCCATCCCAGGAGGAATTTTCCTTCCACACCTCCCTGCAGGCAATTCCTGCTGCTTGGAAAAGGAGCCAAACTCCCACAGTGACCAACAGCACCTGGGCCCACCCTCAGGGACCTGAACCCTGCGGGCAGCCCTGCTGGGATGGGAATTTCAGCTGTTGTCCATATTTTGGCACCTCTTTTCTTTTCCAATTGCTTTTCTGCTGGATGCTGTGGAGGCAAAGCAGAGCAGTTCTGGGCCTGGGCAGTGTCTGGCCTCAGGGAGACCAGCAGCAACATAAAATAAATAACACCAAAATAGAAAACATCACTCCACCAGGTTCTTCCATTAAAAAAAAAAAAAAAATCAGGATTGGCTGATGAGTTCCCTTTAAACCCAGTATATAATATTTGTATTAATTTGCCTTTAATGCCTCCCAGGCTGGGAACTTGTAGGTGGAGTTTTAGCCCAAAATGAATTAAATCAGCCCGAGTTGTATCAGCCAAGTTACAAACCCATCAAAACCCGAGGCCAGATCCTGATCTCATCCCGGGGGGGGGGGGGGTAAATCCAGCGATGCTCCACTGGAAGCCACGGGGAGGATTTTTGTCCCGGTGCCAGGGAGAGGAGCGGGATTGGCCCCCCGGGGTTTCTCATGGAAACACTGACTGCCTCCCGAGCACAGGCACAGTCGGGCGGCTGTGAAATCTCTCTCCATCCGAGGGCTAAATATAGGGAGGGAGAGCGCCAGGGATGCGGCTCAGGGATAAATAAACCCTGGAGAGGCTTTGGTGGGAATGCCAGGGGCTCCCGGGGGTCCTGCAGCTCCGAGGTCCCATCCCATGGGATAGGGCAGGGGGACCACAGGGCCCCTACAAGGTGGCAGAGCTGGCTGAGATGCCCCCAGGTGATGCCTGCAGCCTGGAGAGCTGGTGAAAACAGGGTCTGGGGTTTTTTTCCTGCCTCTTCTCCCCCTTTTCCCTCTCCCTGCAGCACCCACAGGTGCCTGTTTGTAGGGCTCAGATTCCTGCTCAGAACCCATGGGAAGGGTCCTATCATGGGTCCCATCGTGGCCACACCAATTCCCCTCTCAGTTCTGGGCTCTCCCCTCATTCCAGGGCAGCTCCCCACGGCTTTGGAGCACCAGAAAAACCCCACAGCCACGGGGTTGCTAATAAACCATCACCACACTCCTGCTAATAAGCCTCTCCTAGCCCGTTCCTGCTCCCAATTACTCTAACAACCCTGTTAATTTCTAATTAAGCAGCTCCTTCACTGGGGAAAGGGGCTCGACATGAAAAGCAAAACATGAGAGGAGGAATCTGGGCCCGGCTCTGCTTTATGGGTGTAATTAGGAGACAAAATTGTTCGCTCACCTAAGGAATTCATCACCCGAGTGCCCGTGAGCCGACAGCCACGCTGGGTTTTCCCCGGGACCTCTGTGACTGATGGTGCTTTTCCCTTCCCCACCCCTCCACATTCCCGTTTGGAGCCAAGACAGGCTCTAAACCTATTAGTGCCTGTTATAAAACCCCCCAATATTTGCCACAGCTGAGGAGGAGCCTCTTGGTCGCTCCTTCCCAAAGCGCCCATGGGCGGGATGAGGGGGAATGCTGTGCCATGGGGATGTGGTGACACCTCAGCAGGGATGTTGGTGTCCTTCCTTCTCCGTGGATCAGCCCAGCAGAGCACCCTGTGCTCAGGGAAACACAAGGTTCTTCCCTTGAGATCTGCAGGACACCCCACTCCCCTCCCCAGGGAGTCGCAGGGAAGCGGCTCCAGGCAAACAGGGAGATCCTCAGCTCCACCTCAAAATGAACATTTTTCCCTCCAGTTCCGACCTCGTTTCATTCCTCACATCAAGGAGGAACCTTGTACTCGGTGTTTGCATCACGGTAACAGCTCGGGGACCTTCGTGGGCCTGAGGAAAGTCCCTGCTGCCGGGAGTGACAACGCGGTGGGTGGTGCTGAAAGGGAGGAGAGAGAAGTGACAGCGCGGGAGAAACGCTCTCCCGTCACTCCCGAGCTGTCAGGCCCGAGCTGGGGAGGCGGGGGAGCTCCCGAGTCCTACTTTGGTGCCTTCCTGCCAGAGAAGGGGGTGCCAGAGGAGCCGGAGATGGTCCCAGCCTGGATCCTGGGGGCACCTGGGGGGTGATGCTGCAGAGCCCCTGGATGGGGAGGGCACAGCGAGGGCAGGGGGAACCCCAGCAGGTCCCTTTCTGGGGGGCACCTCTGTGATGTTTTGGGGTCAGGACCAGCCCTCCAAGGGGAAGGTATTCCAGCTCATCCTGCTGCCCCCAAAAAGCACCAGTAAAAGCCCAGGAGAGCAGCCACGTGTGGAGCCCACACAGGGCTGGGATGGCCCCAGCAAAGCCCCTCTGAGCCTGCAGACAGTCACCTCCTCCAGCACCCAACTTCCAAAAGGGCTAAACGCCCTCCAACCCAACCTTAAGGTGCTTGGGGGGCTCTGGGCAGTATTAAGGGGCATCACTGGTATTTTGCTGGTTTTGATGCCATGGGGCAAAGCTGGGGTGAGCTCAGCCCCTGCAACACCCTCACCAGGGGTGAAAGTGGGTGGAAAAATTACCAGATGCCAAGGTGACCTCTTCCCAAAGCGCAGAAAGAGGGAGAAGGGAAAACCATAAACGCTGCCAAGTGGGTCTGCGGGAAAACAAAACAGAAACGACTCCTTTATTCGAATAATAACCATCAATAATACATTGCTGAGAAGCTGCAGATGACTGCAATTAAAAAAAGCGCTTCATTCCCTGAGCAAAAACCCAAATTATTCCTCACAGCTTCTCCGCTCGCCGAGATATATGAAAATGAAGCGGCTCCTGGAGCTCCACAGAGCCGGGGAGCCCGGGTGGAAGGCAGAGAGAAGGATAAAAAAGAAGGCAAGAAGAGAGAAGAAGAGCCCTAATGTGGGGGGTTATAAATATTTCACAGGCGAGGAGGAGTGGGGAGCCATGGATATAGATGTGGTTTGCAGGCGTCCGTGGTGGGAGGAAGGAATTAATCACGTAAACGGAGGAGAAACTTTCCTCGAGGACCATGTGCCGACACCCACGGAGAGCCCGGGGATGGGCAGCTCGGGCTTTGCTCTGGAAGGTGCAAATGTGGCTGGGTGGTGATGCTCTGCCTCTGCCAGGTGCCGCTGGCAGCACGTCAGGTCCAGCACGGGCACCGGCGATTCCTTGGGAAAATATTGCAGAGTGCAAATATTTACTGGGAAAAACCTCGAGGAATGCCGCAGATAAGGCCGGAAAAGCTCCCTCCTCCGTGCTGGGGCTGCAGGAGGGGGTGACCTGTGACTGTCTGAGTCATGCAAGAATGCTGCACCCCGCCAACTCTCCTGCCAGCAGCTGGTGGGCAGGGTGGTGGGGCAGGCGAGGAGATCCCATGGAGCAGGATAACACCGGCACACCTCGTGCCCTGGCATTCCCAAAGCCAACACACAGAGCAAACACCCCTCCTATCCCTGTCCAAACAGCAGCTCCGCTATCCAGAGGAGCAGAGAGGCCCAGGAGCCGGGCTGGCAGCTCTCCCTCACCTCTTGCCCCTCCCCACCCCGGTGGGAAGGAGCCCCCAGCAAATGTCACCGTGCAGGGGGACAGCAAACCACTGCCTCCCTGGTGCAGAGCAAACACCGGTCCTGAGGGGCATCATCTCCAGCCCAGGAGAGCAGCAGCAGAGCTGGAACAGAGGGAGGGCCAGGCCATTTCACAGAATCACAGAATTACTTGGGTTGGAAGGACCTCAAAGCTCATCCAGTCTCATCCCCCTTCCACGGGCAGGGACACCTTCTGCTAGCCCAGGCTGCTCCAAGCCCCATCCAGCCTGGCCTTGGACACTTCCAGGGATGGAGCAGTGCTCCAGGTGTGTGCAGCTGGAGCCATTCCCCCCTTCCCCAAACAGCTCCATGCCCAGAGCTGACAGGAGCCAGTGTGGGGGGCTGGGGCTCCTCAGGAACTGCAGCAAGTGGCAGAACCAGAGGATCCTCCCGAGGCCAAAACGTTTTCCCTTTCCCTCTCAGCTCTTGGCTTGCTCTTCCCAGGCACTTTGCAGCATCAGGGACATCCCCATCCCTGCTGCCTCTTTCCTGCATGGGCTGAGCAGAGGGACAATTCTGCCGGCACCGTGGGACCCCATTCCCAGCTCCAAGCCTGGGATCCATCTGCCTGTCTCATGTGGTGCTGGGTCCTGAGAGCTCCTGGACCATCCCCAGCCATCCCCTCCCATGTGCCCATCCACACAAAGCTCAGTGGCACCCGCTGGGAGCCTCTGCAGGTATTAAACCCTCCGTGCCTCCAAGAGCTTCTTTAAAAATTAAAGCCTCGGTGAGAAAGGAATGAGTCATGACAGGGAGAGAGGGAGCTCACGGCATCTGAAATGGCTGAGGACGGCAGAGCCACAGCAGCACGTCCAGCCCTGGCTGGAGCACACCAGGAGGGAGGATGGAGATTAACTGGAGAGCAGCCAAGGCACGGGACACCCATCAGAGGTGGGTATTTGGGTGGCAGCCACTGTGTGGGTGAGGGCACCTTCCCTCGCCCTGTCTCCACCAAGCTGAGGGCAGAACTTCTCCCCACGGCCCTGCAGACACCAAGCCCTGGCTTGGGAAGACAGATCCCTGTCTCTTTTGGAAAGGGAATGGGAATTCCCAGCCCCAACACACGGTGCTGGTGATGGTCAGCAGCCAAAAGCCTCACCTGGGTCTGGACCAGTTGTCCTTGCTGGACACTGAGCTCCATTCCCAGGCTCCAATGAGGGTGAGTGGCACAGCCAGGGTGGCACCACAGCCACAGTAATGGGGTCCCCAGAGCCAGGAGGATGCTGAAGGTTCTGCTCCCCCAAAACCAGAGCCAACCTGCTGGCCCCAAACTCTTCCTGCCCCACAACACTTAGGGGGCTCAGCCTGGAGGAAAGGAGGCTCGGGGGTGACCTTCTTGCTCTCTATAACTCCCTAAAAAATGGTTGAAGCCAAGGGGGGGTTGAGCTTTTCTCCCAGCAACCAGTGACAGAACAAGAGGAAACAGCTTCAAGCTGCTCCAGGAGAGACTCAGGATGGACATCAGGAGGAATTTCTCCATGGAAAGGGTGGTCAGGCCTTGGAAGGGGCTGCCCAGGGAGGTGGTGGAGTCCCCACCCCTGGAGGTGTCCAAGGAAGGACTGGACGTGGCCCTCAGTGCTCTGGGCTGGGGGACAAGGTGGGGATGGGGCACAGGTTGGACTTGATGTTCCTGGAGGTCTTTTCCAAATTCAGTGACTCCGTGATCCTGTGAACACGTCTGGCTGCAGGAATTACATCAAATCCCGAATTCCAGCAAGCCTGACACCGCAGTGCCTCACACTGATACACGAGCTGGAAGAGCCTGTGCTGCAGATCTGGCACAGATGTATCTCCCCTGCAAGACGTGCCTGTGTCTCACATCACTGGTGACGCCAGCAACTTATTTCCCCGCTGACTGCTGAGGCAGCCGATCCTCTCCCCAGCTCTGACGTGGGAACCTGCCCTTAATTTCCAGTGGCACCAATATGTTTCCTCCCTTCCCTTTTTTCTCTGCCAAGCCCCAGTTTGCTCCATATAGGACATGACAGGCGGTGATGAAGCACCCTGAGTGATGCTGGGAGGCCCAAGGGCTGGCACATCCCGGGCTCCCGAGCAGCAATTAGCTGACAGAGGGCACGGGCCAGGCTGGCCCTGCCAGCCAGCAGCGTCCCTGGCAGCTCCCAGTGAACCCAGGTCATGCATGACACACTGCATACAGCAAGGATGGGGATGGAGAAGAGATCCCGGGAAAAAAACAACCGGCCTTGGCTTTGGGAAGGGAAACCAAGAGGGTGTGAAGGCAGGAGGGGGGTGAGATCTGCTCCCAGGGCAGGGGGTGCTGCAGCTGAGGGGATGGAGCTGCATCTCTGCAGGACTGGGTGGTTAAAGGTGCAAATATCCAGGGCAGGTGTTGGAGGCAGGGATACAGACCTGTGTCCAGGATGCTCTGTGCTTGGCTGGCTGATCCCAGAGAAGCTGTGGCTGCCCCCTGGAAGTGTCCAAGGCCAGGTTGGACGGGGCTCAGAGCAACCTGGGCTAGTGGAAGGTGTCCCTGCCCATGGCAGGGGGTGGGACTGGATGAGCCTTAAGGTCCTTTCCAACCCAAACCTTTCCAGGACTGTGAGTGGTGCAGCAGGCCCGGGGCTGTGTGTGCTGTGTGGTCTGGCAGCCCTGGAGCTCCTTCCCCTGTTTGTAAACACGCAGAGCCCCTGCTTTGCAGAGGAGGACAGAGCCAAGTGCCTGTGATGGCTCTTGGGAGCAGAACCTTTGGGGAGAGCAGCCTTTGCTCTCTTCACCGAGCTCAACAGAAACTGTTCTGCTCTGCCGAGCTGGAAGTTGGCTGCAGATCCCACTCCCAGCCCCGGGGCTGGGAACAGACTCTCCTTTCAGTCCTTGGCTGTGGGCAGCACCGTGAGCAGACGGGGAGGAGGAGGAGGAGGAGGAGGAGGAGGCTGGTGCCGTCCCTCGGGAGCACCACGGTGGCAGGTGTGGGCACAGCTCTGCCCAGCCATCCCAGACAAGGAGGAAACCAGGCAGGGAGGTGTTTGCAGCAGGGAGAGCAGGCAGAGGTGCCTGTGTGCCACCGAGGAGGGGCTGGCAGAGCTCAGGCCCTCCACCCTGCCCCATTCACAGCCCCTCCACTCACCCTTTGTCCTGGTCCCCCTCTGACTAATATCCTTCCTCCTATTCAGCCTGTTCTGCTTCCACCCCTGCCTGCAACCCCCGCTGAGCTGAGCAGGGACTGGGGACGTGGCTTTCCACCCAAACCCCAGAGCTAAGCAAGAGGAGACAGAGCAGCTGCAGGACCAATGTGACTCCCTCAGGCAGCCCAGCGGATCAGTGTCCAGCTTTTGGACAGATCAGATGCTTTTTGTCATTCATTATCAGCCGAGGAACAGCCCTGCAGTGCTGGGACACGGAGCCAGCAGAGCGTCGTTCCAGCAGTGCCTGTGGAGGGAGAGGGGATCTGGGGGGGCTGGGGGGGGGGAGGGAGAGGGGATCTGGGGGGGCTGGGGGAGAGGCAGCACTCTGAGCCCACGATGACTAACTCCCTCCCTCCCACTGCCTCACAGGAACCACTATCAGAAAGCAGAAGCTGCTTCCTTCCCTCTTGCTCCCCACTAAGATTTTCCAGTGACCCATCGTTCTGCAGCGCTGATGGAAACTCGCCCGGTCTCCGGCCCTTCCTTCTCCACTGCTTTGGGTGGGTTTTTTGCCTTCCCAGCTGTCTCTTGGCATCATCAGACCTTCACAGTGGGAGCATCACCCCTGGCACTGCACTGCTGCCTCCCAGCTTGGGGCTCACTTGGCTCTGCTCCGACCCACAAGGAAAAGCCCCTCGTTCCCCTGCACCCACCTCCCACATGGATCATTGGGGGTTCCCACAAAGGAGCTCCAATCCTGGACACAGCAGGGTGCAAAGCACAGCCCACCACAACACAGGGTTTGGTCCCAGCCTTACCAGGCACAGCTCTGCTGAGGACAGGCAGGGAGATAGATGCAGCATCCCCCTTTCCCTGGGATTTGTCAGGGAGAGCCAGGAGCAGCAGCTTGAGCTGCAGAGGAGAAGCTGCCACCCCAGGGCAGATCTCCAGCACCCCAGCCTGAAGCACCCAAACATCCAAAAGGGACAGACCTGCTCCCTCCCAGGTACCAGCCTGTTAACACATGGAAAATTCAGACATTTAAGCATATTTTGGGAATCTGAAAGCAGCTGGCAAGAGCCTCACACCCACAGGAGATTTGTTGCAGCTTCCCAGCATAGCTGGGCACCCCACAGCTCCCAACCACCTTCACACCTGCTTCCCTGGCAGCAAAACCACTCCCAGCCAGGCTGGGCTCCCCAGCCAGCGCTGCCAACAGGAACCACAGCAGCATCTCCTGTTCCTCAGCTCCACTTCCCCCAGTGTACGAACTCAGGCTTAATCAGCTCCTCAATTATTAATTAAAAAGCCCCACAGACTGTAATCCCCAGCCCCATGCTTGACCAGAGGCAACCAACAGCCAAAGAGCCCTCCTAGTGCTCGTTCCCTAAATCTGTTCCTAATTAGGAGTGGACTCGCCCCTGCAATTAATTGCTGGAGTCGTCCATTAGTGCCTGGACATCCAGCTCTGTTTGGAAGGGGAGGCAGCAGAGTGGTTAATCAGTTTGGAAGGAATGGAGACAGCGTCCAAACCTGTGGCAAAGCCCCTGCACCTGGCAGGGGGACAGCGAGGGCTGGCAGCTTCCAGCAGAAAGCGCCTGGCTCTGGGACAAGTGGGATTTGGGGATTTTTTTTTTTTTTCCAGGGCTCTGGGAGTGCTGCAGAGCCGCTGCCCGTGGGTGCTGGCAGGGTCTGGCAGCCCCGGGGGTTGTTGCTGCAGCCCAAGGAGCCGCATTTGGCGTGACAGAGCGCCCGTGTCCCCGCTCGCCCCAGCCCCGTGTCCCCGCCTGCCCGCTCCTTGTCACCACAGCCAAGCCCCGAGGGAGCCGGGGCTGGAACAGCCCTTCCAAAGCAATCACTCGGAACTGGCAGTTTGACTCCTCTCCAGGTACCACGAGCCTTTGGGAGAGCCCAGGGCCGGCGCTGGGGGAGCAGGGCCCCGCTGTCTCCCGGGCTTCCCACAGGACACTGGGGTTTTCCCTGTGCCGTGGGCGCTCCACAGGCCTGGGAAATCAGTGGGGTCAGCTCGTGGAAGGACAGGGAATGTCCCCCATCATGTGGCATCACCACCCTCTGAGCAGACAGGGCATGAGAGGAGCACAACCCCTTCCTAAACCCCCTTGAGTCAAGTGAAGCTCTTCCATGCCTCAGTTTCCCCAGCTGCCCACCTCCACAGGGAGCACGAGGCACAGGACACCAGTTGGCTGCAGTGGCCCCGAAAGCACTGGCTGCTATTATTAGCTTTAAGGGAAGTGAGAGTCTTTCTGTGCCTCAGCATTTAATTTTCCCTCCTAATATACTCTGCACGAAAAGAAATAACCCCCCCTACGCCCAGACACCCCAGGAAATCACTAGCTAGCAGTTGAAGCTACAGGATCATTCCCAGGGTCTGGGAGCAGCAGCTCCAGGCTCCCAGGAGGTCAGGGATGCTCCTGTGGTTGTTTTTCAGCAGTTTGACCATAATTGGGCTGTTCTGGTGATGCTCAAGGCCCATTATCACCCCATCTCTGCCAGGTCAGGGGGAGGGTCCCGGACCCTCGAGGCCTTTGCCACCAAAGCAGCTCCACAGATCTCAAATGGAGATATTTAGGGGAAAAAAAGCTGCTAAGTGAGGGAGGAGTTGAACTCAGTTCTGGGCTAATGGCTGGTGAAATTACATTAAAAACTGGAGCAAAGCAAACCCTGGAAGGCAGATCAATGTAAACAGCACGGGAAACTGGGACGCAACTCCTGAGCCGGAATAGCTGTTTATGGCTGGATGTCAGGAGAGCTGGGGTGACTCACGCTGGGGACGGGGGCTGGTTCCCCTCAAGGCTGGGTCACCATCCCCCAGTGATGGGCTCTGTGATGGGGACCCTGCTCTTGGTGGGGACAGATTTCTGCACGAGGCAGTGGCTCCAAGCCTGGCCATCCTCACAAAACTGCATTTTCCCTGCAGCTCATCCACATCCTCGTGTGTTCCAGCCAGGCTGGGGCTGGGCCGATTGCCTGGGGCAGAGGGGCTTTGCAGGCCATCACCAGGTCCTTGGGCAGCTCCAGAGGAGGGATATTCACTGATCCTGTCTGAGTGAGGAGGGCGAGGATACTCTGGAGAAAGAGAGAGAAGCAGCATCCCCTAAACATCCCTTTCAGGCCTAAGGCAGCACCTGGGCAGGTGGATGGGGGCAAGTGAGGTGGATAAATAGGTGCTGAGAGGAAAGAGATGGGTAATGGGGTCAGTTGGGCACGGACAGGCAGGAGTGAGCAGTGATGGGTGTGGAGGGACACAGAGAGAGGAGGTGCCAGGGCTGTGGGTGCCCTGTGGATGGGCAGGGGCAGCATGCAAGGTGCACAGGTACCTGTGCTCCCTCTGAAAAGTCACCTGATGAATAACAGCCATGAATTACGACCATGAACAAGCTCTGGGGCCCAGCCCTGCTGGGCTGAGGGAACAAGGTCGGCTGCAGCCCCGGCCTCCCGCTGCCTCCCCTGGCCCTGAGCCAGCGCCAGCCCCGAGGCCACCGGGACATTAACCTGCTTTTCCACCAGCGCCTGCCGGCCACGTCAGCCGGCTTTTAATTAGATGGAGCACTTCCGAGCATTCCCTGCAGCCCGGCCGGGAAGATCCGGGGGCTGGCAGAGCTGGACCCGAGCAAAGGCAGCTCTCAGGACCTGGGGTGGGTTTCCAGTGGAGCTCCCCGTGCTCTGCCAGCCACCCGTGTGCCATCTCTGTCCCCTTCACTGGATGTCCTCTGGGAATGGGCTTTTAAGGGCACCCTCTCCCAACTGCTGCCTCACTGGTGCTCTGGAGCCCTCGCTGCTCCCCCACCCCAGCTGTGGCAGTGCCCTCCAAGGAGGAGCCAGGCTGTGAGGGAATCTGCTGCCTCTCCCAAATCTCCGCTCCCAGAGCTCTGTAATTACAGGGATTTGTCTTCCCTTTCCTACACTTTAATTTGCAGCCTCTGTGGTTGCTCCTCCCGGGAGCAGCAGGGCCCTGGGAGAGGGGAAAGGCCTCCCCCTGCCAAGG
Organism: Corapipo altera; assembly: GCF_003945725.1. Lineage (NCBI taxonomy): Eukaryota > Metazoa > Chordata > Aves > Passeriformes > Pipridae > Corapipo > Corapipo altera. The sequence continues at coordinate 3,304,516 of NW_020884933.1, forward strand.
CATGGCCCTTGATGGTGCAGAGCATCAGCTCCCTCCCCAGACGGGACCCCCCCAATCCCCGGTGGCACTGGGCCACCCTCACCGAGCCTCATGTGCCTCTCAGGGGAACTTGGCAGCAGGTGCCCACTCCTCACCCAGTAATCCTGCTCCGTGCCACCCGCCAAGGGCTGACAGGAATAAACACATCCCGTCCCACATGCCTTTCCATAAGGGGAGAGAACCTGCTGGCCGAGGTACTGCCAGCCCGGCTCCTTTCCAGCCCAGCGGTCACCGGGGGCCAGGCAAGGGAGGGGCAGCGGATGCCCCCACAAAACCCAAAGCCCAGGGTCTGCTGGGCACCCCTTGCCCACCCACAGCCCCCCCAGACCACCCCCCAGGAGCACCTCTACTCCCCACCCTGAACGGGACAGCAAGAACTGACCTACAGGTCACAGACCTACAGGTCACAGCCCGGTGTGAGCTGAATGCAGAGAGGCTGTTAAATGAGTTAATTAATGGGTGTTAATCAGCGATGAGAAGGCTCTGGGAGGGCAGGTGGGGAGGAGAGGAGTTGGCTGGCCTGTGTTCCCCTAGTAGAAGGGCAGCCCTGTCTGGGGGACCCCCTCACGGGGTGCTCCCATCACCGAGGGGCCACAGTGAGGACAAAGCAGGGGGTGGCTGAGCCCCCCGGGTGCCACAGTGGGTTCCAGGTGCCACCTCACCCGTCAACAGGGATTCCCCTGCGAAGGGTGTTCAAAGCATCACTTCCAATTCCCGTCTGTTTTCCCCTCCTGCCATGGAGACGCCTCCTTATGTAAACACTGTTAAGTAGGACGGCCTTTTATATCTCCTTCTGCCATCACTGACAGTGGCTGTGGAGGCTCTGGGCCCCCAGGCCCCCCTTCTGCCTGCCTGGCAGCCAAGGAGAGAGCTGGGCTGCCCCCATGCCCATCCCCATGCCACGTCCATGCCAGCTCTGCATGGGGCTGCACCCAGCCAAGGAATGAGCCACCAGCACCATCTGGGTGCATCCAACACCCTGTTGGGTCCTGGAGGGGCCTGGGATGGCTTTGAGCCAGGAATATGGGGCCGGGATTTAACTGAAGTGGCTGAGTCTGTGCAAAGCCCTCCCCAGGGCAGGGGGTGCTGCAGCAGAGCAGATGGAGGGGCTGAGCATGACTTGGTGGCACCACCACACTTGGACCTTTTCACCCCCTCGTGCTCAGCAAGGAGGGTCCCATCACCAGGACATCCCCCTGCCCAGCCCAGCAGTTGCCCACGGGACCGTGGCATCCCTAATTCCCAATCCTTTATGGCTCCCTCTGGCCAGGGCACCCCCTCCTTGCTGTGCCCTCCGTGCCTCCCCTCTGCCTCCGCTCCCGCCGTCAGACAACTCAAACGTCAGCTTTAACAAGGGTAAATTTTTGATGAACAGGTTATTAAATATTTGTGGCTGTTGCATGAGCTTTCAATTATTCAGCAGGAAAGTGCAGGCAAGGTGCAGGCAGCTCCAGCAGCCGTGTGCAGGCTCTCCAAGTGGCACTGAAGGACACGGTGGCCACGTGGGACATGGATCTGCTGGGGCTGGCCGGGAATCCTGGGCAGAGCCAGCAAGAGACCAGAGGGAAAAACCTCCAGGAACAAAACTGTTCCACTGGCAAAATCATTGTAATTCCCATGAAAACTCTCACGTGTGGCCATCCAGTGTCACCCGCCAGGAGGGCACCAGGAGATCCATATGGGAATATCCCAGGCCACCCTCGTGCTGTTGGCAGCTCTGCTGGCTCCAAGCCAGGATCAAACCCTGAGCACTTGGACCAAAACAGGCAAAAATGAACATTTTCAAGCCCCAGTCTGGCTGCAGTACTGGGGAGCTCACGGTTGTGCCGGGGCTCCATCAGGATCCTGGTTCCATCAGGATCCCAGTTCCATCAGCATCCTGGTTCCATCAGGATCCCGGTTCCATCAGGATCCTGGTTCCATCAGGATCCTGGTTCCCAAGCTGGCATCTGGTGCAGGGACACCACCCAAACCTGCCCCCCCACCCCCACGGCAGGGCTGCTCCTGGTCAGGGCTTCACCTTCCTGGAACATACCTGGGGGAAGCAGCCAAGAGGCATAAAATTCCAGCTGAACCTCGGCCAGCAGCGGCAATTAAAACAAAATGATTAATCACAAACAGAGAGTGGCCATAAAACTTTCCAGTAATGGGAGGGAGAGTGGGATGAGCAGCTCGGGAGCTGAGGAGGCTCCTGCAGGAGCAGGGGAGCAGGGCTGTGTTTCCAGCAGGGTTTGGGAAGGCAGGGATGATCCCTGGTTGCCCACAGAGTGCTGAGCTCCCTTTTGACTTGGGACAGAGACGAGCTCTTGGCTGGAGGTGTCTCCTTGGCAAGGATGATGGGAATGCTCTCCAGGCTGGATACTCCATTCCATGGCACACAGGACACCCCTCTGCTCATTCTGGGGCTGCTCTCCTTGGGCTGGGGAGAGGGGGAGAGCCAGGGGCAGGATTTGCCCAGGGCCTGGTTTCCACCTTTAATGGATGCTTGGACATGTTCTGGATCCTCTTCCCCCAAGCATCCCATCGGCTGCACCCACCCCCAGGCTGCATCCCTGTCCATGGCCAGCTCAGAGCCCAGGGGAGCATCCAGGGCCTCATCCCGGTGCTGCACTGGATAACGGGAAAGGCGGGGACACAGATGGGGGCTGCAAATAAAAAACCAGCGATCCCAACGGGGAGGACTGGCCTTGGAATGCCAGGGATCGCCCAGTGCCTCGTGGAAATGAGGAGCGGGAGCGAGGGGCTCTCCTGCTCCTCGGGATGGATTTGCTTTGCCTTTGCTCCGGTGTTCGTGTGTTTGTGTCCCCGCGTGTCCCCGGGAGCGCACACGCGTGGGAGCGCCGGCAGCGCCGACCCCGAGGGTCCCGCAGCGCGCTCCCGCCTGCGGGCAGGTACAAAAACTTCCTTCCCTCTGGAGAAAGGAAACCCAAGGGTTAGCCAGGCTCTTTCGTTGCCATGGAAACCCGCAAACACTCATCAGCGATAATTGCCGAGAGGCCGGATCCTGCTCCGCGCCGGGCACGGCACAGGTTGTCTCTGCCCCCACCGCCCCCCTGCACCTCCCGAGCATCCCCATCCCGCTGGAATTGGGCTGGGAACTGCGGCGGAGGCCGAGGACTGTCCCCAACACCCTCCTGTCCCCGGCAGGAGCTGGGAGAGCCAGGAAAGGCTCCCATTTCACAGGTTGGTTCTTTGTGAGGGGTATCCATCCCCCTCCCAGAGCCTGCCCACGGGTATCGAGCGGCATCGCCGTGGCAGGAAGGAGAATCCGTTCCCAACACTATTATTCTTATTAATAACAATTTTAAAAATTGACTTCAAAAGGTGCTGCTGACCTTGGCACAAAGCGTGTGCTGGGACTAAGCAGCAGTTGGGGTAAATGGGATTTTTGGACTCGTGTCAAGTCATTAACTCCTCCCAGCCAGTCATTAATCCCCAGGAAATGCCCTGTGACTTGGATCATCGATGCTTAATTAATACGAGCTCCCATCCCCGCAAGCCCAGGGCCAAATCCTGAAGTCATTCTGTGCAAAGCTTCCCCTTGGCTGTGGGAGCTGCTGCCCGAGCCCGGGGTGGTTGTGGTGGCAGCCAGAGCCAGGAGGGTGCTGAGGGATGTGGGTGCTGTGGGATGAGGGCACTGCAGGATGCGGGTCCTGTGGGATGCAGGTGCTGCAGGATGTGGGTGCTGTGGGTGCTGGTGAGGCCAGCAGGCAATTGCCCCCAGCCTGGGGCCAGGGACAACACTTTTTTGTGGGTTTGGACCACACCACGGCCAGGAAAACCTCTCTGAGTCGAGCCCGACCTGAGCAGTGCCATGAGCACCCTGATAATGCAGAGTCTCGTGGAAAGGCCTCACCCCTGCTCGTGTTCCCTCCATCCCCAGCAAGGGATACTCAGCAATCCCTCATTCCTCCCCCCTCCCTCCCGACACCTCTCATGCAATCAGCTTTATCCCCTAATTTGTCACCAGTGGGAAATGCAGCCCCTCCTCTTCCCCGCTCCCCCCTGCCCCTGGTCCTTCTTCTTAAAAGAGAAATAAAACCCCATTCATCACCATAATGATTTTTATTTCCAAGCTATCCAGTGATTTATGGGCCTGTTTCCCGAAGCCATTCCCTCCTGCAGCAGAGCAGATGAATGTTCAGGGGCGGGCTGGGGGTGCCAGGGGGGAGTGGGGAGGGAGACACGGGGACACCGTGGGCGAGCACGTGCCAGCAGTGCCACAGCAGCACGAGCTGGAAAAAGGGCTTAAAATAAAAGAGGGGGTCTGAGAGGAAAGGGAGATGTCACCATCCCACAGCCCAAACCAGCCCTGGTGCCGTGTGGATGCAGGAGCACCGTGGAGCTCCCTGTGCCACCCAGGATGTGTCCTGTGGCACCAGGCATGGGCTGCCAGTGCCACCAAGCCCCTGCTGGAATTTGGGGTGGTGGTGACAAACCAACCTGTTAAAATCTGGGGGATTTGGGGCCATGAAGCCCCTGCATGGATCCAGGTGGGAGCCATGCAGAGCACACCCAGGAAGGTCTCACTGCCTGGCAGTTCCCACCACGGTGGTGCCTGAGGGACAAAGGTGATGTAGGGCTTAGATACCACCAGCATTTCGGATGTGGGGCTGGAAAACGGGGAAAATCCCACCAGCCCCATCCCCCAGGCAGTGCCACCCCCATCCCTCAGCCCCCAAGGCCCCTGGGAGCCTTTAGAGAAGCCCCTTCCCCATCCCCACTGCAGACACCTCCCAATCCAGACCCTTCCCAGCATCACCATCTCTCTGCCAATCCAGGCTGCCTGGGTGTTTATTTTTGCCTGCATTAATTTGCCCACATCTCTCCTTTTTTTTTTTTTTTTTTTTTTGACTGTTTGTCTGAAGTTATGGCTCAATTTCAGGAGTCGAAGAAAACTCAGTTTATAAATAGTTTGCTCAAAGCACCACTTTCCTGAAGGGAGAGAAGGCAGCTCCCAGAGAGAGCCGTGTCCCCAGGGAGGGTCATCTCCAGGGGAGGGGGATTTTCATCTTTCCCAAATCATCTCTGCAAAAAACCCCCAACCTTCCCGAGAAAGCTGCCAGAGTTCTTTGGGTGCTGCTCCGCAGTGCTGATGTCACAGCCAGGACATGTCCCTGTGGAGCTGGGAAGGTTGGGGACAGCCCAAGCAGAGCAGCACCATCCCTGCTTTGGGCAGGGAAATGCCCCCAGGCCTGGGTGTGATGCTGATGTTGGGAAAGAGATGGCGAAAGGAGGAAATTTTTGGGGAATTGCCACCGTTGGAGCATCCCAGCCCTGCTGCTCTTGTCACCCCTTTTAAGGCTGTCCCTGCTGTCCCCAGAGCTGCCCGTGGAGCAGGGCTGGGACTCACTCCAGGAGGCTGGAGGAGGGAGGTTGTGTGCCCACCACTCCAGTTGAGCCTGGATATCCACTGCAGATATCCAGGACTGTGCTTTCCAGGCAGCAGGGATGGCTGCAGGCATCTTACAGGGATCCTACGGGCACCCAGCCACTCCCTGGCACCCCTGGGTGCACCTCTGCCTCTGCTCAAGCAAAGGGTGCTGCAGAGCCAGCATTCCCCCAAAAAACCTGCATCCAAACATCCCTTCTCCTCTGCAAGGCCTCCCACTGGTGCTCCCAGCCAATTCCCAGCCCAAAGGCAGCACCTGATGCCTGTCTTTCCTCAGTCAGGATGCAGCTCCCAAAATCCTGAGGCTTCACAGGGACCTTCAGCACTGAAACCACACCTCGGGCTCTGCCCCTGCTCCCACACACCAATGAACCATCTCAAACTCCCAAATCTCAAGGTGCCCAAGGCACAGGACCCAGCAGTGCCAGGATGGCTCCCAGTGCCCCTCACACAACTGTCCTGCTCTGCAATAAAATAAAAACCCAACTCTTTGCTTCAATCTGTTTTCCATCTCCACGTCCCCCCCGGGCTCAACTCTCCCCTCCCGGCCCAAGGAACGGAGGCATCTGCTCCTGCTTAAAGCTGCAAAGTCACTGCCCTCTTCCAAAAAGGAGGGACAAGGGAGAAAGGCAGCTCTGCACTTTGCTGTCTTTCAGGTTTTGTTGGGGGTTTTTTTTGCTGCTTTCTTAATATTTTGTAAAATAAATATTAAAGGCAGGAGGCTGGTTACTTCTCCCTCTCTCTTTCTGTTCCTGCTCAGGATGGAAAGTTTTGCTTCAGCTCACCCTTGTGACTGGAAAAAGAGCCAGTTCAGCGCTGCAGAACAAGGGGGCGGTTTCTTCTTTTTTCTTTTTTTTTTTTTTTTTTTAATGTCAGAGTTTTTAGGAAAGTGGTTTTGCAGGGAGGCTGCTGGGGAAAGGCAGGAACAAACCCCCTGGAAACTCCAGAAATGATGAGGACCAAGATGTGAGGGGGAGTCTAGAGGGGTAGGTGGGGGAGAGAAGAGCCTGAGAGAAGAGATGGAACTGCCCTGGAGGGGAGCAGCTTCCCACCAGGCATTGCCCTGCCCAGCAAAACCTGGGCTGGCATTTGGGGCTGGTCCCAGGGATGCTCCACCAGGCAGGGACCTGGATCAGTTCTGCAGAGCAGATCCCATGAGACAGTTCCAGGAGGGGATTGGGAGCATCCCTGGGTGTTTGCTGGTGCAGACACACACGTGTGAGAGGGCACGGGGGGGGCTCAGGGCAGGGGAAGGAATGGGAGAGAATGGAATGGGATGGGATTTGCCCCCAGTCCTGCCGCTGTTGGAGCTGGAGCTGCTCCAAGGTTTTAACACCAGCTCCACGTGTCTCCCACCATTTCCCAGGATGGTCTGGGAAAGGCAACATGCCCTGCTCTTTCTGCTCCCCTTAATTCCTCCCTCGCTCCAAGGAAAACCCGGCAAAATCCAGGGATAGGCAAAGCTCTGCCCAGGCCCGAACCACGGTGCTTTGGCACCTGATTGCACAGGGACGGGGGTGTCCGAGGGGTCAGGCAGAGCCATCGTGTCCCCCCCCTCACACCCTGCCCTGAGCCCCTCGGGGCCGGGCAGGGAATTCCATGCCCAAGCCGGGAGCACAGCCCTTCCCAGAGCAGTGCCCAGTCCCCGCTGCGGGCACAGACGCTCCTGTCCCGGGTGCCTGCGGAGTCAGGGACTGTCGCGCCGGCAGGAGCTGGCACGGGACCCCGGGGGACGGTGACACATCTGCGTCACCGGTGACAACACTGAGCAGCCTCGGCATCGCTGCCCAGCCCCTCCCGCCCCCGGAAAACACCCCGGCGGCCACCTGAGCCGTGTCCAGCCGCCAGCAATTCCCTGTGCCCAGGGAAGGAATGGGAAAATGGGGAGCACGGTGGGATGCTGTAAAACCCTGGGATTTGTCTGTAACACTCTGCCCCTTCTCCCAGCTCTATCCCGGGGGCTGAGCATCTTCGCCCCACACCCGGGTTTATCCTCCACCATCAGACTCCTCTCCCTGCCCTTGAGGGTAGGGATGCACTAGCCCTGCTCTCCCAGCTCTAGGAGACCCCTCTTGCCGCGGGATCATGGAGCAAACAGCGCTTTTCCAGGGAGGAGGAGGCAGCCGAGCTTGCTGCAGTGACCAAATCCGACAGAATGGCTGGAAAACAGCAGCAGGACTTGGCAGAGGCTGCCAGGGCTCTGCTCAACGAACCAGCCCCTCGCTTGTGCCCACTCCTCTTCCTTCCCCTGCAGCCCTTCCAGCATCCAAGGGATTTCCCTGTGTGGGGCAGGGCACGGGCTGTGCTCCCAGCAGCACTGGCACAGCTCCCTGGGAAGCATTTGGTGGCACTGGAGCTGGAGCAGCAGGAGGAAGGGGGTGGCACAGGGAGCTGAAATAGCTCCTGGCTCTTCCCTGCATCCCTCCACCCTCCTCACACCTTCCCCAGCTGGGAACTGGGTATCCCACTGCCAACCCATCCCAGACTCCAACAGATGCATTTATGGTGATAACTGCAGGTTTTTTGATTGCAAGGGAGGCATCAGACCCAAAACCACTGGACTGCAGGGAAGCTGTGGCTGACCCATTCCTGGGAGTGTTCAAGGGCAGGTTGGCCAGGGCTTGGAGCAACCTGGGCTAGAGGAAGGTGTCCCTGCCCATGGCAGGGGGTGGAATGAGATGAGCTTTAAGGTCCCTTCTAACCCAAACCATTCCATTTCTCTGGATCCTCCTGCATCCCCGTGACTCCGGCTGCATCCTGCTGCAAACTCTGCCCCAGCATCTTTCCCAGCCAGGTGCAGTCCACAGGCTGGAAAACATCCAGGAAACATAAAATCTGGAGTCACTAGTTTGATTAATACTTAGGAAATCTATGGAGATGCCAGTTTAATAAACAAGTTGCTCTGGGCTCCCAAGGAAAAATCGCCAGAGGCTGTTTTTCCAACCTGTGTTCGCAGGGTAAGGATGGAGGTGGTCCCTATCCAAAATGCCATCCCATGCCTCATTGAAGGGAATTATTGCTGGATTAGTGCAACAACAAGTGGTCTGGCCACAAAGCATCACCCATCAGCACTGGAGGAATAACTGCCCAGCATCCTCTCCCTGCCCAAGGCCAACAAAAATCCTGCAGAAAAAGGGGAAATCGGAGAAAACCAGCACAAAACTGAGCTGCTCTGCCCCCATGTAGGGTCCCCTGCCAGCCCTTAATTCCTGGTGCCTGTACACGAAGCAATTTCCACACCAGGAAGGAATTGCTGAATTAACCATCCTGCAGCGGGATGGAAAAACACCACGGGGAAAAAAAAAAGGGGAAAAGGAGATTGTTTGAAAATCCAGACCCCAGGCTGGAACGAGTTAATCCCAGTCTGTCGCCGAGATCCTCCCCAGCCGTTTCAGCAGGATTTCAGCCCCCTTTCAAAGGGGATTTTGCAACACATTTACTTGCGTTGCAAAATGAAAAGTAATTTCGGAGCTGAGAAATGGATTATGCTCTGCCGAGAAAGTGTTCAACTGGGGTCTTTTGGCAATTTGGAAAGCTTTCCTTTCCCTCCCAAAAAACCACGTTGAGACAGGAATCTGTTGAAACCAATGTTTTCCTGTAAACAAGCTGGGCTTCAACAAACCTCCACTTTCCCAGCAAAAGCAATTTGTCTGAAAATTACCAACTGGTTCTGCCTGGGCCTGGTCTCGTTCCCACAGCACGTGGTTTGATGTTGCCCCTAAAGGGTGCGCTGCTCTCCTGAGCCCCATCCCACCATTCCCCACCGCTGGAAGCATTTCCCTGCCGTGCAGCAGGGCTTGGCTGGCAGCTTTTTTGGGTGTTGAAGGTGGGGGATTTTTTTTCAGCTGGAAGGGACCAAGGAGATTCCACGGGCCAGGAGCATCACTCCAGCAACTTGGGGAAGCCCTGGAGGAGCAATAACATCCCTCCTGCGAAGGATCCCTGTGGCTGCTCCAGTCCCTGCATATGCTGCTATATTTTGGTTCTATTTAAGGAAAAATTCCATAGTTTTCACCTGAAATGTGTTGGCATCATTCCACACCCGGAGCTGCCGGGACTCTCTCCTGCAGAAGCAGCGTGGCCACGGATCGATGGGGCCACGATTACATATTGATTTCTATTTTTTCCCAGGCAACTACTTAATGGCACTGGAGGTCCCCTCGCTCCTGACCCTGCCACACTCAATCCCTGCAGGACAGATCAGCAGGATGGGGCAGAGTGGGAATTTCTCCCGCTCTTTCATAATCTGTCTTCACGTTTTTCTTTCAGCTTCGAGGCAGGATAAGCAATTTTTCTGAGCCCTGGCCCCTCTCCCACGCTGGTGACACCATCAAACACATTCATGAAGAGCCATTAATGAACGATGCAAAGCCAGTGTTCCAACCTGGGGCTCAGCAAACAGGGACAGAGCTGTGGCCCCTGCTGATGGAAGCAGACCCATGGCATCACCACCCCAGAGCCCTGCACTCTCTCCCCCCCACTCATCACCCTAATGGGGATTTTTATACTTATCACTGTCTCAGCAGCTGATGTTTATTGATTTTGACACTGCAGGGGTTTAATCAGGGAGCTGGAACGCGCCGTCATCGGCGCCAAAGGGTCACTGCTGCGCAGACAGAGCCCCGATGAGAGGGGCAGAATCACCCCCCCAGCTGAAGGCGCTGCTGGGTGCACGGGGATGCCACTGGCAGGGGGACAGCCAGCTGTCCCCGAGCCACGGCAGGGTGGTGGCACTGGGAGGGCAGCGAGCGGCGGGGGCTGGGAGCAGGTTTGCAAAGCAGGGAGCACCTGAGCGGCGGATTTTCACACCTCAGACGCTGCCTCGGAGCCGCTCCCCCCCCCAAAGCCGGTGAGTCACCAGAGCTCCTTATGCAATTGTGGGGAAAAAAAGCTCTAATTGCAGAGCTAATACAGGGAGTGACACACGCCAGCACCGAGAGCTGTGTTGTTCAATTAGAAATTACCCACATCCATATTTATAGAGCCTCCCTTCCAGCACGGAGCCATCGGCCCTTTCCAACGTCCCCCCTCGGGTCCTTTAGATGGGAATCACCTGCTCTCTGCCTAAAGCAGCTCTGGGGGCAAATGCAAAGCAAATACACTTAAAAGACGAACAAATGGAGGTGCAGAAGGTGCTGCAGTGGCACCTCCCCGGCCCTCCCGCTGCTGGTGTTCATCAGGAGTATGGCAGGCACAGGGAGAGGCATCGATCCGCCCAGGAATCATTAATTCATAAGCACAGCTATTGATCCTCGTGCGTGCCCTCATGCCAGTTGGGTGGGCACGGCCGTGTGAGCCCCCTCCAGAGCCAGGCAGTGAGGAACAATTGGATGGGGAGGGGCAGATCTGGCTCTGCCACCCCCCCCCCACCGGGATCCTCCCAGCCTAAGGAACCTCTTGGCAAAGCCACCTAAAGACCTGGTGCAGACCAACTCCCTCTGCTCCTCCCTGTCTGCCCACCTACCTGCAGGGTGTGCTGCTGCAGCCTGTCTGTCCATCCCAGGTGTCCCTCTGTCCCCAGCTTGTGTCCTCTGCCTCTTCAGCCAACCCTGGGCACTCCGGATCCAGACAGGGAAAGGGAATAATTTCCAGTTAGACAAAAGAGTATTTAAGCTGCTGAGTGGGCCCCTGACCCAAGTCCCCCCATCCCTGCTCCACAGCCTCCACCATTCCCATCCCATGGAGGGGTCCAGCACCCCCTGAGCCCCTGCAGGGCTCTCCATCCCTGGGCTCAGCCACGGGCCACCTGGGTGAAGCTGGGGGGAAAAAGAGGCCACAGAGGTGTGTGAGGGACTGGTGTCCTCTTCCATGGCTCTCTGAATCCTTGGGAAATGCCCCTTTCCCCCCGTGTCTCTGTTCCCCTCACCTTCAGAGATCTCATCCCTCTCTGCCATCAGCACTCTGAGCTGGGGGTGAGCAGCAGGGGCAGGTTTGGGGGTGTGACCAGCACACTCAGAGCCCTTTTAGATCTGATTGACCTTTCACTGATGAGGGGTCAATCAGAACAACCTGTTGATGGAGTTGGAGGAAACTCCCATGAGAGAGAACATGGCTGTTCCCCCCAAAATCCACACACCCTTCTCCAAACACCTCAACCTCCTGCTGCCACTGTGGCTGTCATTTCTCCTCCACAGACAGAGGCTCTGGGGGGTGACAGGTCCCTGGTCCTCATGGGAGGGACCATCTGGCATCTCCCAGAGACTCAGTTGAGATGCAGAGCCCATCCCTGCCCTCACTGGGGTCATTTTTTCTCTCTGCTTGGCTGGTCCGTGCAGACACTTGTCACCTGCTCCAGCCTGTCCTGTGAGTCCCTGGGGGCACAGCGAGGGGGTGACGCCTCCCTGGAGCTGATGGTCCATCCTGGTGGGGCAGGGGTGGGGACAGAGCTGTTTGCTGCAGCCCTGCACTGGGGGGAACCACCCCTGGTGCCCCCATCAGCTGGGGGGGCAGAGCTGGCACTGGGAGGGCAGAGCTGGCAGCCCTGGGGAGGGGACAGGCACAGAGACAGCCAGAGAGCACGGAAAGGTGGAGGAGAGCGAGCACAGGCAATCCATTTGCGATGTGAATCGATTCCTAATGTGCCCGGGAGCCTGCCTGGCTCTTGGGGAAGCGCTGGGAGCCGGTGCTTAGCGAAGCTGTCCACGGCCCACTGCAGTAAAACCCTCATTACCTCATCACCACAGAGCCTGGGGGGGACAGGGACAGCGGGGGGGCTGCATGTCCCCAGCAACCAGTGACTCTCCAACCTCCAGCCAGGGTCACTCACCCCAGGGATGGACACGGGGGAAAATCCCGTCCTGGCAGCACACAGGGGCTCTCCCGGGGGTCTCTGCTGCCCCCTCGGCAAGGGAAGTGTCCTGGGAAGTGACAGCTCAAATCCCCCCACCCTGGCCTGCCTGGCTGGGTGCACCTGTGGTGACACAAAGCAACATCCCTACAAAGCAGTCATGGAAAAAATAGCCAAAGGGAAGCTCCTGTGCGGGGTTGGAGTGGCAGTGAGCCCCAAAGCCTTGCAGGGAAGTGCATCCCCATGGACAGGGCTGGCACAGCCCTCGGGAGCTGCTCGGTGGCTTTGACTGTTCAGCAGAGCCAAACCTCTCCATTCAGCTGAAAGCACCAGGGGAGGGACAGGTAGGCAGAAATAATTACTCAAGCAGCAATTTGGGGTAAGCATGTTCTGCGTTCCCACAATTTTCCCTGCGGGGAAGCCTTTTCCCAACCTCTCGAGAAAACAGATTTCTCATGGGCTGAACACCGGGTCCTTTCCCTGTAATCTTCCAACTCAAACATATATTTCTCTGATCATAAATTAGCAATACTTGCACTCGCTCGCTCAAAGCTGTTTCTCTCTTCCCCCACTCCAGGTTTTTCCACATCCTACAGAAATGGAAGCTCCAGGCTCCGGGTGGTTATTTTAAAAGGCGCCGATCAATCAGAGCTGGGCTCGGCTCCCCTCCTCCCGTTGGGCCCCACAGCTCAGCAACACACAGCTGCTGCCTCCCCAAACCCCTCCTGAAGGGAGCAGCACCCCCAAACCAACGCGTGACCACCCCAAATCACTCTTGGAAGAGCTTGGCTTCAGGCCAATTAAAAAAAAAATAAATCTAAAGCCAAAAATGGAGAAACCCTGAGCTGGAGAATGAATTCCCAGTGGGGGAGACTCTCGTGCCCAGCAGGATGCTGGTCCCTGTCCCAGCAGCTCTGGAGAAGCCTGGATTGCAGCATGGAAAAGCCACTTATTGGAATTTTCCTCCCTTTCATCATTTCTCCCTGGTCAGACTGTTGGCACACTCAGCTGAGGGAGATGGTGCAGGAACAGAATCACCTTGGGAACGATGCTGGAGAGACTCTGCCCTGTGCAGCAACAGGTCAGGATGCTCAGGGGCAGGATCCAGGATCTGGGATCACCATCAGGGGGAGAATCTCCTCATTCTGGGGAGACAGACGCCCATCTTTCACCCCCCCCCCCCCCCCAAGGAGGTGACACTCACTCCTGGCTGCAACAGGGACATCAGCTCCCACTCCACGGGCATCCTCCAGCCCAACCCATCTCCCTGGGAGAGGCACTTCCAGCAGAGACTCCCCCTCCTCGGCTCCATCCCCCCCATCTCCCTGCACCCTCCCCCCAGGCCAGGCCCCTCGGAGCTCTTCCCTCTGCGGGATCTGGGTTAAGCTGAGCCCCCCTCCCCAGGGACACGTGCTCCCCACACGGAGCCTTTCCCAGGCATCAGGGCTCCTGTTGACAAGCCCTAACGCGTCGCTGCCAATAATAGCAGTGTCTTGGTCACATCTCCCACCCTGGAGCCGCTCAGGGCACGGGGCCCCACTCTGGAACAGGGTGGGGGAGAGCCAGGAGAGCCCCCATCCCTTCGGAGATCCCAGGGGGTGCTGATCTGGAGAAATCTGAATTTCCACAGATTATTTTTACACTAAACATTCACAATTCTGGGGGGAGGGGGGGGAGAGGGGGATGTGAAAAGGCAAAGAATGTGTTTTCTTCATTTTTTGCTGTGTTTTTTTTTTTTCCTCCTCCTTTTTTTTTTTTTTTTCCAGTGGTGAAGTGGAAAATGGGGAGAAGAAAAGCCCAAGCAGTTCCCCCCTCCCTGTATTTCCATTGTTGAGTTTCCCTGGAGGGACCCAGGGAACTGTCTGCACCCTGGAGATAATTCATGGGCGGCGCTTTCATCTCCAGAGCCCTCACAGCTCCCACCTAATGAATCCCAGCACTGGGATCCTTCAGAAAAAAAGAGGGGAGAGCTGGAATTGGAGCAGCACCACGGCCCTCCCGGGGTGGCCACTGTTCCTGACTCCAACAGTGCCGGGGACGTGGGACCCCTCAGGCCCAGGGTGCCCTTTGGGAGCACTCGGGATGCGACGCTTCAGGAATATAGGCAGGAAAATGAGTTTCTGCTCAGCCTGGGGGAGCCTGGTGCCAGTCCAGCTGCCTGGCATGGGGGCAGGGAGTGGGACACATGGAAGCCAGCCCTGGTGCAGGGTGGTGGGAGGTGGCTGAGGGCTCTGGTCCAGCCTGGAGCAGCACAAACAGCCGCCCCGAGCGATCGCACGCGGAGCACAAACCAGAGCCTCGAGCCAAGAGCCAGGGAAGGGCTATAAATAACGCTGTTATCATCCCTGCCTCGCTCCCTCGGCGAGCTGGGCCACAGCATTTCCTCCCCAGCAGCGTTTAAGGGTGATTTCTGGCCTGGAGGAGGCCAGGAGCTTGTCAGCATCCCCACTGCAGTGGCCCTTTTCCAGCCTGCCATTGATCTGGCACTTGGCTGATAAACCCACCGGTTGCCTGCCCGAGGCAAACACTGCCACTGTCCCAGACAGAGACCTGTGTTATCCATGTGCCCTCTTCCCAGCTTGCCTGGGGCCCTGGAAGGCTAAAAGCCTCCATCCTCCTCCTCCTCCTGTTGCTGTGATTCCTGTTTCACATCCCTGACCCGGTCACCACTGCTCCGCTCCTGACTCAGACCTCCCAACCCTGGGCTGCCCTGGCTGAGAAGCTGCAAAGGGACAGGAGAGGATGGCTCTGTCCTCACGTGGTGGCCAAGGGACACCAGGTTGCTCCTGGTCATGCAGGTGGGAGGAAAACAGAGAAGAAATTTGGGTGGGGAGCAGGGAGTGGGAGCTCCTTACTCCCTGGGGCATGAGAACCTGTGGGAGGAAGAGGAGAGAAGAGGATGAAGGCAGCTCACAAACAACCACAGCAGCACAGAGTCCCACAAGGATGTCACATGCTGTCCCAGCTCCTAAATCAGCCCGAGGGAAGGAGTGTGCTCATGTCACGCTCCCCAGGAGACAGAGAGCCAGGGGAGGGACAAGGATCCTGCTCTCCAGGCTCGGAGGCTTCCCTGCCTGTGCTCTGGTGCTGGTTCAGGATGCAGGGCTGGGGCTGGGAGGAGAGTGGGGCGGGGGAGGGCAGGATGGAGGAGGAGGGGGGCCCATATGGAGAAGCTTCTCCCAGAGAGCGGCAAGATGCTGAGCTGGCGTGAGCTCGGGAGCTCTCCGAGACGACACTGCGAGAGCCAAGCAATCAATATGTGAAAATCCAGCCCAGGCGAGGAAGGTGACCTTGAGAGGCAGAGAGGGGAGGGGGGAGGGAGCAGAGCTGCAGGAATTACACACGGAGATGCTCCCCGGGCGAGGGGGGAGGGATGGGGGGAACGAGAGGGCAGAGCCTCTCTGACACCCACTGCCAGCCCCAGCCCCGGGGAAGGCTCCAGGACAGGATCCAGCCAGGCAGCCTGGGGTGCTGGGGGAGGGCCTGGGGACAGTCCATTCCCATGGGCTTTTCCCCCAGGAAAGGGCTGTGGGACCAGTGGCAGGAGGGGGGTTGCTGTTCCCTGCCCAGTGTGGCTGTTTCTCTCCCCCACCATGGCACCAACAAGGGCACAACCAATAACTGCCCATCATCCTCTGCACAATCAATAACAGCAAACAGTGGGGCTGAGCCCCTCTCAGCTCTCTCCCAAAATCAGCCCCAAAATCAGCCCCCTCCAGGGCTCTGGGCAAAGGAAGATCTGCTGGACCAGCCTGCTCCCTCCTCTCCTGGGGCTGAGGGGACCCAAAAGCCACACAAGGCAAGACAACCGCCCCGAATCTCAACTGTCCCCCAGCAGAGTCCCCCCAGAGCCCCCATTACTCTTAGAAAAGTTGGGTTTCTGGAAATCCAGGAGCCCCACAGACAGCCCTGACCCACCTCACTCTGCTCCCCGTGACACCAACCCTTCTCCCCTCTGCAGCTCCTTCTGATCCTTCCTCTGCCAACTCCCATCACCTGGGCTATTCCCAGTGCCTGAGCTATTCCCAGCACCTGGGCATTCCTGAGAGGTGCCAAGGCCAACCCGTGAGGGAGGGAACCAGCAGAGAGGGAGTTTGCAGTCCCAAGTTAAGGTCAGGCCTTTCCGAACACTCTGCCTTGCCCTCTAGTGGGACGAATGCGAAGGACCGGGACGGGCTGTTGGGAAAAGTTGGCCAACTCCATCCCGCTGGAACAGAGCTGGGCTGGAGGCAATCCCGCATCCCCCGGGAGCAGGTGACGTCACTGGGGGAAAGGATGGAGTGAAGGTGTGGGAAGGATGGATGGGGAAGGAGCAGAGCTGTGGGGATGGACAGACAGGGGGTCCGTGGGTGCAGCTGTTCCAAAGATGACACGACAGCAGCGGTAATAAATCCTGACATTTCAGATCCAGCCTGAAAGGAAAAGCTGGATTAGCTTCAAATTCCCATTTACCAAGGGCCTTGGCTTTTGGATCAGCATAATCCACGTCCAAGTTGGGTTTTGCATGGGAGAGAAAGGCAAGGGGAGAGGGAGAGTGCCCACACGCTCCCTGTGCCAGCGCCGCAGCCTCACCCGGTGCCCCTGGGTGAGGAGCTGGATCCTCCTCTGAGGTTCTCTCCAGCCACCTTCGTTTGCCTCCCCGGGCCTGGAGGACGTGGGCTGAGCTCAGTGGTTTAGGTTCAGGAGTTTGGAATCTCCAGGGATGTGTCATCCCTCTCACGGTGCGTGTTTGTTACATGTGTATAAAAATATAGAGGATGAATACATTAGATTTAAAATATCTCACCACTGGGCAGCTCTTTTTGGGTGTTGAAAGCTGGGTTGATATGAGATATTTTAACTCCCTTCGAGTGATTTTCCTGCTGGGGCTGTTTGACTCCAGGCTCTGGTGCTGCTCCAGGTTTCTCTGCAGTCCCAAACCCAGGGACACTCTCCCTCCAGGCAGAGGCTCATACTGGAGATCCCACTTAGTGCCAGGACAGTTCCAAATCCCAGTGTCCCTGGAGCCACGGGACTGCCATGGGTCTGGGATGAGGTGATGGATGATTCCAGGTGCTCTTTGCTGGGTTTTCCCATTGCATCCTCTTTGGGATCACACAGGGACAGTCCAGCTGTGGCCACAGCTCACACCTGGATGTGCCAACACCCCTCTGGAATTGCACCTGATGGAGCTGGGGACAGGTCAAACCTGATGTGGCCAAAACATCTCCTCCCTGGAGCAATAGAGCTCCTGACCCCTATCCAGGAAACCCCAAAAGCTGACACAGAGAGGTCTTCCCAAGGCCCTGGGAGGGAACTGAAGAAATGGGACACAGGGAAGTGCCATCTTTGCACAACAGCACCATTCCCAAAGCAGCTGCTGGGCTGGGGCTGGGCAAGGGCTTCCCACTGCTCTCACTGTTGAGGACAAGGCGTTGAATGCATTTAAAAGTCCTCATTTTATTATTACTTTATTATCCATGCTCTGCCCCGGGACTGAGCTCACCCTGGGGTGAAACACAGCAGCCTTAACCTCACATTTTCCACGGGCAGCAGGGTCTGAGGGCTCTGGGGTGCTCTGGGAATGTTCCCCCGTGTTTCCCAGCGCGGGGGCTCAGGAGAAGCGGCCCGTGGGCAGGCGGGGCAGGCAGAAGTAGGCGTCGGGGAAGAGGCTGAGGTTGATGGGGTTGCCGTCCAGGCGAATGTCCTCCAGCGCCCTGCGGACCTGGCTGTGGTCCTGGCTGTCACAGAACGTGTCCTCGTGCAGCGTCCGGATGTTGTTGTTCTGGGCGGGGAAAGGGACAAATCAACGGGATAAGGGGGAGGAGGAGGAGGAGGGAAAGGTGGGCTCTGCCAGACTCAGGTGCAGACAAACCCTGGTCCGGGCCCACCTCACCTGGAGGTGCAGGGAGCGCAGGCTCTCAGGAAGGGGCGCCGGGATAAAATCCAGCTGGTTATCGGACAGGTGGAGAAACTGCAGCTGCTTCAGGTCCTGTGGGAAGAGGGGACAGATGAACCTCCCTGCTCCCAGCCCTGCTCCCAGCCCTGCTGGACCATCCCTTTACCCCTTGGCACGGCAGGTTTGGGCTCAGACCCGCCGGGGTTCACCCCCACACGCACCCGGAACGCCTCGGGCCGGAGGCCGGCGCTGGGGATCCTGTTGAGCCGGGCGTCCAGGCGGACGATGCTGCGGGGCAGCTCGGGCAGGGCCGTCAGCCTGTTCTCGGGCAGGAGGAGCTCCTGCAGGCTGGGCAGCCGGCGGAAGGCGTCCACGTCCGCCCAGGAGATGGAATTGCTGCTCAGGTCGATCCGCTTCAGCTTCTCTGGGGGGGAGCGGAGGGAGGAGATGAAGAGGGACACAGGCAGGAGCGTTTATTCCCCGCGCCCCACTCGGCGCCTGGTCCCTCCCCGGCCCCTCCCTGGCCCCGTCGTACCCAGCCCCGTGAAGTCCCCGGCGCGCACGGCCCCGATGCGGTTGAAGCGGGCGTACAGGTACGTGGTGTCCGGGGGCAGGGCCGGGATGTGCTCCAGGTCGGCGTCGTCGCAGTACACGGAGGTGCCGATGCACAGGCAGAGCAGGCAGCTGGGCAGCCCTGGGGGGGCACAGGTACCCTTGGCACGGCCCCCCGGGAGCACACGGGGAGGTGGGGGCATGCACCCACCCTGCCCACGCTGGAGGTGCACCGAGTTTTTATCACCCAGAGCTGTCACGGCCCCAAAACCTTCCCCGGAGCACCAGCCCGGGGCACCTCACCCAGGGAAGGACCAGACACTCCCAGCCAAAGGAGCTGCTGAAAAACGAGCTGGTCAGGGCCAAATCCCTCTCCTGGGAGAGGAGGGGGATGTAAAGCTGCCAAAAGCAGCAGCTTCACACCCAGGGCTCTCCCAGCCCCCTGAGTTTGGCCACTGAATGAAACAAAACAAGAGAAAAGAGTTTTGCATCGAGCAAAACATCTGTCTCGGCTGCCTGAGGGTCCCAGCACACTGGGCAGGGGGGGCAGGAGGGGTAAAGCCATGTCCCCCCCACACGTGCTCCTTCTCCTCTCCCCCAGCTCCCGTCCAAGTCTCCCACAAGACTCTGCATCCATTAGTAGGGGAGTTCAAAGCAGCAAGGCAACAATTTCCCTTTGCCTCCCACTTAATTTGTCCCAGTCCTGAGTGACAGAAAATGAATAAAGATATTTATCCCTCGCTACAGGATTTTAATTGTCACTAATCTAATTGCTACTCTGTCCGACTGTCGCAATGCCTCTGCTCATTAAAATGTTGCTGCTTTGCTGGAGCTCTTGTTTCCCAGAAATGTCTCTCTGCAGCCCTCCTGCCTGCTGTGTGAGAAGACTCACCCCCAACACCCTGTCTCCTCGCTGGCCTGGCAGAGCAAATAGCTGCTGCTGCCTGCTGGTGGCACGAGAACTCGCTCCTTATTCTCCAGAGCCCCAGCCCTGCCACTCCTGGGACACGTGGATGGATCCCACAGGAACCGAGCCCAGAGCTCCACACTCACCCTGCACGGGGATGGGCCCCGGGTGGACGGGACCACCAGTGCTTGGAGGCTGCAGTTTCGGGGTTTCAGCCGTGGCACCCAGGTCTGGGAGAGTTTTGAGGTCCTTGGGGCGAGGAGCCAAGGTGCCAACCTCGATCTGCAAGCACAGCCCGGGGGCGAGGGGGAGAGGCTGAGCAGATCCTGCCCTTCCCTCTCCAGGGTGGGCAGCGCTGCTCGAGGGCATTGGATGGGTTTTACTAAAAACACAGCTCCTCCTCGAAGAGCTCTCCCAGCTCTCCAACACCCCCACCCCATTCCAGAGGGATGCAGGAAGCCTTGAGTCCAGGTTCCTGCAGTGATGCTCCCACCAGGCAGAGGATGGGGTTGGGTAAAACCTTTCCTGCCACCAGCAAGAGCGGTGGGAGAGCTGCCAGGGATTGCAGGCTCGTGCAAGAGGCTGGTTCTCCAGCTGTGCCCCATCCAACCCTTGGACCAAACCCTTTCCTCGGGATTCACCCAGGGAACAGCTGCACCCCCCTCACCTTGGGAGCCAGGTCCCCGTAGTCGTAGAGCTCCTCGTAGTTGCTCAGGTCGAGGATCTCCCCGTAGCTGTCCAGTGTCAGGTCGTAGTTGTCCAGGTCCAGGTTTTCATAGAGGGCCAGGTCAGCTTTTGGCTTCTCAACCTTCCTCCTCTCCTTGGCTGGGACAGCCCAGGCTGCCCCCAGGCACAGGCTGGCCATGCCCAGCCAGGCCAGGCTCCACATCCTGCCCCTGGCCAGGGTCACTGCTCCTGGGGACTGTGATCCTGGGGGACACGGGGCCAGCTCGGGCTGGGGCCAGGTGTCCTGGAGGGGTTGTTGTGAAAGCAGAGAGGGCCGGGATGCAGAGCTGGGATGTGGCTGGAGCCAGCCCTGCTCTGCAGCCGTGGGGGACAAACAGCCCCCGGCCCCGGGGTCGCTCCATGTCCCTTTTCTGTTCAGCCCATTTCACGCTCGGCTGGGTGGCTGCGCAGGGGAGGCCCCGTGGCCGTGCAGGGCTGCCTGTGCTTCCCATGCTTCCCAGCTTTCCCAGCCCCACAGAGCCTGGGAGGGGGTCAGGAAGTGATGAGGGGGTCGGGGTCCTGCTCTGGTCCCGAGGTGATGGATGAAGCTGGTCACTGGCCCAACAAACCCAGCAGCTGAGCAAAAATGGCCCCAGGATCCCAGGAACTGCTGCTCCCACCCTCAGGACTAAATCCCAGGGTGCTGCTCCTGAGCCTCCAGCATCCAGGGGGACCAGAGGCCACAGGGTCCCTGTGACTCGACCCTGAGCCCAGGGGCTACCTGCACAGGACCCTCACATTCCTGGCAGCTCCACATCCAAACCCGCCAGAGTCCATTCCCAAAGGATCTCCCTCCCACCAGCTGCACATCCACAGGGGCTCCCCCGGCAGGGCAGGAGGAGGGTCCCGGCACCCACCAGCCTCCCACGTGTCTCTCCCAAACAAAATGCAAAAGCAACGACCCAGCCCGGAGCTTTTGCACCCCAGGCTGAGGGTGCCGCTCCCCAGTTCCTGCCGTTTTCCCCCGGATCAAACCTCTCCCAGTGCACTGAGCCCCCCAGCCCCCAACCCTGCCGCCCCCCCAGCTCACCCCAGCCCAGGGGGGCTCTGCTTGGCGCTGGAGGAGCCAAAGGAAGGCGGCATGGACGTACCCCCGTCCCCTCCTCCTCGGCGTGGGAGAGCCCCGCTCGGCTCCACGGGCTGGTGCGCTGGCTGGGGAAGGGCTGCCGGGCTTTTAATGCATGGAGAGGAGGAGGGGGGCTGCACGGAGGGGTCTGGCATGGCCGCCGCCGAGGGGAGAGGCAGGATGCGGCCAATCAAGCCAGAACCCCCCTGCTGGGAACTTATATTGTCCCCAGGGGCGAGCCAGCCCCAATAGTGGCTGTCCTCCAACAAGCCCAGGCGGGTGTCTGGGGCTGTGGGGGAACGGGACGGGGTGGGAGGGATGGGGAATGTGCTCCCTGCCCCGGCGTCCCCGTGAGCAATGGGACACGCAGCCCTGGGCAGAGGGGACAGAGCCGGCGCCATCCCTGCCTCAACCAGCCCAGGCCCTGCCAGCAGAGAGCGATTTCCAGCCGTGTCCATCCCCAGGGATGCAGGAAGGGCCAAGCACCGGGCACGACCCCCCTTGCTGATCCGGGTTTCAGCTGGGGGGGACCTGGGGGCCCAGTGAGCATCTCAGCCCTGGGGAAGGTGTGGCACAGCCCCATCCCAGCAGCCAGACAGCTGGGGACACTCAGCTCATCCACCCCGACTCACCTCCCGAGGGGCTCAGCACCCCCCACCCTTTGCACACCGATGGTCTGGGGGCAGTTTGGGGAAAGGGATGCGGGGGGGGGGGTGGTGTCAGTGCTGCTCCCCTCCCCGGGGTAGGATGGGAGACATCCCCCATGTCCCCCCGTGTGCACCCACGTGCCCTGGCGCGGGGGGGACTCCTACACCCACCTAGGGCTCAGCTCGGGGGGGGCTGTCTTTGCCAGGGACGACTCCCGTGGGGCCGGGACACCCCGGGCACGGGCAGGGCGTGCGCGGCATCTCCTCGCAGCGCGGGGCAGCCTCGTGCACGCGCGGCCACCGCCCACCCACCCACCCACCCATCCATCCACCGCCGCGAAAATGTTCCCGTCTCCCGCAGGCAGCTCCCGGCCCACGCACCCACCCACCCACCGCCGCTCACCCATCTGCCGGTGCCCGCTGGGCGGGCGGGGACACCCCCGCAGCCCCCCCCCTACCCCTCCCCGCCGGCGGGCACGAGCTTCGTCCGCGCCCCCGCAGCCCCCCAGCCCGTGGCGAGCCCCCCGGCCCCGCTCAGCACGGAGCGGCCTCTAATCCGAGCTAAGCCCCTCATTAGGCGGCTCGGTGGCCACCGTGATGGAGGCGATGTGGCAGCTGAGAGGGGGGGGAACTGCGGCAAAGCCAAAGCCTGGGCTGGCCCTCGGGGTCCCTCGGGGCACAGGGGGGGTCCCCGGGGCAGCTGCTTTGCTGCCCTGGAGAAGCAGCTGCACTCCTGCCCTTGTCCCCATTCTTTCCTCGTCCCCAGAGGCCCCCGAGCAGCCACGGCAAAGCCCTGCAAGGATGGCACGACCCGAAGGGTCCCCGTGTGCACGGCATCCCCCGACGGGGCCGTGCAAACCCTCCCATCGCGGGGTGTCCCCGTGAAGCGCCCACAAACGGGCTGAGGGGGGGTCACCAGCTGCGAGGGGGCTTGAGCTGAGCAAAATTCCCCCCGCTCCGAAGTCCCTCTCATCAAATCCAGCCCCTCCCAGCACCCACCATGCTGAGGAGACCCTGGGGTGCCCCTCGCAGCCCCCACTAATGAGGGTGTTCCAGCTTTCCCAGTGACCCCACAACACACACGGTGAGGGGGGGAGCTTCCCAGTCCCACCCCCACGGTGGCAGCGACTGTTTGCAGGGAGAAGAAAGGGGCCCCCCCTGTTTTTGGGAGCTCGGCTCCCACGGGAGACAGGGCTGACTTACCCAGGGAGCGAAAACACACCTGGGGGTGGGTGATTCACGTCCTGGTTACAAAATACAGCGATTTTAAGGGGAGGTGGCTGCCTGTGCCTGCTCTGCACACACGCACACACACACACACACACACACACACACACACAAACACACACAAACACACACACACACACACAAACACACACACACACACACACTCTCACACACACACTCTCACACTCTCACACTCTCACCCTGTGCGCTCCCGTGAGCAGCCCCCCTGGCACAGCCCCCCGGCACAGCCCCCGCGCTCACACCCGCGCCCACGGCCCGTCCTCCCTCCCGGCTCGGGATCCACGTGGGGAGAGCAGCCGCGAGAGGAGGTTTGCTGCAGCTCAGGCGATGGGCAGAAGGAGAAGTCGCTGCCTACACCCACCGTGCTCGTGTGTGGAACACGCGCCCCGCGCAGCCCGAGCCCAGCGATGGATCCCGGCTCGTGGCTGGGGGTGGGAGAGATGCCTCCTCCCTCGTGCGCGCCCTGAGGCTGGAAAACTCACCCTGGGGATGTTTGTAGGGCTTCCCTGGTGACACGGGGCAGCTCAGGAGGAGTTCACACGCCCACCCTGACACGCAGCTGTCACCTTCTCCCGGCGCTTCACAGGGACAGTGACACCCACCAGCAGCCACAGCCCTGGGAGCTGCAGCCAACATCAGGCTCTTGTAATTAGCAGAGATGCTCATTAATGCAGGCACATGGTCCATGAACCATGCTGCAGATGTGGAGGCTGCTTTGACACCTGTGAGTCCAAACTGAACCACAGACTGGTTTGGGTTGGGAGGGATCTTAAGGATTCATCTCATTCCACTCCCCTGCCATGGGCAGAGACACCTTCCACTAGACCAAATTGCTCCAAGCCCTGTCCAACCTGGCCTTGGACACTTCAGGGATGGGGCAGCCACAGCTTCTCTGGCCAACCTGTGCCAGGGCCTCCCCACCCTCACAGGGAGGAATTTCTTCCCAAATTCTAACCTAAACCATCGCTGGTTCAAGGAGTGCACACCCCAAACTCCAGAGCCCACTGACCCCCTGGGGTCTCACAGGCTCCAGCTGTTGGGAATTGGCCCCAACGGAGGAAATCTGATCCTGAATGAAGCAGCAGCTCCCACACCTGAGGATGGAGGATGAGAGAGGATGAGGATGGATCAGAGAGAGGCAGATCCAACTGCGGCTCTGGGTCCCTTGTGAATCATTTTATTTTCACTGCTGGGGAGAGTAGGAGTGAAAATACCATTAAGTTGAAATCAGTCGAGAGGTACATATGTCTCTAGATATATCTGTACAGTCTACCAGTCTATATACACATTATATATAAATATATACATAGGGGCTCCGGGTTTGAGGCTGAAACCTGTCGAACCCAACAAAGCCAACTGCAGGAAGATTTGGAGAAGAGGCTTTTATCTTATGAGGAAAACAAGCCTCAATTAGCACAGGGTTTTAATTAGTGGAAAGGGGGAGCATCTCAGGGTGGCTGTTGAGTCCCCAGGCTGTGGGGAGCATCCCTGGCCCATTCCCAGGGAGCAGGACACGGTGCCCGTCCGTGCCCGTCTCAGGGAAGGGTCGGTTTTGGTGGCTGAACACAAAGGAGGTTTCTTTGGTTTATTGCTTTAATGCTTATTGCAGTTGGATTTTTTTTTTTCCCTCTAATGCTCGGCCTTAAATCCAAATCCTGAGAATCAGGAAGAAAAGAAGAGAATAATCCCCCTAAACCCGGGCACCCTATATATGCAGGTACAGCTATCAAAGAGGGAAGCGATACATGTGAGGACAGGGAGAACAGGGACAAAAATAGCTTTTCCAAAGAGTAATCCTTCCTTTTTCTTTCCTTTTTTTCCCTAATAAAAAAGGCAAAACCAATCCCGTGTGCTTGGTTCCAGAGAGCAACTGAGAGTGAAACTTCCAGGAGGTGGAATTCAGGGCAGGGGAGCTGTGAGAGTAGAGCCAAGACCCCCACAGATCAGCCCACCCGTGTCAGCATCTGGCCTCAGGGACCTAAAACCAAGGACAAGTGTCCTGCTGGCACTGCTGGAGAGCAGCTGGCACTGCTCTGGGGGATCCCTGTCCGGGGCAGGGTGTTGGCATTGGGGTCCTGTGGGTGTTGGGTGCTACCTGCAGAGGGGAGGGCACTGAGCCCTGAATCCCCCCGGATCGGAGGGAGGATGCAGGGTGCTGGGATGGGGCTCAGCACTGCTGGGGGAGCAGCATCAATCCATGGGGGGATGGAAGCTGGGAAGGGGCTGGTTGTGCAGAGGAGGGGGTGTGGTGGTGTCTGAGGGGAGGATGTGACCCCACAGGGCACAGCAGAGCCCAGCTCCAGTGCAGGGGCCCCAAACCCTCCCCGCTCCATCCTGGCAAATCCACATTTCCCCCAGGGATTTAGATCCTTGTTCTCCAGAGCAGTGTGGAGCCAAAGCCCCCCAGAAGGACCCAGGTGAGAGGAGCGTGTCCCTTGCCTGGCACCCTGGGATGTTCCACAGATCCAGCCCCCCTCCACCTCCACGGATCCCACCTGACTGGGATCCTGCACCTCTGAACACCAGCCCAGGCCATCCCTGCTCCACCTCTGCCACAGGGAACTGTTCCCCAGGGACACCACGGGCTCTCGGGGTGCAGCCACCCAGAGCAGGGACGTGACCCAAGTCCAGCAGCTCCACCTGCAGATGCTCCTGGCTTGGGCCCGATCCAACCTCCTGAAACTCTGCTGGGTGGAAGGGGAGAGACGGAGCCAGCTCCGGGGTCGGCCTGGGGGAGGGCAGAGAAGGCAGGACCCCCAGGCAGGGAGCTGGGGTGAGCGTGGCAGCCACCCTGGGCTGATGCTGTGACCCGGGGTGGCTGTGGGGACACGGTGCCGTCCTGCAGACAGTGGTCCCCAAGGGTGCACGTGCCACGTGTGTCCACGGCCACTGCAGGGGAGGAAAGGGGGAAGGGAAAGGAAGGGAGGCAGGGGGAGAGCAGGGGGAGAGGGAGGCAAAGGGGGTCCCACGTGTCAAACACCGCCGGGGGTGAAGTCTCTGTGCAAAGCCGAGTCCTGGGGGAGGAGGGGCAGGGCTAGAACACCACGGACTGCAGGAGGCGGAAACACATCATCAGGTCCAAGGGGATGGGGGGCTTCAGGAGGTTCCCGTCCAGCCGCAGGTACCGGAGCCGGGGCACACCGTCCAGGTCAGAGGGGGAGAAGTCCTGGATGGACACGAGCGAGGTGGGGCAGATCTGCGTCCCGTTGATCTCTGCGGGGAGAGAGGGAGGGCGGGAGGCAGGTTAGAGGGAAGGGAGGCACAGAGGACGCTGGAGCCCCCCTCCCTGCGGGTGTGTTGAACCCCTTTTGGGGGTTTTGCTTTGCTGCCAAGGGGGACAATCCCCAGCCTCTTCCCGAAGCCGGCACAGGAAGATCTTGCCTTTGATCAGAGCCGAAGTAGGTCGCGTTCGCGCGCGGCGCGGCGAGGGATGCGGTGTCATTGCAGAGAGAAAAGGGATCTTTTGGCACATGAAACCTGCCCAGCCAGCCCTGAGCCTCCACAGAAACATCAAGGAAAGCTGCTCCAGCCCTGCTCTGCTGGAGATAACGTCAGTGCCCAGCTCGTTGCTCGCTTCTGGAGTTCCACGTGTCCCTCCCCACCCCAGGGTCTGCATTAGGGAAAATTAACCCGGGGATTCTCATGTCATTACCCGGCTCCAGGGACTGAGCCTTACAAAGACTGGGCAAAATAGGCAAGGAAAAGCTGGGACATGGTGTGCACAGGGCATCTCTCCATGGAAAGTGGTAGCAGAACCTGAGTGCTGGTGTGGGTGAAGCCAGCAGGAGCCACCACCTTCACCCCAAGGTCCCCCCAGCTCCACTTTGGTGGTGTTTCAGTAAGATGCAGATTTAACCAGCATTTGAACCAGACACTTTTCACAGCATCCTGCCCTTGCTTCCAAACAGCCCCTCTGATAGCAGAAACATCTGGAGAGACCAGGAATCATAGAATCATGGAATAGTTTGGGTTGGAAGGGACCTTAAAGTTCACCCAGTTCCACCCCCTGCCATGGGCAGGGACACCTTCCCACCAGACCAGGTTGCTCCAAGCCCTGTCCAACCTGGTCTTGGACAATTCCAGGGATGGAGCAGCCACAGCTTCTCTGGGCAACCTGTGCCAGGGCCTCCCCACCCTCACAGGGAACAATTTCTCCCCAATATGCCATTTAACCCTCCCTCTGGCAGTGGGAAGCCATTCCCCCTTGTCCTGTCCCTCCATCCCTTGTCCAAAGTCCCTCTTCAGCTCCCTCTGAGCCCCTTAAGGCACTGGAAGGCTGAATGGGAGTGCTGAATTTCTGTCTGCTCATCTGTGCTCGCTCTGTTTACACATTTCCAGGCCGGCACCTCTCCCATGGAATTGCAGAGCTGTGCCTGGAAGGGTGTGAAAGGCCCCGGCTGCTCTGCCAAGGCAGCTCCAGCTCAGCCTTGTTCTCCCTGTTCCCTCCCTGCAGGCTCAGCTTGGGAGCTGAGCTGGGCTATTTCTAACCATCTTGACTGTGTGTTTGGCATCTGTTCCTAAAATATGTGCACAGACTCTCCTTTTAAAATCCCCCCATTTCTGTGCCCTGCTGGGGAAGGAGCTGTTTCAATGGCCAGGTGGCCCCAAAGAAGAGCTGCCCATGACAACCAAGAAAAAAATGCCCCGTGCAGCACCAGGGGGAATTTAGCTCTGCTCCTCCTTCCCCTCATGCAGAGCCATCCCCATCACTCCCTGTTCACCTTGGAGCTCCCAGCTCATCTCAGCACTGCACCCCCCTCTGCAGGGTTCACATCCCACGGGGTGAGAACGAGCTCTCCAACAAAACCCTTCCCATCCTCGAGCCCATCCTCCCCCCCAGACCTCAGCTCAGCCCCCCAGCTGCCCGTGGAACTCACTCTCGATGGAGTTGTTGTTCAGGTAGAGGTGCTCCAGCTTGGGGCTGATGAAGGGGACGTTGGTGAGCTTGTTGTGGGCCAGGTGCAGCACCAGCAGGTTGGTGAGGTTGAAGGAGTCCTTGGGGAGCCCCTTGTCAGAGATCTGGTTGTAGTTGAGCCGGATGAACGCCAGGTTGGGGAACTCCTTGAAGTAGTCACTGGGGATGTCCTCGATGTTGTTCCTGTCCAGGAAGAGCTGGTGGATGGCACTGGGCACCCCGGGGGGCATCTTCCTCAGGATGTTGTGGGCCAGGTTGAGTTGCATGAGGTTCTTGAGTCCCTTGAAGGTGTTTTTGTTGAAGACCCCATCGCTCAGCTTGTTGTGGTGCAGATCCAAGAGCACCAGGTTCTCCAGCTTGTTGAAGACCCCGGCGGGGATCTTGGAGATCTGGTTCCTGCTGAGCCGCAGCTGCTCGAGGTTGGGCGGCAGGAAGGCGGGCACCTCCTTGAGCTGGTTCTTCTCCATGTAGAGGAAGATGAGGTTTTCCAGCTTCTCCAGCACCCGCCTGTCCACCTTCCGGATGCGGTTGTTGTCGAGGTTGACCCATTTGAGGCCGGTGGCGTTCCTGAAGGACTCCTCGGGCAGGTCGTCGATGAAGTTGTTCTGCAGGTAGAGGTAGTGGATGCGGGGCGGGATGACGGGCACCTTGCGCAGGTTGCGGCTGTCGCAGTACAGGGCGGACGGGAAGTCCGGGGGGCAGTAGCATTCCCGGGGGCAGTCTGGGAAGACGGAGGGGGGGCCCGGGGGCAGGGGTGGGGGCAGCTCTGTGGGCTCCACGGGCTCCACGAAGGGCGGGGGCGGGCGGGTGGGTTTGCGGGGGGGTTTCCTCCGCTGCCCGCTCACCCCCCAGACCAGCACGAGAACGAGTGGGAGAAGCAACCTGAGGGCCACCTTCATGGTCCAGGTGTTTCCCTGAGGGAGGCAACAAGAGGTGGGTTAAGCAGTGTAAAAACTGGCCCAGTTTAGGTGCTGCATCGTCTCCCCACCACCGACAGGAAGGAATTTACCCCCAATTCCTCTGCTGTTTTCCCTCCTTCCCTTTGGAAGTCATCTCCAAATCCAACCCCCCTCCAGAGAACAAGTCACTGAGGTCCCTCTCTCTGGCTCAGCCTCATGCCTTGGGGGGTGCTGGATTTTATCATTTGATTTGTTGTTGGTTTTTTTTTTTTTTTTTTCACATGCCACCCTTGGCACCACCCCACAGAGCCTGGGCCCCCCCTGGGAGGGCAGCACCGTCCCCCCTCCCAGAAGGATGGCTTGGCCCTTCACAGGCCGTGATGGATTAAGCTCAATTTTGCACTTAAGCCAGCAAATCAATGATTCAGTAGGAAATTGGCTGTGGATTGGTGTCGGGAGGCCAGCAGCAGTTAGCAGGGCAGCAGAGATGGATGGCCCTGTGCTGAGGGACCGGGCTGGGAGGCAGCTCAGCCCTTTCTCAAGGCTGAGTGATAAAAAGGGCATTTGCAAGTTTACACATGGGCAGCACCGAAGGTGTTTGGCTCTACAGCTCCCTGTGCTGCCCAAATAACCCATCCATCACCTCCAGTCCCACTGCAGGGATGGTTATTTGGGGAGAAACGCTGGAGAAGTGGGAGATAGGGAGGGACCAGGTGAGGTCTCTGTGTGCCCTGAGCCAGAGTTTCTCCTGGATGCCAGCCCAACACCTTGTCACCCCTCCCTCTTCTCGTTATCAAGCCCACAGAGCTGCCTGTCCCCTCTCTGCTCTCCCTGCTGCTGCCTGGAACAGCAGTGATCATCCCTGCCAGACTGGCTGGGAGCTCTCCAGCTGATGCCTCGGAGGATGGAGGGATCCAGCTGGTTGCAGATGAGCTCCCCAGACAGCCCCGTGCAGAAGGTGCTCTGGATGCTCTGACTCGCCAGGGCCAGCTGGAGCAGGGCAGGCTGGGGGTGGCTTTCCTGGGCACATTCCTCGGGGTGCTCGCCAGGCTCTTCCCGGCAGGACTTGTCACCCCAGCGGGATCAGAGCCAAGCTGGATGCAGGGCCAGGCAGATGGAAGGGTGGGAGAGAGAATGGGGTGAGATGGGAGGGAGGAAGATGATGGGAGCCAAAGGAAGAGGAGGAAACGGGGTGTCTGCTGTGGGAGCAAGTGCTGCTGGGATGGGAGAAGCCTTTGGTGATGCTGGAGCTGGTGATGGTGATTTTGGAGCAAAATCAGGCTCTTCCAGCTTTCCCATGCACCACAGCAGAGTGGGATTCACTGCCATCGTGGCCACAGGGACCAGGGGCAGGGTTGGGGCCACACCAACCCCCTTTGCCTGCAGCTTCCCACGTGGAGTCCACATCCTACCCAGGGATGTGCCACTGCTCCCAGGGCTGCCTTTGCCAGCCCGGCTCCCTTTGAAGCGATCCCACGCGTTCCTGGGGCTCCAAGTAATTGACTTTCTCCAAGAAAAGCTCCTGTTCTCACTCCCCCCCCTCCAGGCCCAGCCTGTTCCTCTCCTCTCTGCCTGCTCAGCTCCCATCTGGCTCTGTTTAACCCCACACTCCTCCCAGGCCGGCTGGTTCCAATCAGGGCTCTGGCATCTCGCTGGGGGGAGGGAGGATCAGGGGGAGAGCCAAATGTTGCCAGACCCTCAGCCCAGCCCTGCTGCAGGAGGTCCCTGCTGGGGATGGACGTGCTTCTGTCTCCAAGAGCCCAGATTCGGCGTCCGGCTGCAGAGAACGGGCCAGCTCGTGACAGGGATGTGGGGATGTCCCCTCCCCATTCCTTCACATCCTGCTCCTTCCCCAGCCACAGCCAGCCCTGCACCCTCTGCCCACCCTGTCCCTGACCATTCCATAGGATTTTGCCTCTGCTCCAAAACTCAGACCTGGATTCTGATACCCCCAAGGCCTGGGGGAGCAGTGGGGGCTGAGCTCTGGGTTTGGTCCTCACCTCACCCAGAGGTGAGGAGGCAGATGGGACAGGACATTCCAGCTGGGACAGGATATCCCAGCTGGGACACGCTGTGATCCAAGTGCTGGGCTCCCTCCACCCGGGAGTGATGCTCAGCCTGGGCCACCCAGCCATGTCCCAGGGACAGGGCAGAGCTGTGACCCTGCTGTGTCAGGAGCTGGCTGAGCCTGCACCATCCCCCTCCGCAGCAGGATTTAGCACTGCAGATGTTTAGGGACTCGGCACAGAGCAGGAACAGTCACCGAGCCAGAAATCCAGGCTGGAGAGCGACACATCCTGTGGCATTTGTCAGCACAGAAGGGAAGTGTCAGGAGGCAGATGCAGCCCTTTTATCTGCTGCCACATCCCCGGGGGGACTGTCACAGCCCCTCTCCCCTCTGCCAGCACTGCCACCACCCTTCTCTGCTGGTCCCCACCAGCCTCTCCCTGCAAAGCCACAGCTCTGCCCAGGGAAAGCAGGACCCACTCCCAAGCAATCTGCAGGAAACCAGCTGAGAGCCCTGCCTTCAGAATAAAGGGGATGCAACAGGCCTGGGGCCACCACAAGCCTTACAATTGCCTCCACCACACTGGAAGGTTCAAAGCCAGCTCTCCCTGGACCCGGCACAGTTGGAAGTCTGT
This sequence comes from Corapipo altera, assembly GCF_003945725.1. Taxonomy (NCBI): domain Eukaryota; kingdom Metazoa; phylum Chordata; class Aves; order Passeriformes; family Pipridae; genus Corapipo; species Corapipo altera. The sequence continues at coordinate 3,336,214 of NW_020884933.1, forward strand.
TCTCCATCCAGCTGAATTTACTGGCGTGAAAGCAAGAAGCCAAACTTCCAAATCCCACACCCTGATTCTGCAGGAGCTGCCGAGGGCAGGGCCAGAGCCCCAGCACAGCCCCTGCTCTGCAAACGTCTCCACTTGACCTTTGTCATCGCTCCCGACGGACGGGACAGCTCAGATCCCGCCCATCCACGAGGAATCCACGCAACTGGAATAAAGTTAAGCCATGAAGCAATGAATGTATTCAGGAAACCAACTGCCTGGCATGGAGAAAAGGCACGATTCATGGACAAAACCAGTTCTGACACCTCCTGAGCCACAGGCTGTGCTGACCAGCTTGGCCTGAGTGCGAGACCAAGGCACCCAACAGATCCCAGCCCCAGGCTTTTCCCAGAAAGAGGCAGCTGCTCCCTCACTCATCCCATTACAATTGACAAAAAAATCGGCGCAACAGCTGGAAATTCCAGCCCCAAATGCCACTGGTGTTTGCTTTCCACATAGTTTATCTTCGCTGCCTCCCAGTAACCCGCAGCTCCCAGCAGTGCTCACTGCCAGCCCCGGGCCCGGTGCCAAGGGCAGGCAGAAACCACCACCCCGGGGCAAGAGGGAGCTGTGGAAAGGGCAGTGCTCTCCTTTGGGTGCCTCCTGCCCTGCTCTGACAGCGTGCAGGGAGCAGCAGCTGTCCAAGACCCCCTCCTGTGGAGGGGCTGGGAGGGGTAAAGGGAGGTTTAACTTTGGGAGAGCCTGGATGGCTGGAACAAGGGCCCTTTCCAGTGCATTGTTAGCTCCCTTCACACCTTCCCCACTGGGAATTTCCATCATCCCTGCTGGGAGAAACGCCCCCACCCAGCTTGGGAACTTGGCCGGAGCAGAACAAGGAGGGCAAGCTAAAAATAACCAAAAGGATCCAGAAAAACCTCCCTCCTTGGCTTCCCTCGTGTCCAACAGCCACAGCCCATCCGTGTCGCTGCAAGAGTCTGGGTCTGATCAGCTGAACCGAACAGGGAGCCCTTTATCCAGCGGCTCTGAAGCGCTGGGAATCATGGAAAAGGCCGTCCTCCGAGGGGAGGGCAGCCAGGCTGTCACCCAGGCGTCCCCAGGGTCCCCGGGGAAGCACAGCCCTGATGCAACATCCCGCTGTTCTCGCCCTTTCCCAGCCCTTTCCCAGGGAGCAGCGGAGCCGCAGGCAGCCTCTCTGGAGCCGGCACACGGCCGAGGCAGCGGCGGCGGCTCCGTCCTGCTGCATTCCTTCTGCAGGGATGGTGTGTGACCTGCAGGGACGGGTGTCCCAGGAGACCCTGCCAGGGAGCAGCTCGGACACGCTCCTGGGCTCTGCAGCAGTTTTGGGCTCAGCCAAGGACCGCGGGACATGGGGACGACAACGAGGGGCTCCTGCGTGCCAGGAGCGTTTCCTCGCTGTCCCACAGTCACCAGACCCGTTGCGAAAGGCTCATCCCGTTCTCTGCTCCCTCCAGCCACCTCCTCCCACCGCCGGGTCCGTGGGAAGGCAGCCCTGGCAGAGGAACACCTTTCCCGCTGCCTTCTCCGTGTCAGCAATTCCTCCCTCCTCCCTCCCTGCATGTCCCGACCCTTCCCAGCGCTGCTCCCGGCTCAGCCTGCCCGCACATCCCTCTGCCACACACAGTGGAACCGGCTGGACACAGAAAAAAGCAAAACCAGGGGAGGAGATGCTGCCAAAGCGCCGGCAGCGCGGACCCCACACACGCCCCGCTCCCCCCCTTCCGACAGCCACCTCACCCCACTCCGCTTCCCCTCAGGGTGGGAAACTGCTCTGACACCTCATCCCTCCCCTCCAGCCTCTTCCAGGGCAGAGGAAACCTCCCGCGGCTGCGCTTTTATCTGTTCCCAGGTGGAAACGCTCAACCTCTCGCCCCTCCTTCCCCGGGGCGCAGGGACACCCAACATTCCTGCTCGGCGCTGTCCCGGGAGGCGGCTCTGGGATGCCGTCGGCTGAGCACCACATAAGGCAGGGCCGGGATCGCAGGATCCCAGGAAGGTTTCCAAGCCCTCATGCTTCGCCTTCAGTGCCAAGGGGATGAATTTCCATGTTTTGCCTTGTAGATGCTTTTTCTAAACTTCTCAAGCAGGCGGGGAAGGACAGGTTTGGGATGAATCTCTTCCAAGCAATAAAACCCTTTTCCCAGGATTTCAGCGAACATCACTGCCTTGTTGCTTCCTCCCATCGGCTCCTGCCGGAGCGGAGACAAAGAGTCGGCTCCAAACGGGACCCCCGGGGGGGGTGCAGGGAGGGGGCTGCCCCTCTCCTCCTGCCTGGAGCGGAGCTGGCTCCCATCTCCACGAGGAAAAGTGGGATTACGTGCCCTGGGAATGCTGTGTGTGATCCAGGCAGGAAAGAAGGGCTTTACCACCTACATTTTGGGCAGAAAACCAGCTTGTTGGAAGTGGCCCTGGCGCTGTCGGGCTGTTCGCTCCCACCTCGCTCTCGGAGCAGAGCAGTGCTGGCCCCCTCCGTTCTCCCCACCCCGGCACAGCCCCCCTCCCACGGGAGCAGCACCCCGCAGCCCCCCGAGCCCCGGCCGTGTCCTCAGATCGTGCCCAAGGAAGGACAAGGTGACCCGATGCTCCCGGAGGCTCCTGGAAGCAGTCCTGGCTCCCGAGGTGTCCGTTCTCCTCTCAGCCTCCCCCCACAATCCTTGCATGCTTTCCCTCCTGCTTCCCAAGGCAGGGGACAGTTCTGGGCACGGCTCGGGCTGTGCAGCCCCCCTGGTACCCCCAGCTCGGGCTGTGCAGCCCCCCTGGTACCCCCAGATCGGGCTGTGCAGCCCCCCAGCACCCCCAGCTTGGCTGCAGAGCCAGAGGGAAACGTGCGGGGGGGGGTTGTGAGTGTGTGAGAGCTCAGGTCGGTGTGGGGGACACACAAAGGGGTCTTCACCTCCTCTCTCAAAAACCTCCTGGCAGTAACTGCAACTCTGTCACACGGGGACCTCCGTGGGACTCTGCAGCCCCCAGTCCACCCCCCCCTCCCACCCCAAACTGCCCCACACCGAGAAAAACTCCTACAACCAGAGCAAAGGGAGAGAACAAAGACTCCAACTGGTGCAGAACAGAAAAACCAACAAGAGGAGAGGAGAAAAAGGGAAGAACAGATGCTGCCGTGGATGTAAGGGAGGCTGGAGAGGGCAGGAGCATCTTGGACCAGCGCAGAGTCCTGGGTCGGAGGCTCAGGCAAGGTGAGAAGAGCCTGGGGGAAAACACCTGCCCAGAGCTTACCTGTGTGCACCTCTCCCTCCTCCTGCCTCTTATTAATCCCCAAGACAAGTCTCTCTCTGGCTGTCTCCCTCCTCCTCCTCCTCCTCCTCCTCCTTCTCCTCCTCCTCCTCCTCCTCCTCTCTGCTCCGCCACGAGCGAGCCCGGGCCGAGCGCGGGGGTTTTGTTCCTGGGAGCCGAGGGCGGTGGGAGCGCGGGGGGCGGAGGGCTGGGAGGGCTGGGAGGGCTGGGAGGGCTGGGACGGAGGCTCGATGACAACAATCACGTCTTTCTCTGGCAGCCAAGCGCGGCGGGCTCGGCGCGCACACGGCCGGCCCGCCGGAGGGCTGGCGCTCGGGAACAATTCCTTCTGCTGCGGAGGCTGCTCCCAGCCCGTGTTTAAAAACAAAGCCAATTAATAATTTAAAATAAGCCCTTCCCTTGCCGCGGTTTCCAGGAGCGTGTGTTTGGGATGGCGCGTTCCAGCTGAGCACCGGCCCCCGTGTCCCGCCCCTGGCACCCCCAGGGTGACTTCCAGCTGCCCCCCAACCCCTGCTGAAGGGAACCAGCCCTCCTGGGTCCCCTCTCCTCCCTGGCAGATGGATCCTGTAAAACGTGATGCAAGGGGTTCATTTGCTCCCAGCTGGTGATAAGTTTTAATTTAAATCCTGATGGCACTTAATAAAGAGAAGGGGGGAGTCACAGTGATGCCACCAAGGAGGGTTCATGGGCACAGGGACACTGGGATTTGCGGGGAGAGTCAGCCAAGTCCTGGCTGGAAAATCACTGGGCACTGGGGGGACACAGACAGGGGGGCTCAGGGGGGACATTTCTGCTTCAAGGAGCTCCAAGGAAACCATGACCTGTTGCATATTCACAGCTCTGAGACACAGCCCGGGCAGAGGGAGAAGTCCAGGGGGGACACAGCAACCACGGGAATCACCCTCCTACAGGCACCCCCATCCCAGCACCCCTGGAATGTGGGGCTCAGGGGTCCCCTTTCCCCCCACCAAGCATCCCCTCTCCAGCCAAGCCCATCTGCAGCAGGGGCCAGGAAACCTGAGCTGCTCTGGCTCGTTGAAATCCCAATCCCAGCCCTGCCAGGGGCTGGCAGCCATCCAGGCTGATCCTACACTTCCACACTTGGTTCAGGGTGGCTAACAGCCAAAAATCAGAGCTCCCCCAAAATTCCCACTGGCTGGACTCCCCCATTTTACCTTGGGCTCCCTACAACACTTAAATATATTCATTCCTAACATGGGACCCTTCTCCTTACCCCAAAACTGGAGGATTTCTGGTGGGTGCTGCTCTACAACTGCCAGCTGGGAAGATCCAAGGGCACAGCCCTCCCCTGCAGCGAGCTGGGGCACTTGGATCCTAAAAACCAGCAGGTAGCTCGACTGGAAGCCAGGAAAAGGGATGGAGAGAACCCCCAGGGGTATTTGATGGTGTTTAAACAAAGAGTTGAGCTGGAGACATGTGTTTGCCAGCTGGAGGGAGCCCAGAATCAATAGGGAAAGGAGATGCTGTTTGAAGGATCTGCTGCTGGAGATTGATGCCAATTGCTTTAAAAATTGGTCATAAGTCCCCAAATCCACGGGGACGTGTTCCTTGTTGGGTTGGGTTTTTCCCTGCTAACGAACAGCCACTCAGCTGGGCACTGGGAGGGGGAGACTGAGGCACCAAACGGGGCAGTCGTTTGCACAGGAGTCACCCAGCAGTGCCAGACACAGAAAGGTGTCACATCCCAGACCTTCTCCACCGTGTGAAGCTGTTCCCACAGCTCCTGGTGCTTGGGAGGCACCGAAACCTTCGGCAGTTCTGGTGACTGCAAACGCTGCTCTCACAGCCAAGGGACTGTGTTTGTTGAATTTTCTCCCTGCAGGAATTTCTGCCCGTGTCCAAGTTTCGAATCCACCTTCAAAGACGTCCTTTCACATTTTTCAAAGCCCAGAGGCCGCAGCCTCGGACGTGGCTCTGGGCACCACATGCTCCGTTTGTTCATCGGCTGGAGCAAAAGCTGGCCCTGCTCTTGCAGGCAAAGGGGGTGATGGAGGGGGGCAAACCTGCTCTCATGGCTTTGGTTGGCTTGGGGCAGCATCCTGGCCATCCCTGCTCCCCTGATGCCACATCCCTTTGGTTTATCCCCTTTCCCGGTCTGTTCTGCAGAGGTTTATAACAGAAACACCACTTTGGCCTGGCAGAGGTGGGAGAGGAAATGTCTGAGTGTGAAAGCACCAGGAGATAGAGCCAGGGCAGAGGGAATGGCTGCTCTGACCAAGGACAACACGACGGACAGCCTGGAGTGGGTAAATGTGGTCCCCAGTGAGCCCGGGGGGCTGTGTCCCATCAGCCCACCAGGAACAGGGAGCTCCCAGCCCTCAGCCATGCCCTGGTCACTCCAGCCATGCCAGCAGGGAGGTGACAGCAGCCACACCCACATCCCAAAGGAGGAAACATGGACAAGAGGCAGCAGAGGGTTTAAGGGGATGATGTGAGCAAAAAAATCCCCATCATAACCAGTGTCTCCATAATGTCCAGCTGGGAAACAGCAAACACCTTCATCCTCCCCATCCTCCCCATCCATCCCAGCCAGACCCTCCTGCACCGTGTCACCGTGTGAGTGGCTCCTGCCAGGTGTGGTTAAAATAAGCATCCCCTTTCCTGGGAAGTGGTCCCATCCTGAACCTCATCTCCTGGATCTCCCACACGGAGGGGACAGCCCTGGGGACACCCCAGCACACCAAGACTGGTTGTCCCACCCAGGGGGACACCCCAGCACACCTCGAGTTGTCAATCCCAGCCCAGGGAACACCACAGGGTGCCGAGAGCTGCCGGGCCCAGCCCCAAGGGTTCCAAGAAGGGGAACTTCCAGAGCAAAGGTCTGTCCTCAAGCCACGCTTGCCTTCCCCACACCACAGCCTGGACTCCTCAGGAGCGGCTTAAAATGTTTATGTGGCCCGAGGGAGATGATTATTCTTTGTGTTATCCCAGAACCAACCACCCCATCCCGAGCCGAGCCTCCCCTGCGCTCGGTGCTGCACAAACACAGAAGATTTACAGATCTTTCTAAAGCCAGATCTTAAACCTCCCTTCAGAGAGCTAAAAAATTTCATTTCAGAAAGGGCAAAAAAAAAAAAAAAAAAGAAAAAAAAGCAGCAGGAGGAAAGTTGAGCTGGCCCCGAGGCCACTCGACCGCAGCAGCGTGTGCTCCATGCAAAATGTCAAATTTTGGGTGTTTGGCAGCAAAACTTTGTGAGCCACCGAGCTCTCCGTGGGAAGGGGCCACTGGGCAGGGAGAAGAGGAGTCCAGGGATCCCCCCAAAATATTGTCTGTCAGTTTAGGACGGCCCCAGTCCCCCAGGACTGCGGTGGGAAGGTGCTGTGCTGCCCTGCCCGGGGCTCTGCAGGGTGTTGCTGCTGGTGCCGGGTGGCCACCGGGCTGGAAAATCCAACTCAGCTTCCCCCAAAGCTCAGCAGGAGCCGGGGACAGGCTCCTGCCCGTGCCTGCAGCCCCTCCACCCCGGAGAGAGCTCACAGCAGCCTCCACACGCGAGAGCCAGAGCTGGGAGAGCGTCACCAGGAGCCCGGGAGAAACTCTTGGCTCCGGGCAAAGCTCTGCGGGGGGAAGTGAGCGAAGGGGAAAAGTATTTCGGTCTGTAATGCACAGATCCCGTCTCACGTGGCCGAGAGGATGCGTGAGGGGCTTCCTCCCCCTCTGGCTGCGTGTGGGGCAGGGGCACAGCTCCACATGGGGCAGGGGCACAGCTCCACGCCCCTGTTTCCACCCCCAGCAAACACCTGGAAAACACCTGGGAATGTGGTTCCTGAGTGTGGCCACTGAGGGGACGTGTGGAAGGTGCTGAAGCCACCCTTGAGCAAAGCAGCCCCAGCCTAAAGGATGTGGGAATTCACCTCGGACTCCATGTCCCTTTGGCCACCCCAGCACAGGGATCCTGGCACAGAGGGAGGGAGGGGGCGAGAGGAGGAGGAGGAGGCAGCCTGCATCCCTTCGGTGCGGGTCTGCTCTTCCCAGGTAGCCATCCCTTCTTCCCAGGCACAGCCTGGGCTCTCCTTCCATCCCGGAGCACTCCCAGTGCCTGAACTCGGGACGTGCAGCTTCCCCAGCACAGATGGACGGGGCCAGGCTGGACAGAACGAGCTGCTCTCGCTCCCGGGTGGGAAACGCAGCCGAGGAGGAGCTGATCCCTGTCCAGGCCAGGTGTTTGAAGAAAAGAGGGAAAACAAGAAATGAGCCTGTTTGGAGCACAGCTGCTGCTCTGGTCGTTAAAAGTCCGGGCAGAGCTCTCTGGAGAAGAGCCCCGGGAGGCGGGTGCCCGAGCCCAGGCCCTGCGGAGCCAGGGAAGGGTTTGGGAATGGAAGGGAAGGGTTAGGGAATGGAAAATGCTGGGCTGACACACGCACACCCCAGTCTGAGCTCTGGGGCTGGGAGCACTCACATCCCAGCCCTGAGGGTTCCCTGCACCCCCTCCACGGCCCAAAGGACCCGCTCCATCACCCCCACCCTCCCAGCTTGCCCAGGAGAGAGGCTAAACTGGGAGCAGTGGTCTCTCCGTAGGGAAGGAGCAGCCTTTCCAAGGAGGGCTGAGTCCAAACAAACTCATTGCTGGGACAGTCTGGAGGAGCCTCAGTCCCTGCTGAGAGAAGGGAGGTGGTTGAAGTTCTCCACAACAGGGACCAGCACAGTGGGGGGCTGACATCGGGGCACACGGGACCCCCTCCCTGCTGCCTGTCCTTCGGGGGGTGGCAGTAGGACAGGCCCTGTCCCAGCGGTGGCCGTGGGGTGGCCGCCAGCTCCACTCACTCTCCTGCATCCCCCCCACCCTCCTGCATCCCCCAGCCCCTTCCCAGCCCACCTCCCACCCTCCCTGCTGTCCTCGTGGCTGCTTTAAGCGCAGGGAGGGGATACAGAGCAGAACAAACCTCACATTTCTTGCAGATTAAATCATCCAACTCATTTCTCCAAGGGAGAGAAGTCCAAAACCCCTATTTTTTTCTTTTTTTTTTTTTTTTCCCTGTGAGGCTCAGCAGCCACTTATTAGCTCTTGGCAGTGGGGCCAACTACCTCAGCTCATGGCCACAGTGCTGGGGGCTGAGCAGCACTGACCAGGGGCCCTGAGCCCTTCTCTCAGGGTCCTCTCCTTGTCTTGGGGTCCCCCCAGCACAGCCCCTGCCCCCTCTGCTGGGCTGTAGCCCCCAAACTCGGGGTCAGCAAAGCCCAGTGACAACCAGACCAGCTTCCTGCACCCCCAAAACCACAGTCCCCTGTTATTCCCCAGCTGTGGGCTCAGCACAGGGGTGAGAAGTCCTGGCTCTCTGCTCATGGAATATTAGGGCTGATATTTTAAATAAGCAAAGAAAAGGTGATTCCAAGCCCGAGGAGGCTCCCAGGGCTTGGATTTCACCGTGGAATTGTTCTCTAGGAAGCAGGTACTCACCCCCTCCCCCGGGAGAGCTGCTGCTTGTTGGGAATCACATCCCATCTGCTGATTCCAAAGCTGCCTCCAGCATCTGCCATCTATCAGAGAAGGGGAAACTGAGGCACGTGCTCAGGGAAGAGATTTGGGAGCGAGGAGCAGGTTTCCTACACCCACCCTGTCGCTGCCAGGCTGCAGCACATCCAGCTCCAGCTGCTTTGGGAAGTGAGGACGTGCCCTCCCCGCTCCCCAGGAGCTCCAGCAGTTTGACCTGTCACTGACCCAGCTCCTCTTGGCGCCAGGTTTAGCAGGACACTGGGAACAAAACTGGGAGTTTTCCTGGCTGCTGGTTTCCCTCAGCACGAGGCAGCAGCGTCACTGCCCCGTCCCCGGCACAGCCAGGGGCAGGGGGATCCCCTGACACCCTCCCCAGGCACCTGGGGAGCAGCATCCAACACCTCCCAGCCAGGAATCCCTGGATTCAGCCCCAGCTGGCTGCAGGGACGGGGGGGACCAGCCACGACAGCACTTTGGAGGGTGGAAGGTTGCTGGTGTCACCTCAGCCGTGGGATGAGTGTGGGTTAGAGCAGGAACAAGGGGGTGATTCAGTGAAACCCCGGATGAAAGGCAGCAGAAACCATGGAAGGGAATATTTCGAGTCAAACCCACGATTAGTGGTGGGAACCATCACCACAAGATGCCACTGAGGCCCAGGGCTTTAAATAAACCCATCATAAAGTATGTGAAGGCCTTTCCCCCCCAGCTGGGGACATGGGGGTGACGGGAGACAATGGGGACAAAGACCTGGACAGTCCCAAAGGCACTGGGGACACAGAAGAAAAGGGGTCACCAAGCTGCCTGAACATCTGCCTGTCACTGCTGTCCCCTGGGGGTGGAAGCAGGGGGTGCCCAGAGGGTGCCCCCCGAGCCCTCCCATGCCTGGAGTGCCTGGAGCCAACAGCTCCATCACCTCCCTCCCCTGTCTGGGCTTCACTGGCCAGACATTTGCCTGCAGTGGAAACACCTGAGTTGTGTCTAGTCCTCCTTTGGGCTTGGCCTTCCTCCTGGCTTTCTCCTCCTCCTCCTGGTCCAGTATTTTTCCTCTCCAAAGGCCAGACCCAGCCAGACGCTTTCCTCATGTGCCATCAGCTGCCTTGGGAGCACGACTGCTCCCCCCTGCTCCCCAGGCAGGGGACACCCACCAGCACAGCCCCCACCGGGGAGAAGGCACAGCCCAGGGACTCTCTGCCCTCCCTGGGGCTGCTTCCCTTTGGAAAAATTAACTGGGATGCTCCCATTTAGGGATAACAATCTCCATGGTGTGACCAGCCCCACTCCAACCACTGGAGCAGGCACAGGGTGGGGAGAGCCTTTTAACTGATGTTTTCTGTTAATAAATATTTTCCTCCTCTACAAGAGGGAAAAATAATGGAGAATGTTCATCAGCCAGGGGACAACAAGCCCTTATTATCCTGCTGGAAACACAGCACTGAGCCTTCGGCCACCAGAGCCACCTGCCCGCCCAGCTGTCCCCTGGAAAACCCCAGCCTGGGGACAGGCACCTCCAAAAGCATTCCAGACAAAGCCAGGGAGCACGGAGGGGCCGGGGGGAGGCGGGATGATGGATGCACAGGCTGGGGCTGGGGAATCATCTCACGATGTGTCTCACACTCCATTGCTTGGCAGCGGCGAGAGCAGAACAGGCTCCTGTCAGAGCCCCAGAGATCCCCAGCAACGGCTCCAAATATTACAGCTATAAATTCAGCTCATTTTTCTAACTGCTAAGAGCTGCCAGGGGCTTTGCCTCCATCCATCTCTCCCCAGCCTTCGTGCCAGACCCCGCAGGCTCCCGTCCCTCCGCAGCTCCTCGCCCGGGTCCTGCATCCCAGATCCTGTCTGTCCATGTCCTGCCCCTGCCCTGGGCACCATCCCACCCCACCCAGCCTCCAGCTGTGCTTTCCCACACCTGGACAACCTCAGGCCCCCCGCTCTGCCCTTGGACATCGCCCTCCTGTCGAGTTACCCCCTTTCTCCCACCTTTGCAGCACTTTTGGGGCTACTCAGGGGGCAGTGGCTGGTCCCCAACTCTTTCTGCCTCACTCACTCTCACCACAAAACCAAAACCCATCAGTTCTGCCCGGCTTCCTTTCCCCTTTGGAGCCAAATGCTCCATTTTCTCACCTCAACCTCCTTCAAGGAACAAAGATCCCACAGGAAATGTTCTCTTCCCTCCTCCACAAACACCAGGTGGGGTTTTCCCCCTTCTCTTCCGACCCCTCCCCTGAGCTGGGTTCTTTCCCTCTCCCACTGGTCATTCCCAAGCATCCAGCCTGCCCAGGGGGTCTCCCAGCCCTCTCCCCTCCCCTGGAGCAGGATGCACAGCGTGTGCAGGGAAGAGTTAACTCCTCCTCACAGGCCCTGCACACGGGTCACTGCTGGAGCAGGGAAGTGTTAGATTTCCCAAACTATTCCAGGAGGTCCTCCAAGGGCTGTATCCTCACACCCCTCTCCCCATAAACACTTCCCTTCCACCTCGGCAGAGAGCAGGGCTGTAACAACCTGGGATCATCCCCAGGCTGGGCAGAGCTGGGAATCATCCAGAACATGGACTCATCCCCCAGCCCTTCCCCTGCCTTTGTCTGGCTGCTCATCACCCAAATATTTGAGGCTCCCTCGTGCAAAGGGGTGGGGAGGAGTCTGCTCAGCCACTGGGGAGGGAGCCCCCAGTTTCCCCTGGATGGGGGTTCAGCCCCTCCCGTGTGGGAGCAGCAGCTCCAGGAGTGTCACCTGCAGGTCTGGAACGCTGGGGCTCACTGGGAAAGCGGGAAGAGAAGCTGGATAATATCCCCCAATTCCCTTTATTCAGCCCCTGGAAATGGGGCAGCACCTTCAGGGGGAGAGAATTTGGCCAAGAACCCCGAGACCCCCCCCAGCTCCCACCCCAGGGAGCCAAGTGCTGCAGAGACCATCGAGTGTGGGTGAAATCTCATCCCTAAAAACAGCCTCCATTTCCCATTAAGGACTTTGCTGAAGGTAAAAATAGGATTGAAATGTTTTGATTGTATTAAAAAAAAAAATAAATGTTGCCTTCAACTCCAAAAGAGATTTTTTCCAATGGTTCTGTTTCACAGGAAATGTCCTGATTTTGTTTTTGTATTATTCTGGAGTGGAAAAAAAAGCAGAATATGGGGCCTTTCCAGTGAAACTGAAACCCCAGGTCCTGTCCAGCTCCAGTCACTCTCCTCTCTCAGAGATCATCCAATGCCCAGGAATGGAAAAGGCAGGACACAGAGGCTGCTCTGACGGGGTTTCTGCCCCTCCTGGCAGAGCAGGAAATCGCACATTGGAAGTTGTCCTGGTGAAAATCCCAGCTCGGTCTAAACAAAGTCCAGAGCCCCGACAGCCCGGATTGTCCATCCCAGCCCAGGTCGGGCTCCAGGTTTGTTTTGGGGATGATTTTGCTCCAGCCTCTGTGTGGAGCTGGTCCAGTCCCTGCACAGGCTCAAGGTAAACTCTTGACAAGCCATGATGGAAAGTGGAAAGAAAGGAGATGAAGGGACACAGCAAATAAATCAAACTCCTCCCATATTTTCCACCTCTCCGAGCTCCATCCCTTATTGCCCGTCTGCCCCCAGCCCTTTCCAGCCATTCCCTGGCACTGCTCCCTGGGCACAGCCTTCGTGCTGCCTCCTGACTCCTGGTTCCCCTCCTTTGCTGGAATATCCTTCTCCTCTTTCCTTTCCTGCTTTTTCCAGGTGATCTGGGGTGAGAGGGAGCAGAGTTCCTGACACTGGTGTGTGTCCCTCAGGACCCGCCCTTGGAACAGGGGTGGCTGGATCCAGTGTCCACCAGCATCTTGGGCTCTTTCCCATCATTCCAGGCCAGGTTCACTGAGCAGCAGCTCAGACACTCTCCAACCAAGTAGCTCCACTCAGCAGCAACCTGCTTCCAATTATTCCCAATTATTCCCCCAGACGGGTGTAAGAGAACAACCCCGAGCCTGGGAGAGTTTAACCCCTGGGAGGAGGGAGAGCAGGGAAGGATGAAGGTGCCTGGAGGCTGCAGCTGAGCCCTCCATCCCCAGTGGGGACGGGGATGTGGAAGGTGAAGCTGGGGCGGGGTTAAAACAGGATTTTTTTTTGAGTTTTCACAGCGAATCTGGGAATGCAGAGCCCCCAACAGCCTCTTGGTCACCCACTGGACTTATCCACCTCCCGAGGATGTGGGGAGGGAGGAGAGGGGGCAAGCAAAGCACCTTTGTAGGATTTGGGATCCGATGCTGCAGGTGGCTGGAAGGGATAGATCTCATCCCTCCAGCTCTTCACTCCTGGGGTCCCCATAAAAACCCACTGTGCCCTCCAAAGCCTGGGATCCTTCCTCACCTCCAGGGGCTGGGCAGCCCCTGTCACACTCCTGCATGGATGAGGAGCTGGAGCAGCCTCCCTGCATCCCTCCAGTCTGCCAGCACAGCCCGGGAGCCAGGGGTTAAATCCCGGGGCTGGTGAGTCAGAAAATCTTTGATGCAGCCAGAAGGAGCTGAGTAATTTGTGTTTCTGCAGAGGTCACATTGCCTCCTCTCTTCTTATGCCTCTTACTCATTCTGCTCCTTCCCACTCTCCCTCCGCAGCCTGGACTCTGCTCTTCTCTCTTCTCTCACCAGCTCTTTTTAATACCGTTGTTATTAATTATTGCTATTAATTACTGCAGCTCCTGGCAGCAGCTGCCCATCCCACTGGGTGCCAATTCCCATCCAAGGAACCCTCCCAGCCAGAGCTTGCTCTGCTCTTCCCAGGACATCCATCCATCCCTCCCTGCTCCGTGGTTGCAGCTCGGGCCCCCAAACTGCAGCATTTCCCACGGGAGAAACCCGGAGTTCATCTCCCACAAAGTCACGTTGTCCCTGAGCTCCGTGTCACGCTGGGCAGAGGCACAGCCTCCTGCACCCCTGGCTCCCAGCCCGGCACCTTGGCATCCAGGCACCTGCCTGGAGCTCCCCACAAGTGACAAACAAAGGAGGCTCATGGCAATTCAAGTGACAAACAAACAATGCTCGTGGCAACCAACCCCCACGCAGCCAGCACCGAGTCATCGAGGAGCAGCAGCTCCCAAATACCAGCGTGGATATTTCCAGGTTGCTACAAGGCACCAGGGCAGGCAGAACAACTTCCCTGCCTTTAATCAAATCACTTCATTAGGCTGTTTAATAAGCAAGGGAGCTCTGGGAACGCTGGGGTTTCACTGAGCTCGGAGAAGGAATTTATGGCAGAGCCATTAAGGGCCAGACAACCTGCCTTTAATCCTCCTGCAGCCCCCTTAAAGCTTCCCACTGACCCTCTTAAAGGTTCCCACTGACCCCCTTAAAGGTTCCCACTGACCCCCCTTAAAGCTTCCCACTGACCCCCCCTTAAAGCTTCCCACTGACCCCACCTTAAAGCTTCCCCCTTTGCCCCCATTGACCCTTGGCCACCCCATTCAAGGGGACACATCCCAGGAGACGCCAAAATGGATGGGGATGGTCCAGGAAAACCATCAGAGCATCCCCACCACCAGCATCCCCCCGGCTCTCCCAGGCCAGGGGGCTCCTGCACACGAACTGGGGACTCTGCAGCACACCAGGGGTTGGGGAGGGGGGTGCTGAGCCCCACTGGATTTGTGGGGCAGAGGGAAGGGTGGCACAGCCCTGGGTCAGCCCGAGGGGCTCCTGCCAGCACCTCTCTGCAGAGAGCTCAGCGCTCCCTGAGCCACAGGCACTGCCAAAAACCTGGCTGCTCCCTCAGCCGGGAGCTGAGCCCTTTGGATGAGCTGGGATTAGCACTGACAGAGCCCTTGCAAGCCCCTCTGGCCCCCTCCCCAAAGAGGGGGACACTGAGCAGGCACCCCCCGACCCCTCGCCCGAGGATCTCCCAGCATTCCCGACCCGCCGCTGCCATTCCCCGTTCTCCTCCAGATGGACTTGCTTTGTGTTTTCCAAACTGGGCCTTTGTGTTTCCTGTCGATTTTTCTAACCCCTCTGTCCTCTCTGGTATTTGCAAATCCTCCCAGTTCTGCATCCTTGGAGGATTTTGTGCGTGTGTTATTTCCTCCCTCATCCCGGAGCCCAGTAAACAGCCGGTCCCACAGGCCACCACCAGACCTGCACTTTCCATCTTCCCTGACTTGCAGAGCCCTGAAAATCCTCAGATGAAGACGCAAAGATTTCCACAGCAAATTCCAGCCCATGAACCCCAAACATCTGCCAGCCACGACATGAAGGCTCCGTGCAAGACACAAACCTCACCTGGGGCCATTCTCTGCTGTCCTGCCCGTCCCCAGCTCCCAGCAAAGCACCAACACTCAGCCTGGGGTGAGGACCTTCCCTGGGTCATCCCCCAGTGCCTCACCAGTTCCTCCAAGCTTGGAAACTGGCTGCAATCACTGGCTGAAGGAGCTGAGCTGCACCAGCTCAGGCCATTTGTAACCTCCCAGCCAACACCATCACCCACCCTCACCCAGAGCCCCCTCCCACAGGTGGCACAGCCCACGGTGCCCATCAGAGCCTCCAGAAAAGGGTGTTGAGCACCCACCAGCTCAGAGCACCCACAGAGCCCGTCCCCAGCTGCATCCCAGGCTCCAGAAAACCCGCCCAGGTCCAGTCCGGGATAAACAGCCGGTTCCCCGGGCAACAGCGGGGGCGGCTCCTGTCCGGGCTGTCCCGGAGCCAGCGCTGCCCAGCGTCACCTCCCGCCCCCCGGACCACGAGCCGCCTCTGGGATGGCTCCACTTCAGAGAATCTGGGAGCTCCAGGGAGCTCCGTGGCTCTGCTTTCCCAAATGTCAGGTGGAGGTGGAGGCAGAGGAAGTGTTTTCATCCCGAAGGCATCTGTGCTGCTGCTTCCAGCCGGGGCAGATGCTCCGGGAGCTGCTCCTGTGGCCTCTGAGGAGCTGCCTCTCCTGCCTGGGGATGCTGGGACACTGAGAGGGCTCCAGGCCCCTTCCTGCAGCTCCCAGCATCTTCCCAGCATGGCAAGGGGACAGAACAGCCTGGAAAGGTATCGCTGTTTCCTTCTCCTTTAGCCACCAGCAAACCTGCCTGAAACAAGGAAGGTTCTGGAAGGGAAGGGGAGGCTCCAGCAGTGACCGGGGCTGGACCGAGGGATGTCTGAGTCCATGTTCCCCTGGAGAGGGGATCCAGCATCCCCCCAGCAGGGTCATGGAGCAGGGAGAGGAGATGAGAGGGGTGAAGGCAGCCTGTCCCCCAGAGCCTGTTTATTTTTCGGTGCAGGCCGGGGCTTTGCTGGAGCTGGAGGAATTCACCTCGCTGAAAAAGGCCTTGTTTTTCACGGAGGAAATGAGACAGCGCGCTTTTAATAGGAAATAAAAACACATAAAACGAAGAGAAACCGAGACACAGGCCTGGAAAAAAGCAGAGCCATCCAGCTGTGTCTCGCCAGCAGCCTGGACACTGCCAGCAGCCCCGGCGGCTGCAGCGACACTGCCACGGCCACGCCACGGTCACCCCCGGCCCCCTCACCCCTCCTCAGCACCCAGCACGTGCAGGGCACACATCTCCATCCTCTCCTCGTGGATCCATCTCCCCCCTGCCCACGTCGGGTAGCAGAGTCTGCTGGGGGGCAATGGATGGACGGGCGGATTGATGGATGGTGGGATGGATGGTTGGAGTGATGGATGGGGGGATGGATGGATGGATGGATGGATGGATGGATGGATGGATGGAGTGGTTTCCTCCAAGGAAAAACATTGATGCTTCACAACCAACTTCCCTGACATTTCCAACAAGGAACCATTCCACACACCCCGCACACTCCCCCGAGCGTTGGCTCTGGAAAAAGTCCCACCAGGGTTCAGTGGGTTTCATGCAGGACTGGAAATTAATATTGATACAGCCCTGCAGGGAAAGCTGGGGGTGTTCAAGGCATCCTGGCATAGGAATCAAACCCCTTATGGAGCCACTGGAGCAAAAGCTGGGATGTTCCCATGCTGGGCTGGCTCCAGCCCCTCCTGGTTGTCCCTGGGCTCCAACCATCCACGAGGAGGTGGCAGCTTTGCTGACCCTGACCTGGCATTCCCTAAAAACCTGGGGACAGCAGTGCCTTGGGCTGTGCCATCCCCTGGCTCTCCCTGTTCCCAGCCCCACTGGCTGCCTCCATCCACCCTGGAGCTGCAGCAGCTCCCGGCAGCGGCGCGGATTCGGGATCAGAGAGTGGATGAAGCCTTTGAAAGTGCTCCTCAGAGGAGACCTGCTGGGATTTCTGAAGCTGCAGACGCTCGGAGACAACCTCGCTCGGAAACGTTTAATTGGGAGGGCCGGGAGGGAGGGAGGAGGGAGCCCAGGGGGGAAAGCTGGGAAGGAACTGGCAGTGCAGGGGTTTGGGCTCCAGCGGTTTCCCCAGCCAAGGGGGATTCTCCAGAGCCATGAGGGGCAGCACTGTAAATCCCCCAGGACAGTGTTCGGGAGGGGCTGGGAGAAGGGAGGCAGGAAGGGAAGTCTGGAAGGAGATTTCAAACGAGTCCTGCAGCCGCTGCCCCACAAAAAGCCCCTTCAGCCGGAGCGGCCGCCCCGCGCGTGCGGCCAAGGGCAACATTTGTGCATGTGGAGCTCTACGGAAACGTGTTTATTTTCCAGCACATTCCCTGACCCGCTGCGTGCTCCGGGAGGGGAAGGGGGAGGAGGCAGCGACCGGGGGCTCTGGGGCTGCTGGGAGCGGGCAGAGCTTTCCCTGGATCGGTGGGACCAGTGCCAGCTCACACCCGCCCCAAAACCCACCCCGGCGGCCCTGGGTGATCCCCGCGACACCCACATCCCTTCCTAATGGTTGGACCCGATGATCTTAGAGGTGTTTTCCAACCTAAATCCTCCCGGGATTCTTTCTCCCCGCAGCGACAGCTGCGTGTGAAGAGACCCACATCCTTCCACAGCCGAGAGCAGGGATGGGGGCAGCCAAAAACCCCACGGCACATCACTCCCGGGAGCACCCGGAGCGGGGAGACGAGTGGGGGCCCCCACTTTCACCTACTCACCCACGGGCCGTGTCCACTAGAGGGAGAGTGCGGCGGCTGCTTCCCACCTCCGGCACCGCGCAGAGCCCCGGCAGAGCTGGGGCGGGGGGTCCCTGCAGCCCCCCGGAGCTGGGGTACCCCCCTCCCCGGCTCCAGCTACACGTTCCCTGCCCGCCCACTCCCTCCCAGCCGCCCCGTGGCCCCGCGGAGCGCGGCAGTGGGTGCTGGCCCCGCGGGATGCGGGTGCTGAGCCGGGGGGCTGCCCGAGGGCAGGGGGGCCCCCCATGCACCGGCCACGTCACTCGGCAGCTGCTTCCTGGCCGAGGGTGCGTGTAATTACTACCAGACCTCGTTATGCTGCTCGCTAATTAACCCCGCGCTGCTGCGGTTTTCCCTGCGACCCCCCCTTCCCTGCGACTTCCCCCTTTTGGGGGGCAGTGCCAAGGCAGCTGCTGGAAACCCCCCCTCCATGTCCCCCGGGAGGGAGAGGAGCGGTGGGCAGGGAGCAAACAGCCCCCGCGGGGTCAAAGTAACGCCGTCCCCGGCACCATCCAGCGGGTCAAACTTTTATTGAGTTTAAAAACAAGGAAACACTTTCCCACCCCTCGCGAGTGGCAGCTGGAGGGAAGAAACCCCGCTGGGATCGAGGCCGTTTTCGGGGCTGAATCCCATTCAAATGCCTGGGGGTCTCCTGGAGATCGCACCAGCGGTGACAGTGTTTGCTCACGGGTTCCTGTTAAACACACCTGAATGGAGACATTTACTCAGGATTTCACGTTATTAACAGCCACAGCAGGAAAAGGTCGGGGAAAGCAAAAGCCGATGTTATTTCCCAGAGGAAACGCTCGGGGAAAGGATCCTGCCGGGGGTTCCTCCAGCAGCTCCACAGCAAAGGGAAATTTTCCTCTTTAAAACACCCACATTGAAAAGCAGAAAAAAAAAGAAAAATTCCTAGAGGGAACCCCCCTCAGGGTGACCGGGATGTGCCTCTGGAATGGGGATGCCCCGGAGCCGTCGCTGGGACCGGGATGCTCCGGAACATCGCCGGGTGCCGCTGGCACCATCCCCATCCATCCCCGGCCCTCGGGGGTGTTACGGGAGAGGATTAATTACATTTTACACACAGAGCTCAGCGCAGGGCTGGGTGTGATTATGCATTATTCATGCGTTCAATAACACAGCTGATTTATTAATGAAAAGGTCAGACTCCCTGCAAGCGGAGCCTTGTCGGAAAATTGCTTTGGGATGGGATGTTTCGGAGGAGCCGCCGGAGCGAAGCCGGCTCTGGGCTCGGCAGTGCCGGGGCTGCACCCGCTGCCGGCAGGGACAGGGGCGAGGCGGTGGGAGCTGCCCTGTTCCTTGCAGCCCATTAATCCCAGCGCTGCTCTGGAGACGCACGTTCCCTCTCCACACAGCGGCGGAAATGTGTGTGCAGGAGCCGGGAGCAATACGGGAGCGCCTATAGGGGCGGCTGCCTCCTCCCGGAGCCGCCGAGCCAGCCATGGAGAACCTGGGGAGCCAAGGAGACCCAGAGCTTACACATCAGCATCTCAGGCTCGCAGGGAGCAGGGAGAAAGCCGCAGGCAGCCAACCCCTCCCTCCAGCGCGGCGCCGGCCGGGAGGGAGAGCGGGAGCTGCAGCGCGCTCCAGAATAAAACTGGGAAGGAAGGAAATCCTCCGAGCGGGAGCTGTTTTCCCTGAGGTTACTCCTGGGGACTCACAGCCCACCTGCCTCTCAGCCCCGTGTTTATCTTGGTCGCGGTCCGGGCACCCCCTTCCCTCTCCTCAGCTCTCCGGGAGGGAGCAAACGCCGCCCTTGGGGCTGAGCCGCAGCCAGCCTGGCCCTTCCCGGGAAATACAGGAACATCTCCAATGTTTTCACACCCCGGGGCTGTCCCGTGTCCCTGACACGGAGCGTGTGACAGCTGCGGGGACGGGTACCTGCAGACAGCAAAGGGGGCAGTGGTGGCAGCACAGAGAGCATCCCAAATCCAGACCAATTTCGCAGGATCAGCCCTTCCCTCCACTCCTGAGGCAGCTGGGGCCGGGTGTCCGGCTCAGCTCTGCGGTGGATTCCCTCTCTCTTTGAAGGAAGAGATAAAAATGAGCCCAAGAGCCAGGGAGAGGTCCTGGGGACCCGGACAGAATGTGCTCCATTGTGCAATTCCAAAGGGAAGAATGGAGAGAACAGGGGAGACAAACCCCGGGGGGCTCTGGGAACAGAAACAAGGCAGGAATTAATCAAAGCCCACAGAGCGTGGCCTCTCCCAAGCTGGGGAATCAGGCAAGGGCACGGGAGCAGAGGTCTGCCCACCTCTGGCTTGAGGGCAGGGGGTCAGCACCAGCTCCAGCTGGGATAACCCGGGCAGAGCCTGCGGCAGGGACACGGGTGACCGGGCAGTGCAGGAGGGGCCGGATCCCAGGCTGGGGTGGGTCACATTGCTCAACCTGCTCCAGCCCCAAGGAGCTTCCAGACTCCCCAGCTCCCTCTTCTCAGGAAGAGGGATGCCAGGACTGAGGCCTGGCCACTGCCAGGCTGGGAGCAGAGCCCCCATGCCCTGTGACCCACACAGAGCTCTGCCCCATGGGGACACTCACCCCCAGCCCCCCGAAATCCTGGGAGCGGCTCAGACTCGCGGGCGTTGTTCCCTCCCTGCCAGCAGCCGGGAGATTTCCAAGCATCCGTATTCAGGGCTGTCGGGAAGGAGCCGCTTTGATCATCGCTAATTATTGCTCGCGGGCTGACAGCACCCGCCGGGGCTCGGCGGCTCCCTGCCCACCCCCAGCTCGGCTGAGCCTGCCCACGGCCCCCCACAGCCCGGCCCTGCTGCACGGGGGAACATCCACAGCCCCCATCCAGGGGGGAGAGGTGACCAGGGCACCAGGGCTGCTCCCCAAACCCCGGGCCGTGGCAGAGGGGGACATCACCACCCCAAACCCAGGGGGTCAGGTCCATCCAACGAGACCCCCTTCTAGATGCTCTTTTTGTTTCCCTAAATCGCTGCCAGGACCCCAAAATCTCCCCCAGACAAGAGGACTCAATTCAGCTGCACAGCAGCGGCAGCAGCACCCGCCCACGCTCCGCTTCTCGCTCCTGTTTATCTCCAAAGCCTTTTTTTTCCTTAAAAAAAACCTCCCAAACTCCTCTGCCTTTAATCTGGAGGAGTTTTGCAGCTCAGAAGAGGGCAGAGGTTTTCTGGAGTGGCCCTGGCAGGGCTCAGCTCTGCTCATCCGGGTAGTGGGATGGTTTGGGAAGCCAGGTGGCAGGAGCAGGCAGGAATGCTGATGGCTTTCCCAGGCAGCTGATGTTCCTCTTTTCTCTTTTTTTTTTTTTCATAGTTTAGATGCTTTAGAGAGAAAAACAGCCCATCTGGGAGGGGAAATCAGCACCATGACCTTCCTGGATCCTGGGGGCAACCAGGAGGCACCAGGGAAGGGCTGAGCAAGCCATGGGACAGCTGGGATCGGGTGCCCATCGGGCTGTGGGGATGTAACCAGCTGGGACAGGATCTCCCCCTCTCCTGCCAGCTCTGTGCCCTCGATCCAGAGCTCCCCAGTCCCAGGGGAGTGGATCTGGGGGGCTGTACATTTGCAGAGCATCAGCAGTGACAGATAAAGGCACCCTGGGACAGGGGACATTCAGCCTGCTCCTTTCTGATGGTCCTTGAAGAGCCAGGAGGGACCCCCAGAGTTTGACTGTGCCCCAGGACCCTGCCCCTGTTTGCTGCCCAGTGCAGCTCACACTGCTGGGTGACCATTTATTAACCTCTATATGGATTGAAATTTGTCCTGTGTGGATTTATGTTTGGCTCCCAGTGTGGCTGCAGCCCTGTTTTCAGAGAGCTTTGGGTACCAAACTCACTGAGAAGGACGAAGAGGAAGAGGAGGAGGAGGTTTCCACTAAGCCCTCAAGGCTGCAGAGGAGAGACCTGAGGTTTGGGAACAGGGCTGGGGACACTTTTGGGGACGGCTCTTTGCAGGAGGGTTCTGGGGGCTCCCTGCTCATGGGAAACATGACGTGAGATTTTCCCCATCCAGGAGCCTCAGCCAGGCCTGGAATGAACCTGCTCCCTCCTGCTGTTTGTTCAGGAGAGCTGGGAGGCTTCGCAGAGGAGCCGATCGTTCAAAGGGCCTTTGAAAACATGAATTGAGGGCTCGGAGCAAGGAAATGCTGCGTCTTTTCCTTCTGCTCCCTGGACAGCTGCAGGCAGCACCTGGATGCCTTCAGAGCCTGGATGCCTTCAGAGGGGAGGAGGGAGAGGCAGCTGGGACCTTGCTCAGCCTCAGATCACAGAACCACCATCCCAGCTCAGGAGCTTCCCGTGCTCTTGTCTCCTCCCAGGGTCCGTCAAGGAATCCTGGGCTGGCTGAGTGCAGGGCTCTGCATGTGGACATCCATCCCCCTGGGGAGCAGAGTGCCAGGCTGGGACTGGGAAGGTGTCAGCATCCTGCTGGGATTGGTCCTGGCACCACGTGGCACCCACGAGCAGGAGAACAGAGCGATGCCCACCCAGCCCTGGGCACAGACCTGTGTCACAACCCCAATAAACCCAACAGGCAGTAACCCACGGCAGGCTGGGACACCCGATGGCACTTGGGGACCTGGCAGCTCCCTCCTGCCCTCCCGGGGGGATTTGCACTTGGATTATGTCATGGAACCTCTCCTGGCTGCTCTGCAAACCCCGGGGCTCCCGGGCTGTGTCACTGTGTGCTCCAGGCAGGCTCTGCTGGCCAGGGAGGTGTCAGCAGAGCTCAGCACAGGGCCAGGGCCAGGCGAGGGAGCAATGGGAGGAGGAAACGCTTCAGAGTTTCCAGCTCTGTTCCAAATCAAACACTTAACCTTTTCGAACACATTTTACAGCGGCCGCAATGAGCTCTGACCCCCTTTGTGCTGAGCCATCCTCTCCCAGCACGGCCCAGGGCACCAGCCATGCTGTGAGGGGAGAGGTACCGGGGCCTGGAAAAGGGAATTTAAGAGATCCAGTGCCTTGGATTTGCAGGGAGGGGGATGAGAGCCCACATGCTGAGACCGTTGGGTATCCAGAGCCACGTCCAGGGGGTTGGGAGCTGTGGAATGGGCTGCAGGGACATTCCTGGGGCTGGGCACTGTGAGGGTTGAGCCCACCCCCTAATAATCCCCAGACCCCCAGAGAGCAGGGAGTGATTACTTGAGGTTCCAGAGTCCCAGGGGCAGCCTGTAATTACAGTGGAATGGGGCAAAGGCTTCCCCAGCCTCCTTTGGCTCCCAGCACGTCCCAGTGCCCGCAGCCAAGTCCCAGCTGGGCAGGGGAAGGGGCAGTGGGGGCTTTGCTCTCCCTCCCTCGGCCTGGGCTCAGCCCTCGCAGCTCGTTGCACGCAAGGGAAGCTGTGGAGCACCTCCCCTGGAAATGTGGCGATCCCAGGAGCGCCGGGAGCAGCCGGGGCCGGCCCCTGGGACCCGGGGCCGGAGCATCGCCCGCAGAGCCCCGTCAGAGTTTCCAGCAGAGCTCCAGGGCTCGCTCGGCTGTTGCTCCGTCTCCCAGTGACCGACTCCCTCCAGATTCCCTCAAATCTCGGTTCAAGAATGTTGTTTGGGCTGAAGAATGTATTGCTGTAAAAGAAAAAAAGGGAAAAGGGAGGCCGGGGTGAGCGGGGAGGTCGAGGGAGGGTTTGCTCGGCTCTTCCTCCCTGACCCTTCCCGTCCGGGGAGCGGAGCCGCAGCCGCTGCCGCAGCCGTTTGCCAGATGCTGAGGCTGCTCCCCCACCCAGCTGGGCTGAGGCTGAGCCCAAAGGCACCCGGTGATCCCTGCACCCCCCCAATGCCTGCACCCCCTCAGGACTCCGTTTCCCTGCCCATCTTTCCTCTGCCTGCTTGTGTTGCAGCCGTGGGGGCTTCCAGGTGAGCTCTTTCCGGCAGAGCCCTTTGAGCAGGAGCAGCAGAGCCCTGGGGGGGCATCTGAGGTGATAAAAAGCCACAGGGATGCTCCCCCAGGCACAGGGAATCCCAAGCTGCCCTGTGGACACCAGTGTTCCCAGGAGTTGAACACAGGGCTGCTTGTGCCCTGCCCTGGCTGGTCCTGCAGGTCCCCTCCTGGACCTTGTTCTTTAAAGGCAAATCTCTGGAGGGTGAAGGTCCCAACTGCTCTTTTAGGGGACTCCGATGACCAGAGCCTAAATAGGAGCCAAGGAATCCATTGGCACCTCCAGCCCTGCTCAGACAGAGCGGGTGGAATAGTTTGGGGCATCACCTGCAGAACGTGTGGGATGGAGGGACTGGGAAGCCACAATCCAGAGCCCTGTGGGACTGGTGACCCCCTCCCAGGACAGAGAAGTTAGAGGAAAATAACAGGAGTGGGAGGACAGAGCAGCCAACAGCTCCAGCAAAGTTGAAACTTCTTGGAACCATGGAAGAGGCAGGAATAACTTTTCCATGAGTAAAAAGGGAAGCTGCCGGAGTAGCCGTGTTTGTGACAGTTGCTGTTGTTGGATGCTCCTGGTGGGTTTAATCCTCCCTTCATCCAGGCAGAACGAGCTCCAGCCTCAGCAGGAGCATCACAGCAATGTTTTGGTTCTTTGTTATGCCGTGAAGCATCCAGCCCCAGTGCCAAAAGCATCCTGATAAATCCATGTCCATCCACAGGGAAGCCAGTGCTCCCGGCTCCCAGATTTGCAGATTAAAGGCAAACTCGGGCCAGATTCAGTGGTTTCAGCTAAAAAACTCCAAAGCATTTGATCAAAACAACTGGAACAAACTCAACCAAAATAGTCCTTGTTCACATCAGTTTGGACTGGAAAACCAAAGCAAAGCAATAGAGGCAGTGATGAGACCCAGACTGGGATCACTGGAATAACCACACCGGATGGGATTATGTGCTGATAAGGACCACTGGCTTCCAGCGAGCAGGACAACATGTTCCCAGCTCCTGTCACCAGTTCAGGGCTTCCTTTGAACCATCAGCAAAGGGGAATTGGTGTTTATGGGGAAAGATGTCAAAAAAGCTCCACGGAATCACTTGGAAGGCGAGAGGAGCTGGTTTGTGCTGGGCTGAAATGAGCAGGAGCATCGAGGTCCCATCAACACCCACCACGTGCCAGGTGAGGGAGCCCTGCCAGCAGCCTGGGAGATGGTGGATAAGTGGAGCATGAGATCCCAAGGCTGGATGGAGAAAAAAGCCAAGACATATGTTGTCCCTCCAACAGCAAGTTTTCACTTCCCTGAGATAGTTCTAATCTGGTCAGGATGACATTGAACAGCACGTCCTGGGGACTGCAGGGGACACACAGACTGAGCTCATTGTTATTTCCTGGTTTGGGCTGGGAAGGGGGGATGTGGTCACTGGGACCCCTCGAGCTGCCAGAGGTGTGATGGTGGTTGATACCATCTGAGTGCTGAGCAGCAGAAGGGCCTGGCTGCCACTGCCCTCACACCATTTTCCCTGGAATTCAGCTCCCTGGCAGTGGGAACAAACCCCTCTGAGCAGGGTCAGTCTCCACATCACTCCAAAGCCTCGAGCCCCTCCTTGCCATGGTGAGGTCCCTCCTCCAGCTGCCCCACACCACTGCAGCTGCCACGGCAAGGTTTGGAGGGCACAAAGAGTTGCTTCCAAAAAAGCCCCGTTTTCCCGGGGTTTTCCTCCCTGGCCTCTTTTCCCACTCGAAGGCATGGCTTCCTCCAGATCCTCTCTCCCTGCAGATCCCGGCACAGTGAGCTGTGCTTTCCAGGCACAGTCTTCCTTCCCAAAAAGACAGGATTTCTGGCACAGTCCCCACTGTACAGTGTGTCCCTCCAGCCCGGCCACCAAGCAGCCTGCACATCCCTCCTCCCTGCACATCCCTCCTCCTCCTCCCAGCAGGGCCTGGGGAGCGATAAGGATCTCTGCAAGGCTCCCCAGGGGAACGGGATGTTTTGGCTGGGAAATCTCTGTGGAAATCGAGGAGAAAGCCAGCTCGGAGGGAGCTGGCACCTGCTGAGCTCCACTAAATAATTCCAGGCTCCTGGGAGGACCCGGGCGTGCTGCTGGAGCCGGGCAGGGGACGGCGATGGGCGGTTTGGGCTCCTCCTTTCCTTTCCTTGTGGGAGGAAATGCTTGGAGAGCCCTGGAAGAACTGTCTCCAAAGTGCACAGGGAGCCAGGGTGGGGACTGGGGGGTGCCTGTGACAGCACCCGCTGAGCCCCCAATTTGCAGGAATCTTCTCGGGGCAAGGCTGGCACTGGGATGAGCCCTGTGGCACAGAGAGCCCCAAAACCTCTGCTCAACCACGGGTCACCCTCAGGACACTCTCCCCTGTCCCATCCCCCCACCCCCGGCTCAGCCTCGGGGGGATGGATGAGACCCCTCATCCCCAGGGGGGTGGGCACAGCCTGCAGAAATGCCAGCTTGGCATCTCTGTCCTGCCAAGATGGAGACAAATTCCTGCTGTCACAGTGGCTCTTTGGTAGGCAATTTATTTACCTTGGATGCTGCAGCCTTATCGTTCATGGAAATGTTTATCCCAAATATTTAATAGCGGGACTGCATAAACTGAGGCTTCCTGCAGAGGCAGCCCAGGCTGCCATGGGAGCAGCACTAACGTCTCTCCTCCTGGTAATGTAAAAGTTAAGGATAATTCCTTGTCTCTCCCAAAGAATCCCATCCTCAGCACCTCAAAATCCGATATTTTTTAATCTGGCCAGAGGCCTCCCCATCACTCCCTGATGAGAAACACAGGAGACCTGACAACAGCCCTTTTAAAAACAACATCCCAATTCCACTAAGTCGTTAAACAGAGAGAGCCTGAAAAGTGCCAACACTCCTATGAGAAAAGACAGGAGAGAGAGAGAGAGAGAGAGAGAGAGAGGGAGAGGGAGGAAAGAAAAAGCAGGTTATTTATAACACCAGGCAGCATTAGGGTCTCTCCAGTCTCTCCTGCAAACTGGCTGCTGCTGGGAGGTCACTCCCCAAAAACCCTGGCGAGCCCGTGACCTGCAAGCACAATATTTGCTCTGGGATCTGGGGCGGGCACCAGGCTCTGCGGCTCGGGATTCACTCCATGCTGCTTGACACACGGGCAAGCCCGGAGCAGCACAGCCAGGCTTTGGAGAGGAGGATCTCACCTTGGTAAGTCCGGCTCTGTATACATTTATTAGGATTTTTTTTATTATTATTTTTTTTTTATTTCCGTACCTGCGCCCTTGGCCGGCGCGGCTGCCACGGGGAGCACACGCCAGCGACACGGGTGGCACAGCTGGGAGAGCCAGAGCTCCCACACCTCTGGGAAAGCCCTTCCCTCCTGCCCACCTCTCCCGCTGCCCACCTCCCATCCCACCCACCTCCCCTCCTGCCCACCTCCCAACCCACCCCTCTCTCCTCCTGCCCACTTCTCCTGCTGCCCATCTCCCCTCCTGCCCACCTCCCATCCCACCCACCTCCCCTCCTGCCCCTCTGGCAGCTCCATGCCCACTCGCCTGGGAGCTGGACACCTTCACCCATGCACACCCAGGGTTGGCAGTGCCTCCCTACCCATCCCATCCCCAGGGAAGGGGGGAGCTGGTTTCATGCCTGGCACAGCAGCAACGGGCCGAGTCCATGGATGGCCACAGTCCATAAAAGCCCCTTGCTCCAAAACCTACTCCTTCTTGGAATGAGGAGCTGACCCCCTTAGCTCAGCAGCCCCTGGCACAGAGCAGGGACACCAGGAGGTGACATAGATCTCGAGGCTGGAACATTCAGGTCAGATCCCACCCCCAAAATCAGGGATGAAGCCCACCAGGGAGGGGAGAAGCCACCCACAAATGAAGAGAGGGTCAGTGGTGTCTGCTGGGGACAGGCTTGGGGTCAGCAGCAGGTTGAAGAGGGGCACTAGGAAAGGTGGAGGGACCCCATGGCTGGGTCCTGCCCCAGAGGGGCCCCTGGGAAGGGGCTGCCAAGTGGCTCTGCATGGGTGGAGAAGCCAGAGGCTCTGGTATGTCAGCAGGCACAGTGCCCTGGAGCAGCAGGAGGAGGAGGAGGAGGAGAAACTCCTCTGCCACTACCAAGCTCCCCCGTGGCACACAGCATCCCCAAGGATCACATCTGCTTCCACACAGAGGGGGAAGGAGGGAGAGGAGGAGAAAGCCAGGGAGTCATGTCTGCCCACCACCAGCTCAGTCCCTCTTTTCTTCCCGTGCCAGGGCAGCTGCTGCCTCCTGCAAACTGTGCCCACTTTGTCTGCCAGGCCAGACACCCCCTCCGTGCTGCGGGTTGGGGACACGGCGAGGGGTCACCAGGTGACCCCACGGCCACTCCTGGCACGGCGAGGGGGGACACTGGTCCCTGCTCAGCCCTCGCCCGGCTGCTGGAGCCGAGCTGGCAGGGATGAGCTCCCAGCCACGTATGTAGGAGCCACAGGAGGGAGCGACTCCTCTCCCGCTCCCAACAGCATTTCCTGGAGGGATTTCAAGCTGCCTGGCTCCAGGACACTCCGTGTGCTCATTCAGCCTGGGATGAGCAGCCGTGGCTGGAGTCCCTCCTGCTGCAGCCCCGCCGTGCCCTGGGCATGGCACGGGGTGGCTGCAAAGCCCACGCCAGGCCACGGGGGACAGGGATGGCTTTGCCTTGCTCCCAGCTCCCAGCCCTGCTCTCCTCTGGACCCCAGCCCTCGAGGCTGGATGTCACAAGCAGAGCCCGTTGCCAGGTCTGGTGACACTCCCTGTCCCTGGTCACGCCGAGGGCCCGGCGGGTGCTGCCCCTTCTCCTGTCGGGGCTGAGCTGGGGGAATCTCAGCTCGGGAGTGGTTTCATTTCACAAATAAGGCAGAACTTGTTTACCAGGATTTACATCAGTCCCGAGCATCCTGCATTTTCGTGGGGGAAGGGAGAGCTGGATGGAACCCACAGCGAGTCGTGTCGCCTGCGAGTGTGGCACAAATAGAGCTCCATGAAAGATGCCTTGAGCTCCATCAAAACATGCCTTGAGCTCCCAAATCAACCTGAGCTGGCAGTTTTCCTTCTCATTCACTCAGCTGGAGAGCTTCCAAGTCCCTTCTCCTCCCTCCCATGCAGAGCCAACCCCGGGGCACCTTGGAGCAAACCTTGTGTGACCTTACACAAATCCAGACCGTGGGTCCCGTATCTCCATCTTCTACTCACTCCTAGCAGAAATATCCATAAACCAGGATTTTGCAGGTAAATCTCTGCTGGGGTGGAGGTTTCTCACAGGTTTGAGGTGAAAAGGGGGAAGATCAGGTAACTGCACACAGGAGATGTCAGCAGCTGTGGGGTTTTTGGGTAGGATTCACTCAGGTTCTCCAGCTCTGTCGCCAAGTACCACCAAGCCCATCCAGCACCCACATCCCACCCCTCTGGATTCCCAGGCGGTGCGAAACCAGAGCTGACCCTGCTGACAGTTTCCTCCCCACCTATCCCCCGGCAGGTCCCTCCAGCGCCATGTGTTGGGTCACCATCACCATCCTCATCGTGGCCGGGCTCTGCGGGGCCTCGCTGGGCCAGTACAATGAGGAGGAGGACCTGGCCTGGCTGCAGTACTACCTGAGGCAGTCCCGCGTGGCCTCCTACAACTACGTGCCCTACTACGAGGACGAGAGCCCCCCGTACGTGTACTCCTACCCCGCAGCTCCCGACACGGAGCCGGAGCCCGGCCCGGAACCCCAGCAGGCCCCTTCCTGGCAGTGCCCCCAGGAGTGTGACTGTCCCCCCAACTTCTCCTCGGCCATGTACTGCGACACCCGCAACCTGAGGTACCTGCCCTTCGTGCCCTCCCGCATGAAGTACGTCTACTTCCAGAACAACCTCATCACCTCCATCCAGGAGGGCGCCTTTGACAACGCCACGGAGCTGGAGTGGCTGGCGCTGCACAACAACCAGATCAGCAGCGACAGGATGGGCAAGAGGGTCTTCGGGAAGCTCAAGAACCTGGAGAGGCTGTACATGAACAACAACAACCTGACCAAGCTGCCCAGCCCCCTGCCCCGCTCCCTCAGAGAGCTCCACCTGTCTTACAACCAGATCTCCAAGGTGCCCTCCAACGCCCTGGAGGGTCTGGAGAACCTCACGGCCCTGTACCTCAGCCACAACTTCATTTTTGAGATGGGGGCTTCCCTCAAAGGGCTCAAGTCTTTGATACTTGCTGATCTGAGCTACAACCACCTCAGAAAAGTCCCTGACGGGCTCCCGGTGTCCTTGGAACAGCTTTACCTCGAGTACAACTACATCAATGCCATCCCTGATGACTATTTCCAGGTGTCTCCCAGGCTGCTCTATGTCCGGATGTCCCACAACAGCCTGACAAACCAAGGCCTCTCCTCCAACACGTTCAACAGCAGCAGCATCCTCGAGCTGGACCTCTCCTACAACCGGCTCCAGAAGATCCCCCGGGTCAACACCAACCTGGAGAACCTCTACCTGCAGGGGAACCAGATCAATGGTGAGCAGGAACGTGGTGGAGAGGGGCTGGTGATGGATGGAGGTGGATGGAGGGGAGGGATGGAGGTGCAGGAGATGGATGGAGGTGGATGGAGGGGATGAGGAGGTGGGGATGCAGAACCTGTGGAGACCACCTGGGGTAATGGTTTAATCAGGAAGGTGGAATTTGGGAGACTTCCAGGTGGCCCTGAGCAAGGCAGGAATGGGACCTGTGGCATCCCAACACACAAGGAGCCCAGAATGCTGCAGTCTGATCCAGGGGGTCATTGCATTGTTTTTTCTGGGTGTTTATCAGAAGCCTGAGCATCTTCTGGTTGGAGATGCCAGAGGGCAGATGAGGCACCACCTGGGGAGGGATTTGTGGCTTCAGTCCAGCAGTGCTCACGGGTGGAGGGGTCAGCAGCAGTGGACAGAGTCCCCTCTGCCACGGTCACTGCACGTGGGAACACATGTCACCCTGGGCAGCACTAACACAGGGGTCAGGGATTCCCCTGCAGTGCCCAGGGCCAGCACAGCCCCCTCTGCCCACCTTCCAGGGCCCCACCACAGCCCATGGCCCCATCCATGGCCCCAAAGCCCCCCAGGGGTCCCAGCCTGCAGCCCAGGGGCTCGTCCTTGCCAGGGCTGGGCCAGACGGGAGCTCTCAGCGATCGGAGCCCTCCACGCAGCATCTCCTGCCAGGACTGAAATCCACTCCGCTTAATACACAAATAAATAACAGGAACAGATTGTTCTGGGGCTGCTATTTATAAAAATAAGCTAGAAAAATAAACCCCCAAGCAATCTCCTGGAAAAATCCAGCCTTGCCCCCTCACCTGCCCGACCCCGAGGGCAGGACCCTCCCGGAGCGGCGCTGGAGCCCCCGGGGGTTGGAGTCCCAGGGCTGGGACGGGGGCTGGGACGGGGACGGGGATGTGTCAGTGTTGCAGAGAAAACACACAACCCCGCACCGGGGAACTGACAGAAACACAGAAACAAGAACAGATTCCCGAATGTTTGCTTTCAAAATCTGTAGCTGTTGCCGTCTGCCCACAAATGCCACGGAGCCACCGCGGAGCCGCTCGGGCTTGGCAGCAGCTTCTCCTCCCGCTGCACCTTCTGCCACCGACCTTCACGGCACCCCCGGGTCCAGCTGTGCAGCACCAACCCCTGGGGGTGCCCCCGGGCCGGGGCCGTGCCCCTTCAGGCCCCCAGTCCGGGCGTTCGGGGGTCCCCCGGCATCCCCCCCACCTTCCCCAGCAGCATCCCGGCCTGGAGCTTTGCTGCCCTCTAGTCCCAAATCCTGC
Organism: Corapipo altera; assembly: GCF_003945725.1. Classification (NCBI taxonomy): domain Eukaryota; kingdom Metazoa; phylum Chordata; class Aves; order Passeriformes; family Pipridae; genus Corapipo; species Corapipo altera. The sequence goes on from NW_020884933.1 coordinate 3,367,535, forward strand.
ACAGAAAAATGTACGTTGGGGTTTGTTCCATCTCCTCCTTCCAAACCCAGTCTGGGCTGGGCTGGAATTTCCCTGCCTGGCGCTGGCAGCATTCGAACAGACAGGGGATGTCTGGATAAGGACAGAGACATCTTTCGTCCTGGACACGCTGCCTGGGGGTCCCATGGTGACCAGGGAGGGTCAGGGGATGGAGGCTACAGCCTGTGAAGCCTCCAAAAGGGGCTACAGAGGCAATTCCTGATGAAAGGCAATGTTTTCCATCCTACTCCACCCTATGAGCTCCACCCCGGCTGGGCAATGGAGCCAAGGACCTGCTTCCAAACCCTTGGATAGGCACAAACCTGCCTGCTCCTTCTGCCTGCAGCCAGGAGCATCAGGAACCCTTTCAGTTTAAGAGAGGAGCATGTTGAGTCTGAATTCACAGCGATTTGGGGTGGCTCTATTTTTTTCCCTGCCCACCTTAACATAAAGCAGCTCTAGAGGTCGATACCTCTGACCCAGCAGCCCCTTTGCCATTTCTGACGTCGCTCCCCAAAACCCAGCCCCACCGGGGAGGCTGGAGGGGGCTGAAGCCTGTGCTCAGCTCCACCCTCTCTCCTCCACAGAGTTCTCCATCAGCAGTTTCTGCTCCGTGGTGGACGTCATGAACTACTCCCGGCTCCAGGTCCTGCGGCTCGACGGCAACGAGATCAAGCGGAACGCGGTGCCCCCCGACGCCCCCCTGTGCCTGCGCCGGGCCACCGTCATCGAGATCTGAGCCGGCCCCTCCCACCCTCAGGACTTGGCTCCCCCGACCCCGGGGAGACCCTCACCCCCTTCCAGTGCAGCTTCTCAGCCTGACTCGGCTTTGCAGTAGTGCAATCAGGGGGCTCCGGCAGCCGGAGCCTCTCGACCCCAAAATCTTCTTCTTCCCAGAATTCTTCCTCTTCCTGACTCTCCAGCCACGCAGGGTGGGACGGATCCCAGCACCGACCCCTCTCTGACCCCACCACAGCCACCCCCCCACACACCTTCTCCCCCGGACTGGGGGGGATGCAGTGGGGATGGGGCTCATCCCACCTCCCAAACCTGGCCCTGAGCATCCAACCCCTGTGGGGGGGGTTCAGGTGGGGGGGTCCTGCAGAACCAGCAGCTCTGAACCCCCTGGCCACGGGAG
>NW_020884933.1:3369090-3416016 GCF_003945725.1 Corapipo altera
TCTTCTTCTTCCCAGAATTCTTCCTCTTCCTGACTCTCCAGCCACGCAGGGTGGGACGGATCCCAGCACCGACCCCTCTCTGACCCCACCACAGCCACCCCCCCACACACCTTCTCCCCCGGACTGGGGGGGATGCAGTGGGGATGGGGCTCATCCCACCTCCCAAACCTGGCCCTGAGCATCCAACCCCTGTGGGGGGGGTTCAGGTGGGGGGTCCTGCAGAACCAGCAGCTCTGAACCCCCTGGCCACGGGAGAAGCATCCAGGAGGTTGGGAGCTGCAGGAGTAAAGGGTTAAAATATCAGTCTGAAGCATCCCTCAGTCTGGGACGAGGAAGAGCAATTCCACTCCTTCCCCTCCATTTTCCCCCTCCTTCCATCAGCCTCCTGCTCCAGAATTAAAGGAGAGAAACCTTTCCTGCTGCTGGAGTCAGAGAGAAATGCCCTGAAGAACAGCCTGGTTACAGGCCTCAAATCTTCCTCCCAGCCCAGTGGATCAGAGCAGGACAGGGGTTGAGGGATGTGAGAATTCCTGGTGCTGTCACTCTCAGCTGCCTGGGCACCCCCCAGCTTGGCTCTGAGCTCCCTCCCTGCCCAGGCAGCCGAGGTACCCCAATTAAAAAGCAAAAAAAAAAAAATCAATTCCCGCGGCACCGCGGGCTCCCACAGCACGTTTGAATCCGCCAAAAGCCAAAACCACCCAAGTCGGACCCTTGGGCAGTTCAGCCCGAGGGCCAAAGGGGCAGCTGAGCTTTGGGGATGACCTGCAGGGGTCACCCCGACCCTCCGCGTTCTACCTGCATGCGAAGAGCAAAAACCCCCCCGAGACCCTGTACCCTCCCGGCATGAACTGTAGGCACCAAACCCACCAATAAAGCCCTTCCCAAACTGCACCGAGCGCGTCTGAGGAGCCCGAGCACCGCAGCCTCCCCTCTCGCAGGCCACGTCTTTTTCCAGCCACAATCCAGGCTGGAATTGCCGACTAGTGGCTGTCCCAGGCATGGCAAATGCGCACGGAGCCTTCCCCGCGCCGCGGAGCTGCAGCTCCACCGCATCCCGGCGGGTTCCCTGCGAGGACATTCATAGGAGGGGAAAATACACCAGGAAAAGTGTCAGCGGAGAGAGGGAGGGAGGGCGGCACCGCTGGGTGTTGTTTTCCGGGTGTTCTCCGGGCTTCAGCCCCGCTGGTTTTTAACGACTGAGCTGGAGGATGCTTAAAAAATGGTAATTTCACACGGAGGGGACCAGAAAGTTCCATTTCCCAGCCCATGGGCTCCTCTGGCTCCAGGCTGGGAGCAGCTGGGGAGGCAGAGCCTGCGGGCACTCTGTGGGATGCAGGAGCTGGGCTCCCCAAAAATCCCTGGTCCCTGGCTGGGGGCAGCCCCCCAGCTCCAGCCACAGCTCCTGCAGGAGCCAGGCAGAAAGGGAGGCCAGAAGATCCCACTCCAGTGCTCCTCCAGCAGCTGCTTTCTCCAGGCAGGGCCATGGGATTGCTGATTTACACCAGCTGGGGGGAGGTGAGGGGGCAGAGGGTCACGGCAGCCCCCTGCCCTGCTTCTCCTCCTCCCCAAAAGAAAGGGAGAGACCTCATTGGTCCTGGTTGAGCCCACAGGCACCCAATCTCTGCCTTGTTGGGGTGGGAATGGCAGGGAAGGGGGCTTGGCCCCCCTCCTCATCCCCTTCTTCCTCCTCCTCCTGTTGCTGGGAGGAGGTGTGGGGTCTGGGGGGCCCCAGCAGCCTGAATCCCACCAGGAAGGGGGGGGGGGGGGGAGTGCAGGGCTTTGTCCGGGTCCACAGAGCAGGGTAAAGAAGGGGGAAACCCCAAACTGACCCAAAAACCATCTTCCCCAGCCCCCCTGAAGGTGAACCCTGAGCAGGGGGCTCTGGGGGGCTGCTGCAGGGGGGACCAGCAGCTGCAGCCCCTCAAGGTCTCATTTGGACTGGGGGGTTCTCCCAGGGCCTCTCTCCATCACCCCGTGTCCACGGAGGGGCTCAGACCTGGGCACCCACCTCGGGGCTGTCCCTGCACGAGACACCAAAAAGCAGCAGCTCCCACTGGGTGCCCCCTATGGGGTCAGGCAGGATTTCTCCAGAGCTCCCCTGCAGCCCCCCAGACTCCATCTCCACTTCTTTCCACCTTTTTTCTCTAATTCTAATTCCTCCCCTTGCTTTTTTATTTTTCCCTCCTTTGCATCATCCCTCAGCTCCAACACTTCCCAGACTGTTTGTAAACATCCCTTTAGGATGTTTCCTCAGGAAGTGCAAATTTCTGTTTAAAAACAACCCCTCGAAAATATTTTCCTTTGGAGAAACACACACACACAAAAAAAAAAGCAGCAGCAAGGCAGGAGGTTCTAGGGTTGCCCCAACGCTGCCAGAGGGGCCCTGGGTGGAGCAGAACCCCCCTCACCCACCCAAGGGACACAATCTCTGGACACGTCCCCGTGCCCCAAACTGAGCGTGGGAGTGTTTGCAGCCCCGGCCCAGGGAAGTGTCACGTCCTCCAGTGCTTCCCTTTGCTTAATTCTTCTCGGATTTAACCCAAACCCTCGGCTGTCTGGGGGAGTCTCGGGGACAAAGGGACGGGCGGGCGGGACCCGGGGCCGCCGCCACCCCGGGCCATGTGCGGCCGTGCCGGGGCCGGCAATAAAAGTTGATTATTAATAAGCTGCTGGGCTCTGGCCGCAGCAGCTGCCACGTTGCTGGGAAGAGATAAGAAAACTGTGGAGGCAGCGGGAAAAGACGCCGGGGAGGGGCCCTGGGACACCCCGGGACACCCGGGCACAGGGACACCCCCTACCCCCATTGCACAGAGGAACAGGCTGAGCCCTGGGGGAATGAACGAGGGGTCCTGCTCTCACAGCCCCACATCAGGAGTAACAAGAGCTGGGAGTTTGGGATTTGGGGTCTCAGGATTTTTCTCTCCACCCACTCTGGGAGGATGAGTAGCCTGGGGACTGGAGCACGTGGGGGCCCATCCCCCTGAAGGGACTGAACCTTTTGGGGGGACCACTGGGGAGAGGTGTCCTTGTTCCCCACACGTCCCCAGAAGCGTCTGGGCACAGGGCAGAGGTTTGGGCAGGAAATTCCCAATCTGTTCAGCTCCCATTCTTGCCTCCCCTTTTGTTCCCCGGCCATCTGTCCCCAGCCCCGCTCACCCCACGCTCCCGCCGCACGTGCCATAAATATCAAGCCGGGCTTTGTCTCTGCTCCAAAAGGCAGCGTGGCCCCCACAGCCCAGCCCTGCCACGGCCCCTAAAGCTGCTGGGGGCTGGCACAGCCCCGGGGACTCACGGGGTGGGTCTGGGTTTGGGGGGCACAGGCTCAGCATCGCTCCTCTCCCTCCTCCTGCCCCAGCAGGATTTCGGGTTGGCACTGGGAGGGGGGGTGTTGATCTGACACCACAACCATCCATGGGATCCATGGGCACAGCCTTGGAGATGGTGATGGACCCCATCACCAAACTCATTCCAAAGGGGGAAAGGAAGGAAAAGGAATTCTCAGCCCGGCAGAGCTCCGACCCCCGGCAGGCTCCCCATCCCTGGGCTGCCCCTCAAAATCGCGCCCTGGTCTGTGCTGACCACCCAGAGGGGAACTTGCTGGGGCAGATCTCAGCCAGACCCTCTGTGGAATCCCCCCGTGGGGGCTGGGGTAGGGGGACAAGCTTTGAGGGAGGCCCACAGCCCCCACAGCCGCGTCCCATCCCAATCCAGCCTTTTAATGACAACAAAGCAGCGCCCGAGTCAGCCGGGGCAGCTGCTCCCTCAGCCCTTCCCCTTCCCGGTTTTATCCTGTGCTATAATAGGCACAAACTGCCTGGTAAAAGGGCATTGTCAGAGGGAAAGGGGCCTCGCCCTTCGTCTGGCAGCTGGGAACGCCGGGATTGGGAGCTCAGGGAGATTGTTTACTCCAACTGGTTCCCAGTAACATCTCCTGGAGGTTCCCCAAAGGAGCGGGTGTTGTTGTTGGGTGTTGTGTCCCCCCGCAGTGACACCGAGAGCTGCCCCATCCCTGTGGAGCAGGACACTGCTGTGCCAGGCAAGGCATACCCTCAGGGATGAGTGGCCCTTGCAGAGGGGATGGGACAGGTACCAGCCTGGATGTTGGGATGTTTGGATGCCCCAAAACATCCCTACACGAGCTGGTGGGTCCTGGGGCACAGATCCCAGTGTCACCCTTAAATCCTCCTCCGTCTGCTTTGTCAGAGCCAGCCAGGACTGGCTGGGATTCTCCAGAGCTTTAGTATCCAGGGGAAGAGGGGAGATGCACAAGGGACACGCAGCACCTCACACAGCACCTGTGGGGTTTGGATGCAGCCCATGGGACACTCCTGGGGTGACTCCTGGAGATGTGGCAGAGGGGGGAGCCCCATGAGCCCCCTGGTGCTCCCAGGAGCTGGGAACATGTTCCCCCAGACAGGCAGGGCCCATCCCAGCCATCAGCTCCAGGCTGGGCCCAGGGACGTGGCCCAGCAGGAAGCAGATGCCGAGCAAAGCAGGGACTCAAAGCTCTGAACAAACCCCGGCAGCTGCTGAGGCTCACACAGGGCTGGGATCTGCCCCGGGCTCTGCCTTCCCATCCCAGACACAGCTCCAGGGGAAGGAAAACTGCCCCCAGGGAAGTGAATGCAGCCTCTGGCTGCTCCCACCATCCTGCTGCCTGTGCCCTGCCCTCTCCTCACTGCCACTGCCAGGGAGGGGAGCACAGCTTCAGCTGGGGACAGGAGCGTGGTGTTCCTTGGGGATGGGGGCGCAGCATCCCTTGGGGATGAGGGCACAGCACTCCTCAGGGGTGCCAGGGCACGGCTGTCACTCCAAGGCCACCCAGCCTGGGGTCCCCAAGGGCTGCACACACCAGCACCAGCAGCAGTAGGTTCTGCCCGCTGTGGCACTGAACATGTCAGGACACCTCTCTCCCGGGGTGTGGCACAGGGCTGGGGTGGAGGGGGCTCAGCACCGCTGCCCGACCCCGGCAGATCCCTCAAACCACAGTAATTACTGTTACAATACAGAATAGGAGTCGTACACAACCCCCCCGGCGGGCAGAGCGAGCTCTGCCCTGACCCGTGCGGCGCTGAGGCCTCTTTTCTCCCGGCTCTCAGCCCTTCTCTGGGAAACAAAAGGTGCAAAGTTTAGTGGTGCATGAAAGGAGAAACAAAACCGCGGCCCCGGCTCGGCCCCGGCCCCGCCGGGCTCCCCCTCCCAGCCCCAGCAGACAGATGGCAACAGTTGGCCCCGCACACCAGTTGCTGCTGCCGCCAACAAGCCCCTTTTATCCCCACCAGGTCATAAATGGGAGCGTTGGAAGCGGCCCCAGCGCCGGGAGCAGCCGCTGAGGAGGGGCCGGAATGGGGATGGGGTGGGGATGAGGTTGGGATGGGGATGGGAATGGGGATGGGGTGGGGATGGGGCTGGCTCTCCCCATGGGATGCTCAGTGGAAACAGAAAAGCAGCTCAAGTGGCTCCTCTCCCCCTGCCCAACTGGCCCCTCACCCAGGCTCTCACAGCAGGGGAGTGGCTGGGGTGAGTTGGCCCCCGGGACCCCCAAACCCCTCGGTGACCCCCCAGGAGTGGGGAGGTGTGGGGACCCACTGCAGGGCCAGGGTGGGCCATCCCTCCCCAGACCCCACTTCTGTCCCATTCCAGCTGCCCACCTCGAGGGGGGATGACCTCTCCCAGGGTGCCCCCCATCCCTGACCCCTGCCAGGGTCAGGGGGCAGCAGCAGCAGCCCCCCACTCCCTTTTGGGGACCCCCTTCCCCTCTTCCTCTCTGGAATTCTGCGCAGTGCCCGCCCCACGTCCACTCCTGCCCAAAAGCTGGCACGGGAGGCAGGGAGCAGGCAGGGAACAGAGCCAAGGCTGGGGCTGGAGCTGCCGACAGGTTTTGTGGTTGTTTGGGGGGAGGTTTTTTTGTTTCAGGCCGGCATTAGGTGGCCCGCCCCATCTGCCACTGGAGCCCCTCCAAGAGCAGCCGCCGCGGGGGAGGCGAGTGGGCGACGGCGGCTGCGACACACCCGCATCTGCCCGTGACCTCTGGGGAGGAAGGAGGGGGGTTTTCCATCAGGTGGCTCAGTTTTTAGCAAGGATTGGGAAGGCAGAGTGGTTGGTGCCTTTTCCTCGGTGCTGGTTTGGGGGTCCCGGGGGGGTGTGAGGCTGTTGGGGTGCTCGGGGGTGGATGAGATGGGTCGTGGCCTTGGAGAGCTCCAGGTCTGGCCACGGCCACTGTGCAGGGGCAAAGGGAGGCCAGAGAGCTGGGCCAGGGAAGAGGAGGGAGTGGAAGGTCTGTCAGGAGGAAGGGCAGACAGGGAGGGCAGTCTCCAGCCGGGAATCGCTCCAACATCCCAGCCAAGGGACAGAATCCACCAGGAGCCCATGTGCCAACACCGATCCTGACCCGGTGCCTGGTCATGCCCCGGGGGCTGGGGAAAGGCTTGGCTCAACCCTGTGGGGTGCAGGGCTGGTGTGGGGGCTCCACTGTGGCAGCAAACACTGGGAATGCCAGGGTTTGGTGGTGCCAGAGGCTGCTGGCACAGGCAGCAGCGATGCTGGAGCGCGCTGGAAGCGCCCCAGCCCAAAACGCCGCAGGCTTGGCACAGCACCAACCCCTCCAAACCCCACAAATCACCTCCCCGTTGCCAGGCCACGTGCTCGCAGAGTTCCTACGGCTCTGGTGGATCCTGGGTAGCTCATCCAGGCTCTGGGGCAGCGCAGGTGAGGGAGCACCCCCGGGCCTGCACCTCCTCCCCCCGTTCCCAGGGTGGGTCTGGGCGCTGCCGGCTCTGTCTGCCCAGATACAGCGAGTGTGGCTGCGCCCAGGGAGTGCCGGATTGGCCTCGGCAGGGCTGAAAGAGCCCGTCCTTCCCATGCCCTGCCGGCAGATAACGAGGGCAGGAAGCACCTGGCAGAGCCCGTGGGCAGGGGGAGGAGGCTCAGGGCGCCCAGTTTCGCTTCTGTCCCCCCTCCAGCTGCACCAGGGAAAACCCAGAGCTGCGGTGCTGCCCTGTCCCCTCTCACCTTCCTCCCTTCTGAGCAGCCTGGAAGGGACCTGGCTCCTTTCCCTGCTCCAGGGTGGGCAGGGGGAAGTGCTTCGAGGCAGGGGTGGTGACAAGAGGACTGGTGGGGGACGAGGTTTGGGTCCTGTGAGAAGAGCAGAAATAACCCCAACGAGCGCTTTCACATCCTAAATGCTGATGTTGCTCTTGTGGTAACTCAGAACTGAGAAACGCCCCGATTTCTGCTCAAGGGACCCCGGGGAAGGGAACACACAAACACCCACAAACCACCCGAACACATGGCCATGTGGGCAGGCAGGTGTGCTGGGCAAAGGGCTGAGCTCTCACCCAGGGCACAGCAAAGGCAAACCCTCCTTTATGCAACACACGGGGCTCTGATTACAGCGTCTGACCCCGGCTCCTGGGATCAGACACCTCCCTGCCCTGGCTGGATAAAAAAAATCCCAACAGAAACCCAGCAGCAGAAAATGAGTCAAGATTCCAACAGGTGGAGGAGTGTGGATTTAGCTACTTTCAGTCTTTTCCGGAGCTGCTCCAAGCAGTTTGGGGGCATCCATGTCCCCAACTGTGACTCCACATTCCCTCTGTCAGTCCTGGGAGGTGCTCAAGGGTCTCGGAAGGCCTAGAAAGGGCTTTGAGGGGCAGATACAGATGCACAACACTAACCCAGCCTGCACCTGAGGTATCCAGATCCTACCAGAACAAAAATGATGAGCGAGATAAAAATAGCAGCTACGTCAGGGATGCACAGGCTGGGGGGGTCTGGCCGTGCCAAGCGCTGACTCCTCACTCCAATCCATGGCGTAAGAGCTGTATTTTTATCTTGGCTAGGGGCAGCCCAAATTTCAGCTGATCTTGGCCCTGCCTGCTGGCCCAAATGCCAGGCACAGGTCACAGCACACCGGGCTGGCCATGGCACGGACTGCACCAGCCTGGGAACGGGCCTGGAGCCCGGGATCATGTCCTGGCAGCCCACGCTGGTTTGGGCAAGCCAGAGGGAGGAAGGCCACCATCACCTGACTTCCCCAAGCCTTTGAACCTGGGTGACTCCCCAGCTAATCAGCAGCCGAGCCGGCCGTCCCTCCCCACCAGCCCTGTTTCACAAGCAGCAGCAATTCGGGTGTGTTTATGCAAACTAATGAAGGGATGAGCTCAAACAGGAGCGGCTTTGACCCGGCACCCAAATCTGCCCACAAATTGTTTTCCTCTGGGAGGTGGCACGTTGTTACACAGGCAGGAGGGGAGGAGCTGCTTTGCCCTCTCCAGGGAGAGTGGTGGGACCAGGGCTGTGTCCCCCCTTGGCATCCCCACTCCAGGAGGGCACAGGGAGCAGCCTGGGCTGGGTCAGAGGGACACTGGCAGGCTGCAACTCAAGCCCTCCTGAGCTCCATAAAAATGGAGCTTTGGATCAGAAGCAGCACAAGCTGATTTAGCCAGGTCTGCTCCCGGAGGGGGGTCCCTGTCCCGGGGATCAGGGTCACAGCTCCATGCTGAGGTCACCAGCCTCCCAACACAGCCCAAACAGGATCTGCCGTGACTCAGCCCCGGGTGCCTTTATCGTGACAGGCCCAGAGCATCCCCCACATGCCTCAGTGCAATCCAGTGATCCCTCACCCTTCCTCCTCTGCTGGCTCAGTCACCCCTGGAAGGGCAGTGGTGGCAAGGAGGCTTCACCAGGAACTGCCCCATGGCTCCCTCAGACCATTAATCCCTTCTTTCCCAGACTCCATTTAAGCTGTTCCTAGGATTGGGTCCATCACACCTTCCCGCCCTGGCAGGACACAGGATTTCCACAATCCAGCGTAGAATTAATCCCCTGCTGCCCAAGGCAGAGCCCAGCATGGGGAAGGAGGAGGGCAGGACACCCACAGCCCAGCATTAGTCACCAGACCAATTCCCAGCCTTAATTCCTGGAGTTTAGAGGGTCAGGTTTGGAGTCAGCACGTTGACTAAGCAGCTTTTTGCTAAACCTCCTCTGTGACGCAGCCGGATATTCGCAGTCACCCACACTCCAACCGAGCCCGTGGCATTCCCAGTGTGGGATCTGGGCTGCAATCCCAACCCTCACCCTCTCCACCAGCACAGGGCAGCTCCCAGGAAGAACACAGGCCTTGGTTATAATGCTACATTTTTATTAAAGTAACAAAAGCATCCGTCCGTCAAAGGATCTGTACACTCTGGATATAAAATACTACTGTACATTAGTAACCACCCACTCCCTCCTCCAAGTCCTTACAGACTTTCTACCATTTTCAACCAAATACAAAAAGCAGGTCCCGTTCAACAGTCCAGCTTGGTAAAAAAAAAAAAAAATGACAGAAAACCCCTCAAATACACTGTCCCAAACTCCACATCACTCGGCTCTGCAGGTGAACATCAGGCTCGTAGGCAGAAGGCAACAGAGCACACGAATTCACAGCTTTTACGTGTAACCAGCTACAAGAGAAAGGGGTTATACCCAAATTTGGTTGGTTTTGAAGCTACAAACAGACACCTTTAACATTAGGCTCCTCCACACCAGGGATAACAAGAATGAGGCTATTTTGGTTCTGGAGGTGGGGGCACGTTAAGAGCAGTTATAGTGTATTCCTTTGGTGGGGGCTGTTGTTCCTGGAAAACTCTTCTGGGAAGAGGGAGGGAATAGAGTTAAAAAGGGGGGTGTAGATCTTAAGACTGCTTTGATCCTGACAAATTGCAACCCAAGGAAGTACCAGCCTTCAGGAGCCTCCACAGCCAGCCCAGGAGCCCAGCAGAGCTCCTGCTGGGTGCAGGTCTCATCGTGGGCTTTCCACGCAAGCAGGTCAAGGGAGGACTCCAAAAAGCACCGAGATCCCTTTTCCCTGAAAAGGGAATTGGTTTTTTTGGAAGTTTCCAAGCGCTCCCCTCTCGGTGAGGTCACCTATTGCACAAGTTCACCATGGGAAAAGCCCCAAGTGCTTTGTTTCAGCTTCTGCTTTGCTGACGTGAGAGATTTCGGTGGCGCAGAGGGAAGTGATGCAACTCCAGGGCCACACTCTGCTCTTACTGCTCAGGGACAAACAACCACTTGACATTTAAAAAGCATTTTAGAGTCAAGGCTGATTTTCCAGTTCTGGAATTGATGATTTGAAGCTCACAAAAATCTGAACTTTTCCATGTTAGTAGTCAGAGTTGGGGAGCTGTGCTGGATTATTTAATATATTAAAGACCAAGGTAAGAACTGTGGCAGTTGGGAGCTTCCTTCCTCTCCCAGAGAGCCCAAGATTTGGAAATATATTGCACAAATGTCTGAGAACTTGAGTCATCATAGGCTGGGCAGGAACAACTCTGGTTTTGCCAGTTAGCTGCCAGGTCAGGAGAGAGGAAGGTTTAAAGTAGGCTGAGAGACAAATCTGGGAAGTTTTGCTACAACCAACCATGTCAATGCCCTCTGCTCCAATCCCTTCTCCTGGGATCAATGGAGGAGCACCAGTGGGTTGGTAAAAAGGCCAAGGACATACAAATATCCCTGTAAAGGCTCCTTCCCAACAGGCAGGTGAAGTTTAGGGCAGCCCTTTAGCTCCCACCCCATTTGTAGTTTAAAGGCCAAATCCTGAACAACACCTGGGCAGAGTCTCCCTGAACACAGGTTCCACTGGGCTGCAAAAAGGAGCTTTGCTGGAACAGGCAGAGCACAGGACCAGGCATTAATTGTGCAAAAGTTATGTTCCACAAGATCAGAAGCAAACAATGCCCTTTACCACAGGGTCACTGGAGACAGGTCACAGGGACAGGAGAGGAGGAGAGGGAAGTCCTGTGACTTTAAATGCAAAGTTAGGACACCAAAGCATCTGAGCATCCCACACACAGGGGGAAGAGCCCCCCAACACTTCTGATTTTAGAAATAGGGCAGCAAAGGGGTTCTCACACACCAACCTCCACAGCACAGGGAGAGTTGCTTCAGCTCTTCTGGAGAAGTGACACTCAAGTCAGGAGCGCTGGACTGGGCAACTTGTGCAGGCAGAAGGCCAAGCCCACGCCCGGGAGCACTGGGAGGCCACACAAGAGCAGGTCTGGGCTGATGTCTGAGCCACACAGAGCAGAAAGGCTTTGTAATTCCCAGCTGTTCCGTGCTGGTCTCGGGCTCTGGAGCGCCCGGCTCCGCGTGCAGCGTGGGAGACAGCCAGGGACTGGGAGCACCAGGGAAAACAGTCCTCCAGTGCCACCACAGCAGCTGCACGAGTCATCCTGGGCACAGCTCTGCACCCCCAGTGCAGCACCTCTGCCTTGCTCCACTTCCAGCGTGGCCCTTCCAGCCCAGCAGTGGACAGGGAAGGTGGAGGGGCTGGAGGCAGGGCAAGCTCCCCTCGCTGTGCTGGGAGTGGGGCAGAGCAGAGCTGCAACACACACTGAGCAGGTCCAGGAGATGTGTGAGAGCAAAGGAGAGGGACCCCAGGGTCCCCAGCATCACCCAGCCCCGAGGCAAGGCTCCCCCAGAACTATATCCAGGCCCCAGAGAGATCAAACCAGCTGGGGAGTGAAGCAGCGAAGGGAAGGCAGCACCTCCTTCCCCCCCTTCTCAGCAGTATTGCAATACCTGGTGATACAGCAATAGTGCTGGGAACCAGGATGGGGAGAAGGTGACACATCTCCCACCACCAGCCACACTTCCCAGCCTGGCTCTTCCCCCTCATCCTCCATTCCGAGCTGCCCAAGTGAGCAAGCCAGCCCAAAATCGCCATCCAACACTAATTAGGTAGATATCGGCTTCATAAGAAAAACTCACAAGCTTGCAACAGCTTTAAAAAAAGGCACCTGGAGCCCCGCCTCTGTTCAGAGCGGCGCCCGATATTTTAATTTTGGATTTTCTTGGATTTTTTTAAAAAATATAAATAGCTCTTCATCTTAAAAATAGATCCTCGGGTGAGGTATTACAGTAGCCTGTGTCTTGGCAGTGTAAGGACAAAGAGGAGTATTTAGCTGGAGACAGTCATGATGTAGTTCTTGGAAGGACTGGTGCGGCCCAGCATCATCTGGTTCTTGCAGGTGAGCATCCCGTAGGAGCTGGGGGGCTTCGAGGCCTCGTACAAGACGCAGATGGAGCCGTCCTCGCCGATGCGATAGGACACCTCGTAGGGGTCCACCCAGAGCGTGAGCTCGCTGGGCAGGAGCTGGTAGAGCTGCGGGAGGCTCAGTCCGATCTGGCTCGCGGCCTTGCTGATAATGGGGTCCATTTTGTGGTTGATCCGGATGCAGCGGTACCCGGAGCCTTTGAAGGGTTTCTCGGGGAACCAGTGGTGTTTGTAGTGCTCTGCAAGGGAAGGGACAGGAGCAGTGAGCAGGCGTGGAGGGGGTCCGTGTCCCTCCATCGTCCCGAGGGCTCCCACATCTCCTGGAGGGAGCTTGGGGCTCCTCAGGAGTGCTCCTCAGGCTGCCTCTGGAGCTGAGTGCTCCACTCTTTGGTCACTGCTTGTTCCAAGGTGCGGCTCCTCGGCTCCCACAAACCCCCGGAGGGCAGTGCAGGGACCCCAAGGCTGCCAGGGCAGATACCCTATCACCCCCCCCCCAAAGCACCGCGGCCCGGGAGCAACATCCAGGTCATTCTCTAAGTTCAGGAGCGCTTTGCTACCTCTTATCTGAGCACAGCAACAAACAAACCATCCCTCCTTCGGAACGATAACAGCCGGCTGTGACGGGCTGGGAGGGGACCCCTGAACCACCCAGTTCGTGCCGAGCCCAGACGTGCCCGTGGGGAGGGGAGTGCCAGACTCTGCTGACACAGGGAGGGGGTACAGACTGGCTTGGCATCGTCTGTATCCACCCTCAGCAAGGAGGGCTTCAAAAGGGAGCACAAAGCCCTCGGAGGCCGGGCAGGGGATCTGCTCGCTCCCAGGATGAGGCAGTTTCACGCAGGACCCCATGGAGACACAGGTGGGTGCCCTGGGGTCACACGGGTGGGTGCCAGTCCCCAGGGACACACGGGTGGGCACCCAGGCAAAGGCATGAAGAGGCATCCGGCGTCAAGGATGGCACAGGCGGGTGTCAGGGAAAGGCACCGATGCGTGCCCAACCCCAGGGGACACAGGTGGGCACCCAGGGAGGGACACCGGTTCTGGGAGCAACACAGGGGGGCACCCGGAGGGCACCCCGGTCCTATCCCAGGTCCTGGGATCCACACGGCGGGGGGCATCCGGAGAAGGACAGCCGGTTCTGGGAGCACCGGGGAAGGACACCAGTGGGCGCCTGGCCCCGAGGGGGGACAGGAGGAGCCCGGCCACGAGCGGGCTTCTCTCGCCGCACTCACCTGCGAGCGCCTCCCGCAGCGCCCCGCTGAAGACCTGGAGCTGCTGCTCGCTGACGCAGCCCCGCGTGCGCAGCAGGCTGGACACGAAGCCGACGGCGGCGGCGATCTCGGGCACCATGTCGGCGCGGGGCCCGCGGCGGGGGCCGTGGCGGTGGCTCATCCCGGCGCTGGGATCGAGGGTTCCCGGTGGGATGGGGGGGGGTTCCCGCTCTGAGGGCTCCGCTCCGCCCGTTCTGCGCCGGCGGCGCCGCGCGCGCCTTATGCCCGGCCGGGGAGGGGCGGGGCCGCGGCGGCGGCGCGCCCCCATTGGCTGAGGGGCTATGCAAACGAGGAGTATGCAAATCCCGGTATGCTAATAGCGCGTGAGATCAGCGCGAGAGAGCGGTGACGTCACAGCGCGGGGGGGGGGGGGGGTTACGGGGCAGGTTCGGGGTGACCCGGGGGGGGACAAGGGACAAGGACGGGACAGGGACGGGACAGGGACGGGACAGGGACAGGGACACACTCCACCCGCGGCACGGCCCCCGTGCGCTCCGGGGGTCGCGGGATTGCGGCTCCTTGGCAGTCGCCCACGGCAGAGCCGCCCCGAGCAGTGGAATCATCGAGTCATCGGGTGGGTTGGAAGGGACACTGAAGATCGTTTCGTTCCAACCCCTCTGCCGTGGGCAGGGACACCCTCCGCTAGACCAGGTTGCTCCAAGCCCCGTCCTGGCCTTGGATGCTTCCAGGGATGGGGCAGCCACAGCTTCTCTGGGAAATCCATTCCAGTGCCTCACCACCCTCACAGTAAAGAAGTTTTTCCTAATACCCAATCTAGAACTATTTTCTATCATTTTGAAGCCATCCCCCCTTGTCCTGTCACTCCAGGTCCTTGTCCCAAGCCCCTCTCCAGCTCTCTTGGAGCCCCTTTGAAGAGGCTCTGAGATCTCCCCTCCAAAACCCTCCTCCAGATGCCAGAGCAGCCCACGTGCCCTTTCGACTCCAGAGAAAACCCCCTACAGGGGGGTCTTTTCTCCCCAGCAGTGTTTCCATCACCAAATTTCCTTCCCCAATACACACTCACAGATCCTTGTCCCCCAGACAAGGCCAAACCCTTTCCAGAGATCCCCGAGGAGTGCAGGGAGAATTTGCCATCGCCTGCACTGTCCCAGGCAGGTGAGGGAGATGAAGGGGAGCACTGCCACGACCACCTTCATCTCACTGCCTGAGGGGGGTTTGGGGTGAGGACAGACACCCCGGGACTCGGTGCCTCCTTCCAGCCAAAAGCCAGGCTGGAGGAAGAGCGGGATGCAGGAGGACGTGTCCCATCATGGAGCAGGGAGAACAAGCCAAGGCAGGCGCGGAGCAGAACGTCCTCGGGTGCCTCCTCCAGCCCAGCAGGAGGGGAGAGCAGCAGCAGCACAAGCCCTGATGCTGTGGGAGATGAAGGAGCACCTTAAAGCCACGACAATGCCGGGAGCTGGCCCAGCTGGCCCAGCTGCCCAGCCACGCTGCCCAGCAGAAACACTGGCCCAGCTCCTGCTGAAACTGGCCCGGAGCTAAAGAACAGTGGGAGGCCAAGCTCTTTGCTTGCCTTTGCTTTGATCAACCATGAGAGAGTTAGTATCAAACCAGGACAGCACTGTGAATGAATATTCCCTGGCAGAGGACCGGGATTGTTCCAGGCCATTGTCTCCCAGCCCCAGATGCCTCCTCAGCGTGCACCGGGGGAGGATCTGAAGCCACAGCTCTGATGTGATCCCCAGTGAGATCTCTTTCTGCTCCTGTGGCTGGGGCCTCATTTGGCATCTCCACAAGCAGTGGGTGCAGCTGGAGCAGATGGGGCAGGGAAGGAGCTCGTGTGGATTTGCCTGTGCCCGCGGAGCAGCGTTCCCACAGTGCTGCTCCTGTCGCTTATCAGGTGCTCCCTGATAAGGATGAGCCTGGGGCTGCTCAGCCCCAGCACATCCCACATCAGTGGGGCTCTCCCCGAGCCCCTCGGGGTCCTGTCCCATGTGGGCACCATGCTTGGCAAGGGGCAGTGAGAGCATCACCCACCCCTGCCCCGCAAAAGGGGGGATGTCACAGACAGGCCAGGAGCCTTTCCAGCACCTCTTCACACAGCTCTCAAACTCCAATTATTTCCCATGGCTCCAGGGTCTAATAGGATTTTTTGAGGTCTTTTGCTTGCAGTCTGTAGCTCGTTTTACTCACACACCCCTGTCACTCCTGGGTGCACACACTGTACACAGGGTGTCACACCCACAGGACGAGCCGGTGGCTGTGCAGCAAAGTGTGACCATCGAGCCAGAGCTCAGAGGAAGAAAATGGCTTTTGAAGTCATAGAAGAGGTGGATATAACAGATCCTGGCCAAGCAGGGCTCTGTGCTGACCCCGTTTCGTGCTCTGTGCAGCTCAAAGACAAGTGCAGCAGGCACAGGGTGGGGTCAAGCTTGCAAGGAGATAGAGCCAAGGGTTCCCCGAGTCCTCCCCTCCCTGCTCCATCTGCCACTCCATTCATCCACAGAGCAGAAGAAATCAAGCAAATCTCTTGCTATAAACCAGATTTGCCTTTGTAAGCTTTGAAATAAACCCAAGGATTAAAGTCTAAGGACTTTTTTTTTTTTTTTTCCCCCTTAAGTCAGCAACACACATGAAAGAGCCCGTGGGGGCCTGTGAAACCCGGAGCCCAGCTCGCTGCAGGGGGTTGGTTATCCTGCAGCCAGAGGCCCCTGGATGAGGCTGGATAAACACCCAGCCCCAGCCTGTCCACGCAGAGCCCCAGTGCTTTAAACACACCTGTGCTGTGAGCCAGCCACGCTCCCAGCGCGTGGGCACAGCCACTGGCAGCACAAACCCGGGGAGCAGGGGAACCATCCCAGTGGGAGATGCCTTTGTGCAAAGGCAGCAGGAAAAGCCACGGCGAAAATAAACCCTCAACTTTTATTTATGTATTTTTTTGGCTCTCCCAAACCCACGGGAGAGGCCTGGGCTGAGCTCACCATCCAACCAGACCAGCTGGGAACGGGGAGAAGGGCTGGTTTCTCCCATTCAGAAGGAATACTTGGATGGTATCAACCAGTCCTGAGTGACTGGACAGTAGTTGTAGCAAGTCTGTCCTCCAGCCTGCCAAGAATAGCACTCATAGCCAGGGCTATTTATTTGCCATTAGGGGTAACTGTGCTCATTAAGTGCTGCTGATGAGCCACCCTGGGCAGGCAGGTTCCCCTGGTCCCCCCTGCTCTGCCAGGGATGGAGTAAGTGGTGGCACCATTCTCCAAATTCAGATCTTCCATTTATCCTTAGTCACCACCTTTCCAGAGGCTCCCAGTGCCCAGCTCAGGGCCTTTGTCTGGGGTGTGTTCATCTGGTGGGACACAGGCCCTGGGCTCCCAAATCTGATTGTCTCCGCTAAGCCCTTCCAATAGGAGATTTCCTGTGGAGCTCAAGGACCTCTAAGCGGGTTATGTGCCCATAATTTCTGGCCCTGTTACAAGGCTGCAGTCTTAAAGACAGGGCATGAGGCTTAATGCACGCTTTCAAACTGCTTTGAGGAGTTACAGAGCAAACAAACAATTAGAAAATAAAATTCATTTTAAGAAGAGAAGTTAGAGCTGGGTTTAATGCTGTTCTGGCTGGATTAGTTTCCGCCCTGTGTTTAGCTGGAAATGGCTGAGAGCATTTAGATTTCAACTTAAAAAAAACAACCCAAACCCAATAAACTTCTCCCCAGCGATTGGCCAGGCTGGGTCTGCAACTGGTTTGACAGGAATCAGGAGTTCGGATGTGCTTTCAAACACTCTGGGCCTGTTTATCCAAATGAGGCTCGAAACCAGTCGAGCTGGAAATTTTACAATAAAAGGGGAACATTTGGCTTTCAATCAAGGGTTAAAAACTCGGCAGGGACAGCCCAGGCTGCTCACAGGGACTGAGGCTTTGCAAGTCAGCAACTCGTGGTGTTTTATGTTCACCTAGAAGGCAACAGTTCCCACGCTGCGCTCGGGCTCGTTATGCTTTTTTGGGGGTGACGACACCCTTAATTCTGCTGGGCTCAAGTTTATGAGGCATGAGACACAAACCCCAATTTCAAGCCGTCCCAGAACACCATCAGAGCTGTCACACGGCCACAGTGGGAGTCTGCACCCCCTGTTACAGGCAGGAAAATAGTTCCACAGAATCAAGAATTAACATTCAAATCCTCCTCATCAGACGTGTCCCCCAGATCGCTAAACGAGCTGTCACTTCCCCCAGCCTTTGGGGAGGGTTTGGAGGTTGTCTGTGGAGATTTGAGGAGCCAAGGGCTGGCTTTCTTTAAGTTAAGGGGGGGAAAAAAAAACAACCTTCTGGGAACAATCCAGAACTGTAAAAATAATAGATGTATTGGGCCGGCTCAAATCTCATTACGTGGCTGTGCCGGAGGAGGCACAGACAACTGTGCCGGCAGTGCCAGCAGCCACCTGGTTGCTAACACCAGTTAAGCACAATCACTGGGAATTTAAGGGGAAAAAAGCCCAGGGGTAAGCTGGGCTAATATGTTTAATCACAGCTGTAATTGGTAACCCGGGTCTGACCCCAGAAACAGGCCTAGCAGGCAGGGTAAACAATAAAGCAAGACTCTAAAGCCCAGCCTACACTTAGAGCTAATAAGTCCTTTCAAAACACACGGTTGTGAAATAAGGCCGTGACTGAACCGTGTGAAATGCGACTGGGGGGAGAGGGAGGGCAGGGGCAGAAAACAAACCCCCTTTAACCCCCGAGCTGCTCCCTCAGCCCATGTTCTCCAGCACGTCCCCATTCCCGGCAGTCCAGACCAAGGTCAGGCAGACCAGGCTCCTCAGAGCTTATCTCTCCCCTGGCTCCAGGGCACTGGGCTCTGCTCAGCACCTCGACACCTATTCTGGTGCCTGGATGTCTTTTGTCAGCTCGACCCTTTGTTTGCTCTGTGTCGCCTGTAACCGGATCCCACTCCTGGGACCTTGGGATGTGCGGACAGGACATGTCAGGACACATTTTGGGCATGTCCAGGCAGTCCATTCGTCCTACCAAGGACCTTTAAATACTCCCCTCTGCTTCTGTGTGGATGGGAGCTGGATTTCCCCGCAGCATTTGCACACAGTGGCTTTTGCAGCCCAAGCCCAGGGCTGCATCGAGGGACCACTGTGTTCCTAGAGCCCTCTTTCACAGAACACCCTCCCTCTGTTCCACTTCCCTTGCTGCCTGCCTTGTTCCCTCATGCAAAACAACCTATCTGACCCTGTCATATCTGTTCAGAGGTATTTTGGGAAGCAAACATTGCTGTACTCAAGGGAGTAACAGCAGAAAGCGTTGCTTTTCTTCACACTCCTTAGGACTTTGGACCTAGTTTTCCACTGGTGCTGAGCTCCAGCTGCCACAGGACTTTTCTCCTTGGTCTCACCAGATTCCTTCTGGACCCTGTGGGTGGTTCAAGAAGATATTTGTTCAAAGCTCAATATCATTGAGCAGAGATGAAGCCTCAGACTTTGGCTCCTCACGAAGCCGCCTCGGTGGGGAAGGTGTGGATCTGACCTCACGCTGATTTCTGAGGTGGTTTCCTGTTCTTTGCATTTGGTTATTGTTTTTTTTCCACGTCCTCTCTGCAGGATGCGACGGCCTCCACCCACCTCTGTCCCTGTGAGGGGGTAGAAAGGGGACCCTGGCACAGGGCCAGGGGACCTGGGGCACGGTGGGGATGGAGGTGTTTGCACAGTCAGGGCCAGGGAAAGTCTCAGCTGTGAAGCCTGGGTCAGGCTTGTTGGTTTATGAGATAAAACGAGCCCAGAGCCCTGGTTCTCTCTCGGAAACAAGGAGCAGTGGGGCTCCGGGATAGGGCACTGCAGTGAGACGTGCCCTGGACACCCCCTGGTCCTGCTCCACCCCTCTGCCCTTCAGCAGCCCTTGGCGATAACATCTTCCCCCAGTCCTGCTCCAGCCCAGGGTAAACAGCACGTGTGAGACACAGCTGGGCTGCAGAGGCCATTGCCCATCAGTAATCGTCCCTTATCTGGGGTGTGGCCACCTATCCCTGCTCTTTCCCCTCTGGACACTCCCAGAATAAATCCTGACTCCAGTCAAAACACCATTTCCCCCCCCCACACACACACCTGGGAACAGGTGAACCCAGCGCTAACTGTGGTGGCAAACCCACGGATAACTCGGGACACGGGCACCAAATCCTCCTCAGCACCACAAAGGCACCCCTGGAAAATCATCCTCGAGGGGATTTGGGGTCTGATGTGGGAGAGGCACAGCCAGCACGGCCGAAAACTGAGCCTGAGAGATGCCAGGTCTTGTTTCCAGGCCAGAGATGCCACATCTTGTTCCAAGCCACAAAGCCCAGGCAGGACACAGGGAGCCGTGCTGGTGATGCTGCCCGCTGGGATAATGGGATAAGGGGCCAGCATTCCTCCCCTTTCCCAGTGTTTTTCGGGCAAACCTTCCTCCTTGGGTCTCTCTCACACCTTTCCTTCTAAGGGAGGCTGGAGGGAGGGATATATTTAGGGATTTCACACTTCACTGACACGCAGCCGTGCTACGAAAAAGGGATTTTTTTTCTTTTCTTAGAAACAAGAAGTTAAAAAAAAAAACCCAAACCAACAAACCCCTCTGGGCTGAAACCACAAGACGGGATTTTTTTTTTTAGGTGGTGAGAATGTGGCTCGGCTGCCAAACTCCAGCTCAGCCAGGCTGTGAGGAGCTGCCAAGGCAGCACATTGCCGAAATCTGCGTTTATTGCTTATAAAGCATTAACCCAGGGGAACGTTGGTGCAGCTCCATGGCAACCCCAATCACCGGCACAAAAACAAGGGCAGGAGCACCAAAGGCTCTGTGGCTGGAGCAGCTGGTAAGTGAATTTACTGACCCTGTTCAGAGCCGCCCTGAGCCTCTGCTGGGCTTGAATGTGTTTTCTGAAAGGCTGTGAAAAGCAGGTTATTTACCCCCAGTTCGGAGGGGAAGAGCTGGAGACGGTCACAGATTAAAGCGATTTCCATTGTGGCACCACAGACCTGAGCTGCCACCACGGAGCCCTTTGCTTGAGGGTTTTGTATGACACAGTGTCAAACAGAAAACAAGAGCTTTCTGGGAAGTTCTATGCTTTCCCACCAGCTGAAGGGATCCAGTCAGTCCCAGCAGACTTCAAAGACTCGGTGTAGCAGGTGTTGCTTAGCAGAAGAGAAGACAAGTAGGTTTAGGGCTTCAGATCTGGGCCTGCTCTAGTTCATGGCATGCTGACCTGGTCAGGGCTGGCTCCAGATCTCATTCCCTTCACAGTCTGTGGATCTGGCCAGATGGATCCGGGTTCCCCTCCTCTCCCTCCCCACCAGCCCACTTCTTAGTCCGCAGCTCAACTGCCCAGCCTGGATTATGTCAGGAATAATCTACAGCTAAAGCTCTGCCCAATCCACCCCTCTCCCTGTGCCCAGACTGCAAATCCAGGGTGGACTTCTGTGCTCCAGCCAGCGAGAGCTGCTGCTGGCCCAGGCCCCAGCGTGGGAGAGCAGGGACAGTGGGAGAAGGTCCTTGGGGTTCTTCTCAGGCTACACCCACAAATATGAAAGAGGCCATCGCTTCCCAGGGCCCAGCAAAGATCCCAGTCCCTGCAAACAGCAATTAGGGCACAAAGAGGCCCAGATAAAGCAGGGCAACACCCTGCCAGAGCTTAGGTCTGGGTGGTGCCTTTTCCCAAGCTGATCCCAGCTTGGAGAGATACCTCCTGGGTAGCAGGTGGACTCTTGCAGGACTGCTCTAGGCTGTTCCCAAGGGTTCCTCGCCCTCCCTGGCGAAGGTGGCTAATTGGTTTTGGTGGGGTGCTGCACCTGGGCAGGGGGAGGCAGGGGCAGGGTGTCCCACAGGGACTCACCCTCTGGGGCTTTGCAAACCTCCCCACCATCCTCGAGTTCCCCCCCGGCCGGCGCGTTCTCCCAAACCACAGCCCGGCTGCTCCGCAGGGAACACCGAGGGCCAGCCGAGCATCAGAGCACGGGCAGGCTCAGTATCAGCCTTCACACGTCTCTGTCTGTCTGTCTGGCAGCCTCCGAGGAGGAAGCAGATGTGGTTTTCTCCACCCTGCCTGTTGCGAAGTCCCACGGAACGTTCTGTTACTCAAGAAAGCCCGGGAGGCCGGAGCTGAGCTGGGATGTGGGCTCGGAGCTGGAGCTGGCCCTGCACTGCCGGGGGTGGGAGCTGTTCAAGCAGGGGTCATGTACTCAAAAGCCTGGGTTTGGGTTGCACACAGAGTTCAGCTGCGTTTGGACCCCAAATTTCGGGTTAGAGCCACGTCTGTTACTCACAGGAGCAGCACATAAGCTCCCCCTTCATATTTTGGCATTTGAGCAACAGGCAAGGCTTTGGCAGAGGCTCTGGGGGCATTTTTCCACTCAGGAAATGAAGAGAGTCATGATTTTATCTGTGTACAGCTGAGGGGAGGAGGTGAGAGCTGGATTCCTGAGCCATTTTCAGGTCAGATCTTGGTGCCTGTCCAAGGTTTTGATCTGTTGCTCAGTGTCTGCTCAGGACTTCGGTCTCACTTTACAAAAACCCAAGAGCTCCGAGTGGAAGCAGGTTGGGAACAAACCAGGGACACTTAAACCTGCTTGAGCTAAACATAACTTCAGTATCCTGGCAATAGTCCCCAGGAGGCTGCTCTGAGGTGTGCCAGGGATGTGATGGCCCCAAGGACACTGCAAGGGCAGAGGTGACCACGAGGGACCAGCCACCAGCCCAGGCTGCTCCATCCACTGCTGCTGAGCAGTGTTCCCAAAAAATCCTTGGAGTGGTTGTCCTGCACCACGATCTCACACTGTAATTAGTGCTTTGGGGAGCCCAGTTATACCCCAGCCCTGCCCCTCCCCACCCAGCAGTAATGGCAGGGGCAGTCCCACTCCCACCCCAGACAGCTCTGTCCCTGTCTCCACAGGGAGGGCAGCGAAGCCGTCTGGGATCTCTCGGCACCTCTGGAATTTGAGCAGGCACCGAGACACAAACAGGGTGGCTCAGCTGTGCCAAGAACAACTGGAAATCCAGCCTATGGACACTGTTCCCCACGAGGAAAAGGCTGTGCAAAGGAGAGCAGAAGGCTCTGGGTTCAGAGGGGGGTGAGCTGTATCACAAGGGGAGGAGCTGCCCGGCTGCAGAAGAAACAACATCCTCGCTGACACAGCTCCGTGTTGGGCACAGCAGCCCCAGGGAGGGCCTGTCGTCACAGCAGGACTCTCCAGAGCCTTTGGCAGCAGGGATTTGCAGCCACATTCCTTAGAAAACAAAAGGATTGGAAAAACAGTGAGGACAATAACTCACTTTTCCCTTCCTGTGCTGAGCCTCGGCTGAGGCCACGCTGAGGGAATTACACACAGGGCTCTGCAGAAACCTTCCTGACAGCTGGGAAAGCACAGCTGGGTCTGTGGGCAGAGGCAGGGCACAGGGACAGAGGTGCCAGGCAGGGACTGAGCCCCTTTGCTCGAGCAGGATGTGTCCTGCTGCTTCCCTTCCCAGCCACCCCCGTCCTGGCTGGACACAGAGGGCTCAGCAGCTCCCCCTGACCTGCACAGGGCACCCCAAGGCTTGCAGACCTGAAGTGTCCTCAACCCAGCTACCCCCAAAACCAGCCCACAAAGTCAGGTGCTGTTTCTCCCCCTGGATTCCCAGGAGGTCACCTGAGTCCCAGGAGAGCAGAACGCCCTTCCTGGGGCAGGCCAGTGGTTTGTGAAGGAGCCAGAGGTTGAAGTGGGATGTCCCCCCAAAACTGGGATTCCAAACCACCCAGTCACACACTCCCAGCAGCTCCAGTACCGATGGGCCCCTGTGTCAGGGCTGGGACCTGCCCACACCGTGTCTGCTTGCCCAGAGCAGGCTCGGGTCTGGATGCAAAATCCTGTTGGTAACCCATGATTTGGAAGCCAAGAATATGGTTAAATTGCTGCCCAAAGGGGTGGATCACCAGCATCTGGGAAACCTGGATCTCAGCACTGGGGATACCACGGCAGGGTCCAACAGGAATTCCAGCTCACGGGCTTTTGTGACCTCCAGGCCTTTTGTGACCCTAGGGAGAGTTTTCCACTCTGTTCAGCCTCTTGGAGGATCAGAAGCAAACCAGATCCCTGCTACCCATCCCAAGGTGTGCAGCCAGCTGAAACCCCTTGTGTCCCCATCCCATTCCTCCCAGCTGGCTGGAACACTCTCCATAGGGCTGATCCTGCTGCTCCTGGTTTTCTCCAGCTCGCTGTTCCTCAGTTTCCTGCTGCACAGGGAGGTTCACTTCCCGTTCTGGAAGCACCTGGAGACTTGTGAGCCTGGAAAGGTGCATTGCCAATGAGGGGAAGGAGCTGGGAATGTTGCTGTGAGGCAGCTCCTGCCAGAAAGAGGATGGATGCTGGGAAGATCTCCCTGCAGCAAACATTGCACAAGAGGGGAAGGGAGGGGAAAATCGCCTTCCAGCTTCCCTGGAGCAACAGCCAGAGGAAAACACAGAGCCCAGGACTGTTTTCTTCTGGTCCCTGCAGAGGGGCCTTTCTCAGCCTAGATCATGAACACTTGGGATGGAAATGGCCCAGTGGAGCAGGGAAACATTCCCATGTGCCCCATTAGTCGTGGCTGACGGGGCTCCTGGGATCTCCACTCCCTCCTGTGCCTGCAGCTCTCCCGGAGATAACCAGTTCAGATTGGCCTCCCGCACATGCCCTTGAAATCTGCAGAGGCTGGAAGAGTAAACAGACCTTAAAAGGGTCTCAAATTCCAGCCTTCCACTCCCTCTTCTCAGGAGTGCTCCTGAGGGGAGCAGCTTTCGCAGAGACCAGGCAGCTGGAGGCCTCTTGGTCACACAAAGCAGCTAAGAATAACTGCCAGCCCTGAGCCTGCCTGCTCCAGAGCCCAGGAGGGCCCTTCCTTGGCGTCTGTCCACACTTGTCAGCCATAAATGGCTGTTTTCCCTCTTTCTAGCAAGGCCACATTGTGCTCCCACTGTTGTGCTCCCCCACTAGAAATTCCAGCTCGGAGCTGCCAGCGCTTGAGATCTCGGCACAAGTCTCCTCATGTTTGAGGCTTTTCTTGCCCTCCTGCAAGGGGTGAGACTTTAATTAAAGAAAGGTTATTGCTGAGCAGAAAACTGAAAACAGGAACTGGCTCTGCAGATCCACGCTCGGGTCTGAAACACAGGAGTCAGCTGGAGAACAGACAGATCCTTCCACTGCAAACCAAACGCTCCAAGGAAGTTTTTTCACATCAGCACCCTTTTGTTGGGAAGGTTTCTCAGAACCAGGCTGGAATTTCTCCCCAAACAGCAAGGGAGGAAGGCAGCAAGTGAGCCTCTGCCTAGAGTCACCCATGGTGACCTGTGGGGTGACAGCTCTCCATGTCAGTCCCTTCTTCTGGTGGGCCCCACCTGGACCTGGATCACTCCCACCCAGAACCTCAGGTTCTGTCTCCTTCAGAACTAAAACAAGACAAAAAAAACTCCTTTTTTTTTTTTTTTTTTTTTTTGCAAGAAGGGAGGAAAAAAAAAAAGGAGTTCTTCTCCAGCCAGGTTTTTCCCAGCAGGAGCAGAACAAGGGTGTCCACTTCAAAGGTGTCACCTGAGACACACCTAAGCTGAGGCCTTTAGAGGCATCTGAGTGCTTCAGAGACATGTAAGCAAGTAAATCATCTGAAGGGCCACCTTGGACTCTATAAATGCCCCTGGGTATGCGAAAAATTGGCCACAATTACTCTGTGGGGTGCTTACCTTATATAATTGTCTTAATTACATGGGGCTGCCTAATGACACTTTATGCAGCTTTAACTATGCAAAGAAAGGCATCACACGTGGGACAGAAAAGGTTCTGACCACACCACGGCCAACGTGAGAAAACCAGCAGCCTTCCTGATGGACCCACTTTGCCTCCTGCTCTCTGACCCTGCTCAGCAGGTTCCCAGATAAGATGAAAGCCCTGGGTGTGATCCCAGTGATGGCAACACACTCCTGGATCGGGCTGGGGATACAGGGGCTTTCCAGCTGAGCAGCACCGTGACTGTCCTTCAGCTGGGGCTGTTTGTGCTGGGGTGGGATCTGTTCCCAGGTGACTCCCTCCTCCTCCTCCCAACCCTGGAACCTTGGGAGCTGGATTTTTTTCCCCCGTTTCTTTGGGGTTTTTTTTGAGAGATGCCACGTAGGCCCAGAGCAGAGCGTGTGTCTTATCTCACAGCCACCCACATGAAAGGAGGAACTTTGCAGCCACGTCAGAGCTGCAGGGGAGGCAGGGAGAGCACAGCCCTGCCAGGCAGGTAGGACGTGTGTGCTGGGGAAAGGTGCCTTGCCAGGGATTCTGTGTCTGGCTTGGGGTTTTCCCAGGAGCTGAGGAGCAGTCAGGTGGGGGTTTGACTTCAGCCTGTCTTAAAGACTTGTTGTAAACTGCTCAGATTTCCAAACACCTGAGCAAATATATAACCTGCTCTGATTAACACACCACTGTCAACATGCTCTGATTTGATGCCCCCCTTTTTTTTTTTAATCCCCTCTTTTCCAGGCATTTCAAAGCCCCAGACTGAAGGTGTGGTATGAAGTGGTTCTGCTTCGCTACTCCAGCTCTTTTTTCTCCACACACACAGCCTGCTGGATCCCCCAAAAGTGCCCCAGTTTAGGCTCTGCCTCAGGACATGAACCTCCCAAGTTTTGTGGAAGGCAAACGACCCTTTCCACTTCCAAAAAGCAACACAGCTGCCTTAGAGAGGGTGGGATGGGGGAGTGCCGTTGGAGAAGCAAATCCAAATATAACCCTGGAAAAGCATTCCACTCCAATTAATTATTAGCAGCGAAACAACGTTTTTGAAAGAGAAAGGAAAATATTGTGCTGAGCTGAGGGAAAAAAAAAGAGGGAGGTCTGCCAGCACTGGAGTGTGTTTATCCCGGGGGTTGTTTAAGCCCTTAGTGCTGAGTTACTGACAGAGCCCAGCTGTTCCCGAATCTCAGCCCTCCCCTGTGCTCTCCTGTGGACTCTGCTCTCGCCTGCACCCAAAAAAGGGCCGCGTTTCCCTTCCCGGCCCTGCCTGACGTGGCTGTTCCCTGCACGTCAGCAGGCCCAGCTCCTCAGCAGGAAGCTGGCGAGAGCTTCTGCAAAACAAGTGACGTAGGAGCAGCCACAGAGCACAGCTAAAGCCTCCCACGAGGGCAGGGGGAGCGGGGCTGGGGAGCAGAGCTGCTTCCAAAGATGGACATCCCTCCGTGACCGGGGCGCTGGAGCCCCGGGAGCTCCAGGGGTGCTGGTGGGAGGGGGGGAACAGGCTGGGTTTCCAGTTTTTATGGAGATTGGCATGGGAACAAAGGGCTCCTGGTGGGAAGCATGTTCAGGGTGCCAGGATGCCTGGAAGAGGAAATGCATCCAGCCTGGAAGGGAGGAAGGAAGGGAAGGGAGGCACAGAGGGCAGCTCTGTGCGGGGCATCCCAATCCAGGGCACCTTTCCTCAGGAATAATGGGGATTGTCGGGGTGGGATGGGAGGGGAAAACAGGTCATGTTCCATGTCCCAGCCAGGGATGGGACAAGGGGGTGTTCACTACCCTGCGGGTAAAATAAAGGGTCAGCAAACTAAAGGGGGGCCCCTTCCCACCCCCATCCCCGGGTCTGCCCCGTGAGGAGGAATTATGGCTGCTACAAGAAATGAACGCTTTTACTTCCACTTCCCTCTCTCCCCCCAAGCCCTGGCAGCCTCTCAGGGCTCTCTCAGCCCCAGGCCAGCCCCAGGAGAGTCCCCACAGTGACAGCCAGGAATACAGGATTAAACCCAGGGCAGTGCCCCCAGTGCAGCTTCCCCACTCCCCCGTCAGCCGAACTGGGTTCACACGCTGTTCCCGGTGTTCCCTCCCTGCAGCACAGCCCTGGGCCAGCAGTAATTGGGAGTTTCTTTGATGAATTTCCCTTTTATTGCTTTCAAGTTCACAGCAGTTCTCAGCCTAAACGGGTTTTCTCCCATGTCTGCAATATTCAGAATTATTGGCTGAATCTGCTCTGACACATCAAATCACACACTGGTTTAGGGTGGAAGGGACCTGAAAGATCATCAGCTTGTTCCAACCCCCTATCCCAGGACAGGAACCTCCTGTATCCGGGGGCTCATGGAAGGAAAGGCTCATTCAGAGGGGCTGCTGTACCTTCCCCAGCTCCATTCCCATCTCTGGATATGCTCCAGCACCTCAATGTCTTTCCTGGAGCGAGGGGCCCAGAGCTGGACACAGGATTCAAAGTGTGGAATTTCGTGGCCCCATAAACTCCACACCCTTAAACTCCACATAATCTGCCAACCCTCTCCCTGGATCTTGAGACACACTCAAATATTCTCAATTTCTGAGTTCATTCCTGAGGCTCCTTCATTTCCATTAAGGTTTTTAGGCTTTCCCCCTTCTGCTGCACTTAACCTGAGGGAATGGGATATACTGGCAAAGGATCTTGTTCCCTTGCTGCCCCAGAAACTCTGAATGGGAAAAAGGGTGGAGGTGCTCGGGGAGATAAACCCCATCCAGCAAGATTGGGAAACAAAACTGTGCTTGCAAAACAAGGCCAGTGGCTGCTGAAGTGTGGGGACAGAGATAACGTCTCTGCTTAGAATCGAGGCCACGTTTCACCCTGTTCAGGAAAGCTGAACTGGGGGTCAGCCTGACTTCTGGGCTATTTTAAGCCCTGTGGGTTGAAGGGCACCTGGAGCTGCTGCTTCAGGACCGAATGTTTAATTTAAAGGCTATTTGGTTGCTCGGGTTTCCAGGGCCCAAAATGCTATTGAATTATTTTAAAAACCTTTATTGTGGTGAAGCAAGGGCATTTGTGGGTGTAAGTGAGAGGAGCTCGTGCCCTGGGGAGGGGGTGTGAGGGTCCACATCCATTTTTAGACCCCTAAATTTTGTTTTCCTGGTTCCCTGGCACGGTGGCCATTGGAGGCACAGGATCAGCTGCTCCCCCTCCCTGCCTGGGTTGTCTCAGCAACAGTTGCCTCAGTACTCCTGTTGTGTCCTGTAAATGTTTAATGGGAAGCTTATCTCTCTTACCTCCCCAGATGGCTCAGGTTATTGAGCTTGTGAACACGGATTAATTGGAAATGGGCAGATGTTGGCTAACCAGAAAAAGAGCTTAGTAAGTAATTAGATGAGCTGGGATGGTGGTGTGGGGGCAGAGCATCCTCTGAAGGGTTCAGAGGGAAAAGGACGGGGCTGAAAGGAAGTTCCTGTTCCCTGCTCTGAGATCCTGGCAAGGACCAGAGCTCCTGAGCACTGGATGAGATGCAGGACAGTGTCCCAGCATCCGTGTCCAGCCCAGTGGCAGCCACAGTTCAGTGAAGGATCAGCCCCCAGCACTCCCAGCTTGTCTCAGCTCCCAATCCAGGGCATCTGGTTCTTTCCTGACAGATAATGGGGATTGTCGGGGTGGGATGGATGGGGAAAACAGGTCATGTTCCATGGCTGAACCTGCCCCTTGGAACCCTGACTGCCAGGAGCTGGAGGTCTGAGTGCTCAGGGCTGACATTTTCCTAAGTAATAGATTATATTAGTTCAGGCTGTAATATGCGTTACCAATCTTAAGTGGATTTTTGAAGATTAAATGCTTTAATAAATCCAATTTTTGAAAGATCAGACTATGAAAAAAATTTCATGGAACGTGAGGTCCACAAAAATAACGAACTATCCAGAGCAGCTGAAAGGAAGCTCCAGTTATCCATGTGATATTTCCTGAGCTACAGTAACACCCCTGTGCAGTCCATCCATGCACATCCAACCTTTCTGCAGCCCCTTGTGCCCACCTGCACCCACCTGTGCTGGGGCACAGATGTTCACCTGCAGGTGAGGGATTTGTGGATCTGTCTCAGGTGAACACAGGAGCCTTTCCAAGGCCTGTTCTCACCTGCCAACAGACCAGGCAATAATGTAGGGACTAACACTTGGATACAGGACTAGGTGGGAGGATCTGCAGTCCATTCCCAGGCAGACAGAGCACCCTGATCCCTGGAGTTCACCACCACAGGGAGCTGGGGGATGCGTTGCCTCCACCCCGAGCACCAGGGAACGTCAGGGAGATGCCTGCAGTGCAGAGTCAAGGTCTATTTGGGGAACAGGATGGTCAGAAATCGAGTTTGAGTGTTTCACAACATCACAGAAGCTTGAGATTCGTTTACAGAGCCTAATTATAGCAGTTTAGTGCCAAGAGAGAAAGAGGAAAGATGAAAGATGTGCTGCGAGGGAAGAATATACAATGGGCAATTGCAGCACTGCATCAAATCCTCATGAAAAAAACTCTTCTAAATCCCTATAAAATATCCCCAGGGACAAAAGGTGAGCTAACTACACTCTAGAAGTAGAGGGGTGGGAAATGGCTGCAGCATTTCGTAATCAGAGTGAGTCAGATGGTATTTCTGGGAATGTGAATGCAGGAGGCAGGAATCTCCCCGGGGAGCAGGGAATGGTTGGTATCTGAAAATCAGCACTTCTTTAGTTCCACTCAATGAGCTGTGGAGAGAAGGGAAACCAAATGCCAGAGGAAGACCTGGTGTGAAGCAGAGCAGACCCAGCTGTTGGAACAAGGAGCTGGGACTGGGGAAAACAGCTTAAAAATAGAGACCTTTCAACAAAGGACCTGGTGTCTTGAGAATCAGAGAGAGACGAGTCCCTCCTGGCTGTCCTGAATGGTGTCTGCATGGAGCCTGCTGGCCAAGACCTGTTGTCTCCAGGAGGAGGGAATTTGAGGAGCTTTAAGGCTTTCTTGCCATGAATCTGAACGAAACCAGATGCCAGAGATCTGCGGGATAGAACGTGTTGGTGGTGGAGTCCCCACCCCTGGAGGTGTCCAGGGAACGACTGGACGTGGCCCTCAGTGCTCTGGGCTGGGTGACAAGGTGGGCATCAGGCACAGGGTGGACTCCATGGCCTCTGAGGTCTTTTCCAGCCTAAATGATTCCATGGCTCTGTGTTACACGGTGCTGGATCTTCAGCCAGGGCTTCCCACAGGATGGATCCCATGGCAGCTGCAACCTGCGCCCTGCAGCCACACCAAACGATCTGTTTTGGAGCAACAGAGAGAAATTTGGCCCAGGCCAGCTCCCAGACCCCTCTGAAAGCCCTCCACGAGGCAGCTGAGCAGATGCCAGCCCTGCTGGTGTTCCAGCCACCTCCCTGCACAGCTCCTGTTTACACCATCAGCTCCATCAGCTCCGTGTGCTGATGGACACGTGTGGGGGTTCCATGGCTGGGAGGTGGGAGAGAGCCTTTTCCTGACTCCATTTACAGGCACTGGGTTGCAGTGGCAGCAGCTCCAGCGAGTGCACACAGACCAGGCTGGATATGGGCCAGCTCTGCACATATTTGGCCACTGACACTGTGGTTGTATTTCTCTCATTCTGTCACACTCCTGGAGAGGGGACAGTTTATCTAAGAAGGTCAGTAGTCCCCAAGTACAGCTCAGTTATTAAAAGCTGTTAAGCCATTGAGAGAATGGCAATATCACCACAGGAGGCCCAGACAGGCCTCTTTAACCAGGCTCCATGATTAAATGATGCTCCATGCATCCCTAATCAAGTTTTGGCTTGCATGGCCTATTCCTTCCCCTGCATGTCCCGCTCAGCTCCAATTAGTTTCTATCTTTAAACTGACCCCTCAAGTCCATTTTCCTGCAGTAGATGTTTATTGTGCTGGTAAGGAAAGGCAGAACAGACAGAAACTGAGCTTAAATTTTTGGTTAGATAGATAAGCAGGTGACTTAAGCACTTGAGATGGCCAAAAAGAATGGATTTATCAAAGTGCTCCGTTTCTACATGAAAGTGCTAAAAAATTCCTCTTAATCTCAGATCTCTATTTGAGATTAAACAAAGAGGAACAAGAACTGAGGTTTCTGCCCCGCAATCACGTTTCCTCTGGAAATGTTAGCAGAAGACTCCTAGAAAATCGCTCCATCCACAGGGCTGGGAAGAGTGGGCAACATTGACACCTACTGTTGGCGCTTTTAATTGCTGCTGTTCCCAGGCACAGCCCACAGGATTGTTGGGAAGCCGAGAGCGTGGAAATAGCCAGGAAGAGACGAGTTAAACCAGGGAGAATTGTTGCTTTTGCAGAAAGCTTCATTTAATCATTTTTATTGTGTGCAATTAGGTCAGAGGGGTCTGTTGGCTGGAACAGGACTGGAATCTTCATGGCCAGTCCCCTGGATTGCTGCTTCCATGTTTAGGAGCTACAGGGACTTGAGGACTGGACTGTTCATGGATCTTGCAGCCTGAAAAGAAAGCAGGAAGCAGTTTGCCTTTGGGAAGGGATTCTGTTTGGAAGGGACTCTCCTCCCTGCCCTCTCTCCACGGCCCCAGGGTGTTCCGAGCACCCCCTGCCCTTTGGAGCTGCTGGAGGGACACCAAGGCCGTGTTCCTGCCGGGACTCACCGCTGGTCACAGACCGAGGCCCTTCTTCAGGGTGGAGATCAGGGGGTATTTGCCTTCATTGCAGAAAGTGCCAGTGAAGTCATCCAGGTCGATGGTCCAAACCATGGCCCCTCCAAAGTTGTTCTGCTTCAGCCAGTCAACCTGTTTGGGGCCAAGGAAAAATCCCGATCAGCCCCGGGAGCTGCTCCTGTAGGAGCCTCCTGCCTCCTTCCCAGCACAGCCCCACGTCCCAGCAGACCTTTGCACTGAAGCTCTTCGTGTTGTCGTAGCCAATCCACTCGTTGCCCTTGTAGGCATAGGGCACGTCCTCAGGGGCATCCCAAGCCTGGGTGGCTCCGGTGTTCAGGAACGAGCAGATCTAGGAAAGAAAGGCCGAGCGGGACAAGTCAGCGAGTGACCTGCCAAAAAGGGCCTGTGCAATGTTGCCTGGGGTCAGAACTCTTGGCTGGGAAGGCAGAGGATGGTTTGTGCTGCTCTGGGTGTCTGGAGGCGAGGGCCACACGTACCTCATAGTAAGCCAGAAGCCCGGCCTCCCTGGTGTAAGGTCCTGCTGGCCCAGGGCCTGAGGTTGGGGCCCCAATCCCAGTGTTGGAGGGGTTTTGCAGGGTGAAGGTCTTTCCGTAGGTCGGGAAGCCAACCAGGAGCTTCTGAGCTGGGGCACCATTGTTCTTCCGTGTTCTTCTCCCCCTTATGAAGAGAATATTCTTCTCAGAGAAGCATTATTTCTTGTCAGCCCTCTGATCTAATTGCACACAATAAGAAGGAACCATTCTGAAAGGAACAACTTGAATATCAGGGTCTCCATTCCGTGACCCATCAGAAAAGAGCCCAGGCAGCTGAAGGACAGACAGACTTATTCCAGCACAGCCACAGAATCAGCAGAATGACAATTTTAGTTGGTGTGTGGAGGGAAACTACAGTAGAAACAACCCAGAGTGGTGGATCTCTGCAATCCAACACTTCAGCTGCTGGAACAGTGTGGAAGGTTCCTGTCTGCAGACTCAACCCTTTTTTAACTTGAATCCTTTTACCAGGAACCAGTTCTTCTGCCCTTAATTACCTATTGCCATTCCCAAGGAGCCCATGGAAAAACACCTTCCTTTTGACAGAAAGAAGGCAGGGAAAGTCCTGAAGGAAAACTCCAGGACTTGACCAACTGCCATTTGTTACCACCACATGCAAATTAGTGTCCTTGAGCTTGCCTTTTCACACCAAAACAGACCTGAAAAGGCTCCAGAGGGCGCTGAGGGTGGGATTTTCTGAATCTATTCCAATTTAATTTATACTATGTTACTTTATCAACCAAGAAACACACTGGCAAAATACCCCTTGGAGGTGGTTGTCTCATTATCGGGCGCATGACACCCAGTGCCTGCACGAAACCCAGAGGGTCAGGCCAACACAATTTAATCTGCAGGTCGTCCAACATGTGACGTGGGCAACTCTGAGACTGTTTTCCAGGCTCCCATTCAGCCAAGCCAGGGTGACCTACTGGGAAGTCACCTTCATGTCACCTGAACAGGAATAAAGGAACATCTCAGAGCAGGGCCACTGGCCATGTGCCTGCTGTGCCTTTGCCATTTGCACTAGTCCTGAGGGTGCAAAAGGGGAGAAACCACCTGTCTCCTCACACAGGGTAAGAGCTTCTGAGTCTCTGCCTTGGGAGAAGATGAAAGGGTATTTTGAGGCATTTGGGTAATTTCACTCGATGGGACTTCACAGAAACCTAAGGAAAAACCCAAACCCTCGGCAACAGAGAGGTCTCTCATTTTGGGAAACATCTGAGCAAAAAGAAGGGGGGATAAATCTGAAAGCAAATGCAACCTGCTCTGTCTCTGAGCTCCCTCCCAGAGAGCCTGAGCTCCAAGAAATAAGGAAACCCCTTCTGTGTCCCTGAAGTGACGCCACCTCAACTGGTGTGGGCAAGACACGACTCAGACCCAAAAGCCCCTCTATCCCAACAGAAACTGTACCTACAGGGAGTGAGCCCCGTTCCCATGTCCTCCAAAATGCCCAGTGCTGGGGACTGAAGTCCTGCTCACTTTTGCCTTTGCTTGGTCCCACCAAGGAGACCAAACCCTTGTAAAGCACAAACCTTTTGTTGGCAATGCCACCGGCCGTGGGAGGACTCAAGGACAGCACAAGGTCACTGCCCAGTCCCCAGTGGGGACACAAACGTGTGGCTGGGAACAAACTTCCAAACAATGACAGAAATCTAATCTGGCTCTTCAGCTGCTCTTGCTACACCAGCACATGGCACAACCCCCCACCAGTGATGTCTCCAGCTGGAGTGTTCAGGCCCATTGTCCAGGAACCAGTTGAGGTGATGCTGATCTTTGCCAAGTCTCGCAATGTTTGCCCATCTGTGTTGATCCAAGATTGGCAGCAGAGGGGAGAAGGGTATAAAAGCAGAGACTTTGTGAGCACATCAGTTCTGGTCCAAGATGGCCAAGCTCACTCTGCTCACCGGTAAGTGCCACCTCAACCCGGGGCTCTCTGCCTTTCTGACAAGTGCTGGGGCTCTGTCACTGTCACACTTGGGCCTGCACAGGGGCTTGGGGGTATAAAACTGCTGCTCCCTCTTTTCATGAGAGATTTCGCAACCTCCTTTAAGGAGGGAGGGTTCTGTTCTTTAGTGCTGCTGCTGGGGATCTGTTCTGCTTTGAACATGAATAGAGTTCATTGCAACTGGAAACTGAGATGTGCTTTGGAACAAAAATCTAACACTCAAACTACTGCCTGGTCACTTGTTTGCTCTCTTTTCTGTGCTTTTACCTGAAATCATTTGACAAATGTTACCCAGACTGAGGTGCCTCAGCCTGGGAATGCACAGAGTGTGGTGTGTTTGTTACAGAACACGGGGGTGGCAGGGCAAGGTTATTCTGGGTTCAGCCCAGTCTTGCACAAGAACTTTGCATTTCTGAGTGCAAACACTGACAGGTTTGTTCTTCCCTTTGCCCTCCCAGGTCTGGCCCTGCTGCTCAACGCCCACCTCGGTAGGTGCTTCCTTCCCTAAAACACCTCCTGCCAACCCTTCCCAGCCCCAGCCCTCCCAGATGGGGCAAACAGGGGGCACAGACAACACCAAGAGCCTCCCACCAACCTTGCTGTTCTGCAGCCAGCCCTCCTGCCTCCCTCCTGCGTGCCGGGGCAGCACAGCACAGGGGCTCAGCCTGGGGGAGAGACCCCGAGTCCTGAGTTTTAGGGCACCAGAGGCCCCGAGACCGACCCGTCCCCCGAGAGAAAGGAGGAAGGAAACAAATCCATTGGTGTCCTGGAGAGCTGGGCAGTGTGTGAGGGAGGAGCAACCCCACTGCCCTTTGCCTGAACTCCTGACCCCACAAGGAAACTCTGCCCAGTCCTTCCCAGCAGATCTGCTCCTGATGCTCTGCCTGAAGCCACTGGTGCCTGAGGAGCAGCAGGCAGCCCCCCCAGCTCCTGTGTCTCCCCACAGGCACTGCCTACGTGCTGACATGTTACTTCACCAACTGGGCCCAGTACAGGCCTGGCCTGGGCAAATACACACCCGAAAATGTCGACCCCTGCCTGTGCAACCACCTGATCTACGCCTTCGCCGGGATGAACAACAACGAGATCACCACTTATGAATGGAACGATGAGACCCTCTACAAATCCTTCAATGGCCTGAAGAACCAGTATGTGCTGGGAGTAGAGGGCAGGGCTTGTTCTCCCTCTCAGGTCCTGCCCTGTTGTTCACCCTCTGCTCTTTGCACAGCCCTGGGCAAGGGATGCTGAGAGAAGGCAGAGACGGGCAGGGCAGGGCAGGGCAGGGTGACAGCCCCGCTCCTCTCACCACAGTGAGAGTGGCTCAGGGTACTGTGGACTTACAGTAACTCTGGTATCTGTCCTTCCTTTGCAGGAACAAAGATCTGAAGACACTCCTGGCCATTGGAGGATGGAATTTTGGCACAGCCAAGTATGTTCAAACCATGTCCTGCCCATAAAAACACCCTGGAAAGGGAAGGAGAGGAGGAAGATGCTCCAAACAAAGCCCTAAGCTCTCCTGCTCTGCTTGCCCAGGTTCACTACAATGGTTTCCTCTGCTGAGAACCGCCAGACCTTCATCAAGTCTGTCATCAAATTCCTGCGCCAGTACCAGTTTGATGGGCTGGACCTGGACTGGGAATACCCCGGCTCCAGGGGCAGCCCAGCCCAGGACAAGGGGCTCTTCACCGTCCTGGTTAAGGTGAGTTTTGCTCTGCTCAGCACAGCTCTGGCCAGAGCCCTGGGCAGATGTAAAGTCTGAGCCCTGTTCCCTGGAATCCCTCAGGAATTGCTGGCAGCCTTTGAGCAGGAAGCCAAACAGACCAACCAGCCCCGTCTCCTGGTCACCGCGGCTGTGGCTGGAGGACTTTCCACCATCCAGGCCGGCTACGAGATTGCTGAGCTGGGCAAGTGAGTAGCAAAGCCTGGGATCACTTGTGGGACTGGATTGTCTCCCTGCAAGCGCTGCAGCCAAAGCTGCAAAGAGCCCCTGAGGGCCCCAGGTGTGCAGGAGGTGGGGCCGTGGCCGGGCTGGGACAGGGGGTGACCGGCCAGTGCTGGAGGAACCGTCAGCTCTGGTGCCTGAGTGGGTCAGGACAGAGCCAATGCTCTCCACAGGTACCTGGACTACATCCACGTGATGACCTATGACTTCCATGGCTCCTGGGAGAGAAACACTGGCGAGAACAGCCCCCTGTTCACAGGCCCAGCTGACACTGGGGACTACAAGTACTTCAACATCGTAAGTGTGTTTGTGAGACAGAACCCCGGGTCTCAGCTCCATGATTGCCCCAATGAGGAGATATTGAGGAATTCATCATCCTGCCTGCAAACCCAGGCAAAGACTTCAACAGGAGTGTTTTCTTACAGGAATATGCTATGAATTACTGGAAGGACAATGGTGCCCCAGCTGAGAAGCTCCTTGTTGGCTTCCCAACCTACGGAAAAAGCTTCACCCTGCAAAACCCATCTGACACCTCTGTTGGGGCTCCAGCATCAGGCCCTGGGCCAGCTGGACCTTACACCAGGGAGGCTGGGACACTGGCTTACTATGAGGTACGTGTGTCTAATCACATTCCTTGTTCAAATCATTTGAAGGAATGTATAAGGAAGGCACCCATGGAGCTTTCTGAATGGCTGCCTCAGACACAAAACTGTCCATAGAATTGCTATGAAAAAGTTACTTATTTTCAGGGACCAGACAAATGACACAAAACTAGAGAATAAAGTCCAGACAATGGCAGAGCCTGGACTTTTCCCTTTTTGAAATTAACATTCCACCTCTTGGTGCTTCTCCCTAGATCTGCTCCCTCCTGAGCTCTGGAGCCACCCAGGCTTGGGATGAACCCCAGGACGTGCCCTATGCCTACAAGGAGAGCGAATGGGTTGGCTACGACAACACGAAGAGCTTCAGCATCAAGGTCTGGTGGGACGTGGGGCTGTGCTGGGAAGGAGGCAGGAGGCTCCTGCAGGAGCAGCTCCCGGGGCTGATCGGGATTTCTTCCTGGCCCCAAACAGGTTGACTGGCTGAAGAAGAACAACTTTGGAGGGGCCATGGTTTGGGCCCTCGACATGGATGATTTCACTGGCACTTTCTGCAATGAGGGCAAATACCCCCTGATCTCCACCCTGAAGAAGGGCCTCGGTCTGCAGAACGGCGGTGAGTGCTTTGAGTGCCTGAGCAGCTCCCTGACGGGAACTCGTGAGCTCCCATGAAGGGAGGGGAGGGATGAGACTCTGTCAGCACAAAAATAAACCCTTTCCTGCTTTGGTTACAGACTGTGTGCCTCCTGCTGAGCCCCTGCCTCCAGTCACTGAGGCTCCCACTACCACCAGTGGAAGCGGGAGCGGCGGCTCTGGTGGGAGCGGCTTCTGCGCCGGCAAAGCCAACGGCATCTACGCAGACCCAGAGAACAACAGGAACTTCTACAACTGCTTGAACGGCCAAACCTTCGTCCAGAGCTGCCAACAGGGTCTCGTCTTCGACCCCGTCTGCTCCTGCTGCAACTGGCCATGAAGCTCCAGCCAGCAGGCCCCTCTGATCCAACTGTACACAATAATGATTCAATAAAGCTTTCTGCAAAAGCGACAATCCTCCCTGTTTTAACTCGTCTCGTTCTTGATATTTTGATGTTTCGTGATTCTCCTGTGGTACTCGAACCTGTGCTCAGGGAAGGGCTTGAATCCACAAGCTGGATTTAATTCCCATATGGCATTTTCCAGGGCTTTCTTGCTGCCCTACCCCAGGGGCCACGGGGGAGCAGAGAGGAGCCAACGGGGCAGAAGGGTCGTGACATCACAACCCTGGGCTGCTTCCCCCGAGCCAGCACAGCACATTCCACAGGGCCCTTACTCACCCTGGGCTCTCCCCTGCACCCTCCACGTGCTGCCGTGGCCTCCAGCAGCCCCTGTTCTGCATCCATAGCGACTGGAGCACACGGGCAGCTTGGCAGGGCAGGATGTCAGCGGGGCAGGAGCCAAGGGGTGAGAGCTGTGCAAGGTGGGGGCACCTGGGGGGGGACTCTGGGCTCGAGGCTTTTCTTCTCTCACAGCTCCCCCGACTGGGCTGCTCATCACTCCCTCCCTGGGGAAAAAACCAGGCCTTTGTGGCAGGAGGGGACAGACATCCAAAGGGCAGATCCCCCACAGATATCCAGGGTCAGGGGAAGCTCCCATGTGGGAGGTGAGAGGGTGGTTGGCCTCAGGCAGAGAGCAGCAGATGCTTCAGGTGCAGCACGTGGTCACCTCTATTTTATCTTTTTTGTTTGTTTGTTTATCACACTGGTGGCACTTCCCTCTCCGGGTCCCTCAGATGTGCAGAAGCATGTCTCATTTGGGACAACTCAGGAAAGGAAGATGTTCCCCTACTACTACGCCCCTGACAGGCTGGGGATCGAGGTGGCAGCCGTCGGGGGAAACCCTCTGGTTGGGCCAGGCTGTTACCTGGGCCAGGAGGTGAGTTGTTAAAGTGTTGTGGTCCTTTGCAGAAGACACAGGACAGGAGCAGTAGGGCCATGGCCAGCCCCACACCCGCCCTGCAAACCCACCACAGGATGTCTCCACATAAACCTGGAAAAAAAATCCCCTCCCTTCCCAACAGACCAGTCCTTATATAGCTCCACAGCAGTGAGAAAACAGGGGAATTAACAGGAGTAGCATCAATAGGAGTAGCATCGATAGGAATAGCATCACTAGGAATAACATCAGTAGGAATAACATCAGGAGGAATAGCATCTGCTGCTTGTGTACTTCTGCCCTGCAAATGATTTCTTTGAAATGCCAGTAAGACACTTCTGCTTTTGGATTGCAGACAACCATCCTGCAACCCTCCCTGAGCACCAGACCCATGAGCAGCAAGGGTTACGTGATGGGAGCGAGGACAGGCCCACGCTTCATGCCGAGGAGCCGGGTGAGGAGCAGGGAATTCTGAGTTTTTAACACTCTCAGGGCAGCCAAAGTGTTGAAGAGCGGGTCTGTAACACCCAGCTGGCTGCTGCCCTGAGCATGTGGGAATGGTTTGCACAACCAAATGTTCCACACGAGCGTTTTCCCCCTTGCAGACGGTGACCCCCGGCCCAGCAGCGTACGAGCCCTTCCGGATGGAGAAGAGGAAGTGCCAGCCTGCCCATGCCCCATTTTCCTCCAGTACACCACGATTTCCATCCAGGCCTCCAGATAGAGAACTTTTCCCTGGGTAACATAACTAATTTTCTTACAATTTTCACAATAAGCAGGAGTACTGGCAGAGAGAAATGCTAAGACACGGATGGCAGATAGGAAACTGAGTTCTCAGTGAAGCTTTTTTATCTTCAAAAAGCTCCCCTGCTTTAGTGTTTAGCTTAGCACCGTGACTAGAACATAACAACATGCATTTCTCCCATGGATCTCCCCCACATTGCTCTGCTGAAAACAAAAACTCAGAACACAGCCTGAAGTTCTCAACACCATCTCACATCTTCCTTTCCTATGGCACCATCATTGCTATTAACGAATAGCTGTATTTTAGATGACCATGAACAGGCCACTGAGGTAAATTCTGTATTATAAATATCATACACCAGCTCCAGAATTGAGACACTTTGTGCCTGTTTTCTTCAGACCTGGAACTTACAACGTAGAGCAGCCATTGAACAAAAAAGTCACTTGGCCCATGAGGTTTGGATCTCCAGACTGGTCTTCAGTGCCCAAGCCACCAAAGAAGATGGTAAAAAGGGAGGTACAGGAGGTAAGGACAGGGATGAGGGGATATTATTCCTGGCTTAAGGCTTCTGAGAAAGGAAATTTCCTCGTTACTTTGCACCTGCACTAAGTTTTGTTGTCCTTTCCTTGCTTGCCTGGGGCACAAGATATGAAGTGATTTCCTGTGAGAAAACACCTGTTTGCAAAACCAGCCACAGTCCTTCAAAAAACCCTTCTATTCAGAAATTTCCTCCGGAAGTTTCCCCCCGCAGAGTGAAGCAAAGCAGAGCCTTGACTGCCCCTTTTAGCTCTGCTGGGAGGAAAAACTCACTCAGAACACAGGCTGAGGTTCTTGACACCGTCTCACACCTTCCTTTTCTGAAGTGTTGTCTCTGCTGTTAATGCATGGCTGTCTTTCAGATGACCATGGACAAAGAATCCAAAAAGCACCAGGAGCGAGTGGCCTACCTGAAGCTGTACTTTGGCTGAGGGGCTGTGCCCCCTCCTCTGGAGACACCCACCTGCACCACCAGGCTCAAAGAACCAATAAAACGTTTCAAATGTTTTAAAATCCAAATAAAATCGCCTCAAACAGAGGGATTTGTGGCCACTGGCTGTCTTGTCTGGGTGTCTCCGGGGCCCTGCTCCCCTCAGCCCTCGCTCAGGGGATGTGGTCTCTGGGTGCAGGTTTGGGCCGGGGTAGAGTTAAAACTTCTTCCCAGTGGCTGCAGTGGGGCTGTGTTTGGGTTTGTGCTGAACATGGGGTTGAGACCACACTGAGGTTTATTGGTCCTGGGTTTGTTATTGAGTGTGTTATTGCGGGGCCAGGTCACACCAGACACCTGCAAGATGCACTTTTGCATTCTGGCCTTACAAAGATATTCTCAAGAATATGAAGTTATTCTCAATATGAATCTAATCTCAAGCAAGGAGCAAGAAATAGGTTGCTAATTAAGAATCTGGCCACGAAAGTAAATGCAGTCTGAAGCAGAAAGGCCCTGGGGTTCATCTTCAGCTGTTCCTGCACTCGAACCCTGGGGACTTCTATAAATGTTTACAAACCCTCACACACACTGATCACAGCCTTGATGTGGTCCCAGGAGACAACTAAGAGCAGGCAACACTCACTCTGGGTGTAACTACAGCCCCGGAGCAGCCTTTCCAACTCCCTGGCTTTATTTACCTGTTTCTGGAGCAAATTTCACCTGCAGTCCAGTTTCAGTTGCAAACCCAAAATACATTCTTCCAATTTCCCACTTTTGGGCTTCGAGAGCTCTCACAGATGTACCACAACAGCTGCTCACAGGCTTTCTGAGGCACGTTGGTTCCCTCCCTCCCAACCACAAGACTCATCTGCCAAAACAGGGATGGAGCTGTCGATTCACAGCTGCCCCTTTTGGTGCAAGGTTTTGGATAAGGAGGGGTGTGACCCCCTGGAATTTTTACTGTCCTAAAATCTGGGGTTTATGGCTGTTTAAGGTCCTACCTTTGTATTTATGGCAGACGTTGTACTTCACCTCCACCTGTCTGGGTTTTCTGATCAGGAGAAAAAGGGGTGTGAGAGGATTAACAAAATCAGCAGCACCTGTGACTTTTCACCATGTTCCACCTGTGGCTGGAGAAACCACCTACTAAAGTTTTTGCCAGACTGCTGGGATTTCAAAGGGCCCTTTGTTGTCATTTCTGATGAAATTCTCAACCTTCTCAGCTATCGAATGTTCCTTAAGAGAAAGGAAGAGATACAGAGGGAAAGACAAGATCTACTCTCACACCCCCCACAGAAAACACACTCAGGCTCCATTCAGCTCCTCTTCCACTCTTAAAACTTGAAGGACTCAGCCACTTTTGGTCTTAGGAGATAAAATTTCTTTTATTACGAACATAAAAATTACAATTTTCATTCTACTTTTTTCCCCTCCCCAGCGAGGGATTTTCTCATTGCGAAAAAAGCTCAATCCAAGTAAAAAAAGATAGAACCTTTAATATATACATAAATACACAATGTCTCTGTACACCTGTCATTCTGTACAACCAAGGCACCAGCAGAAGTGACAATGGCACACGCAGAGGATTTTTGAGAAATCTAATTTCAGACTGTCTGTCAGAAACACCTCCATTCTCACTGAAATAATTATTGCCTTTTCTCTTCCTCCTCCCTGGGTGATGGGGGAAGAGGGAGGCCTGGGAGGATTCTCTAACTGCATAGAGGTGAACATGAACACCTTGGGATCCTTGGGAGACTGGACCAAACCACAGGAGTCTTTTGTCAAAAAAAATTCCAGTATTTTCCCTAAGAAAATGTTGAAGGAAAATTAAAGCAAAGCCCTCCAGAACCAGCTCATAATTACAACACTCCCCTCATCGGCCATTTTCAGTGCTGAAATAAAGTCTTCTGCTCTGGGGAAATAAAAGGGTGAAAAAAGAGGAACTTCTGTTGATAAAAGCACATATTTGAGAATGGATAAAATGAAAGAAATGTGATCACTAGCACAGCCTTGCAGCCTGCAATCAATGCAGCTTTATTCCATATTCCAAGTTCCAAAACAACTGGTGAAGGTATGAACTCTCCAAGGGCTTGTGCTGAGTTGAAAGCAACAACAGAACTGAAAAGCAGCCCGA
Organism: Corapipo altera; assembly: GCF_003945725.1. Taxonomy (NCBI): domain Eukaryota; kingdom Metazoa; phylum Chordata; class Aves; order Passeriformes; family Pipridae; genus Corapipo; species Corapipo altera. Next base: position 3,411,536 of record NW_020884933.1, read on the forward strand.
AGCAGCTGTGAAACGTTGCCAGTCCTTCTGCTGGAAAGTGATCTCAAAAAAGGGCAGGGTAAACACCACACTTAAGAGCTTTTAAGTCCCAAGTGCAGCTGCAGTCAGCAAAGTGAGAATAAAATGCCAACTTAGCTCTGTATTTACACTTCACTCCTTGCTGACACATCAGACACCTTGAGTTTATAAAAGAAAAGTCTGTTTGTTTTTACCTGCCAAGAATGCAAAGAAAGAAACCTCCCTGGGTTTCTTCTGTCTCTGTTAATACACATTCCTCAGAATTAAAGCCTGGCAGGGTTGATGGCAAAGTTTCCTTTCCTGCCTGCCAGGCAGCCACGCACCAGTGATGCCTTTGTGTTCTGCAGAGCCTGCAGGGCAGCAGGAAAAACCTGCTGTGCCCCAGCTCCAACCCTGCTGTCCCCCAGCTCTTCAGAGAGTCAATCCTGCCCACAGTGGAAAGAAAGCACAGTCCCACCAGACAATCCCACCTGTGATCCCTTCAGTGCCTTTAGGACAACTGAGCATCGGCCATTCCAAGGCAGCAGGGGAGCAAAGGGGAAGAGGGAGCACTGGAAACCAGGATGAGAGTGGAGTTCACTCTGCAGAGACCGTTCCTGGGCCACTCAGCTGGATTGCCTCTCCTGAACCCTCCTTCTCTGAGCAGCCAGAGGAACTCCAGCCCCACCTCACTTCTTCCTGCGGATTTTGGGCTTTTTCACTGGCCGGAGGTAGGGATTGTCTATCACGTTCTCCTCCCCATTCCTGCTGCCTGCCAGGGAGGTGTTCTGCTGTAACACTGAGGCGTTTTCCTTCTCAGGTCCTGAATCATCCTGTACAAAAAAAACCACAAACCCAAACAACCAAAGTTACACAAAACAAGGCTTAGAAATCTTTCTGCCCAGAGAAGCTGTGGCTGCCCCATCCCTGGAAGTGTCCAAGGCCAGGCTGGACGGGGCTTGGAGCAACTTGGGATAGTGGAAGGTGTCCCTGCCCGTGGCAGGGGGGTGGAACCAGGTGATGTTTGAGGTCCCTTTCAACACAAACCATTCTGTAATTCTAAGTTCAAACCACAGCAGCACACAAGGAGCTGCATTAAGGGTGAGGCTTTCTGATTTCTAGCACGAGAAGATCCCTTGGGGAAGAACCAGGTTTGAAAAGCTCAGGGCAGTGGGGCCCAAGAGCTGTCTCAGGGGGGCTGTACCGTGCTCATGTGCAGCGGGAGGTTCTCGGTGTCTGTCTGGTCGTCCTGCTCCGACGAATCCGTCTCTTCCATCTGCTGCATTTCCAGCTCAGAGGGGAGAAGAGCTGTCAGGTAGGGGACAGTGAAAGGCCTGGCAGCAATCACTGGAGTCAGGGAAAAGGACACAGTCAGCGAGCTGGGAGGAAACCCCTCCCCTCAAAAATTAAGAAGCACAAAGAGAACGAACACTTTTGCTGGTTCTGGCTTTGAACACACACCACCTCTTCCTGCTGCTCCCAGGGATCAGGAATGAAATATGCTGTCCCTACAAGATGGCAGTCGCTAATTTTCTACTTTCTGAGGCCCCTTTATGTTTCAAACATTATTCCAACACAAAAAATCCTTCCTGATCTCCACAAAAGTTCCATTATCTCACAGGCTAAAGCATCACTTGGTCCCTCTTTAAGTTAACACTGACACCTGTGCTGTCAGTGAGCCTGGGGAAGGTGGGAATTCCCATCACTGCTTTGCAGTCAGAGAAACAGGAAAGCCCCCACTACCACTAAAATGTCAGAGACAAGAAATTACTTGTTCAAAGGTTACAGGGAGTGGAGTCAGGACTGGGATGAGCTTTGAATTTATAGCCCCTCTCAGCCTTCTCCACGAGCAGAAGACAGTGAGCCATAGTAGAAGGGTAGAAAAGCCTTATTTTGGTTTTCATTCCCCTTTTAAATACAAAACTCCTCATTTCCTTCAGGGAATAACACAATGTGATCATTCAGAGCTCACCCCCTGCAGCAGCAAGAACCCCATGAGGGGGGATGCTCAGGGACACACATTTAGGGCACAGAGAGTCCCAGAAAACTCACGTGGGAATGTGCTGACATCATCCTTGAAGAGGCTCTGGGTCTCCCCTGTCTTGGCCATGAAGCGTGTGAGGGCCCTTTCCACATCCCGCCGTTGGGAAGCCGCCTTTTCCCTCAGGACCTGGTAGTCGGACACGGGCTCCCGGTACGTCTGTGGAGCAGGGTGGGAAGGAAGGGAACAGCCCACGTTCAAAACACTGCGAGGCTGCAGGAGCTACAGGCAGGCTCTGACCTCTGCTCCTGACAGGCTTTTGGAGAGCTACACATGTCCATCAGCCAGGAATCCAGGGATCCTGGCTGATTTCTGCACAGCAAGGGATGTCCACAACCCAAGGAACGTATACACCAGGAGAAGTAATGCTTTGGATGGACAGTACCAGCACTGCAGTAAGAACACACCACTCCTGCTGTTCTGGACTCCAGACAGCCCCCAAACAGCATAAAAATCCTGTTTTCACTCACCGGCGTCTTGATGTAAGTGTGGGGATCTGGGAACTCAGGGAAGTGGCCAGGAATGTGGGATGGGTGAGGCTTGTTCTGTCCAGCTGTCAGGGCTTTGGGGGTCACGGGCTGGTTTGTCACAGGAGCTACAGGAGTTAAAAAGCACAGAAATCAGGGGGGTTCCTCCTGCCCAGGCACAAAGTGCTGCTGCTGAGCTGGGACCCACATTCCCAGGCCCTGCCCAAGCACATTCCCAGGAAGCTGTTTGGCATCCCAGAGGGGAACAGGGATCACTTGGCCCCTCCCTCCCATACAAGGAGAACAAAACCATCCTGAGGACTCTGGTGTGCAGTGAGGACACCGGTGAGAAGTGACTCTTCCTGCACCTATCACAGGGTCACTACCAAACTGCACTTCCAGGAGCTCTGGAATGAGTCATCCCTCAGAAAGCAGGGGCCCTCTGGAGGCCAGCAGAGAGGAATGCCAGATTATTCCTGGCTTCCTGTGTAGCAGAAAGGATTTCCCACGTACGGGCAGTGATGACCATCCTCTGGGAGCGCTTGGCATACGCAGGAAGGGTTTCAACATTGAACCCTAGAACACAAAAGAGGAAACAGGAATCACACCAGGAGTTTATCCTGGTCAAAAATCCCTTCTTTTAGGCCTCCCCAGAATTTTTCCAAGGGCTCCAAACGGCAGGAGAAGGAAAAGCATGCGCTGTATATATTCACATTGCACCACACACCCTGCACGAGGCTCAGGACAGGGGTTAGAACACAAACCCCAGAGGCACAGGGGACAGATTTTCCTACCAGCACAGCACATCCAAAGCTGGAATGAGCAGGAACAGCCAACTACTCACCCATTTCCACCAGAGTAACCACGATATCCGAGAGTGTGGGCTGGGTCCTGGCTGTGTGCTCACAGTAGGACTTGGCACTCCTTCCGATTTCTGAGATATCTGGGGGGACAAAACCACCACATATTTGATTCTTACAGTGCCCACACTTCTATCAGCCCAAGACCAGCTTCAGGGATGGGAATTTTTAACAGATTTGGCAAGGAATGAGAAACAGCTCCCAGAATGGAGCATCCTGCAGCCTGGGTGTTTAAAATTCGAGCATGAGGACACTAAAGACTAAAGAGTCAGATGTTCTCCACAAATGCAAAAGGCAAATCTGCATCCCAGGCATGGGAAAAAAAACCCCACCCAGAAGTTGATTGTTTCTTGATTTCATAAAAATAAGCAGGTTCTCAGCATATCATCCAGAAAGAGAGGAACAGAGGCACTCCATGAACCAATGGCTGGAATTTTGTTGTTCCTCTGTTATTCTGGCAGCACCTCAGCACATGGAGCCTCTGTGAGTATCTGAGGAGTACTCACTAAGTAAGACAATATGAGTACTCACTGAATAAGACAAATACATATTTTGGAGCTGGGGCAAACCCAAAGTGTCGCAGAGGTGACTCCGGGGCCGCGCTCCAGGCACCAACACTCCTAAAACACCCTTTAACACCAGATAACAAAAATGGGGAAAAAAACCCCAACAAACAGCGAAGGAGCGAAGGGCAGCGTGAGGAGGAACAGGGGCACTCACAGCTCTGGATCATCTCGGTGAGCGTCTCCACCGCCGCCTTCTCGGCGCTCTCGAATCCCGCCTCGGTGAGCAGGGAGCTCACCACCACCTGCAGCGTCCGCCGCCGGGCCAGGTGGTAGTTGTCGGCCGGGGTGCCAGCCTGCTTGCTGCCAGGGCGCTGCCACACCGGGAACCGGCCTCAGCCGCACGGCAGGGAGGGCAGGGAGCAGGGAATGGGAAGGGACAGGGAATGGGAAGGGACAGGGAATGGGAAGGGATAGGGAATGGGAAGGGACAGGGAGCAGGGCATGGGAAGGGGCAGGGAATGGGAAGGGGCAGGGAATGGGAAGGGATAGGGAATGGGAAGGGGCAGGAGCTGGGAATGGGAAGGGACAGGAGCAGGGCATGGGAAGGGAA
>NW_020884933.1:3416026-3451441 GCF_003945725.1 Corapipo altera
ACCCGCCGCACGCGTCAATCAAACTCCGCCCCCCTCCGGGCCCTTCAGCCAATCAGCGCCTCCCTCCCTCGGGCCATCGCCCCCGCTCCCCGCGGCCGGGCCTGGGCCTGCCCCCTGCCCCGGGGGCACCGGGCACTGCCGCCCCGCCCGACCCCGCCGCCGGCCCCGCCACTGCGGCCCCGAGCCCCGGGGACGAGCCGCCCTCACCGTGCCGGAGCCGCCGGACGCCGCGTCGGCCATCTTGGAGCCATGTGGAGCTGTGCGCATGCGCCAGGGGCGGTGCGAGGACAGTCGGGCGCGCGGGGCATTGTGGGAGTTGTAGTTCGGGCAGGGAGGGAGCACGTGGGCGGCGGCAACAGCTGGATCCACCGGCACACCTGGATGTCACACACACACCCCTGGATCCCACCTGCACATCTGGATCCCACACACACACCCCTGGATCCCTGCACACCTGGATGTCACCCACACACCCCTGGATCCCACCTGCACATCTGGATCCCACACACACACCCCTGGATCCCTGCACACCTGGATGTCACACACACACACACCTGGATCCCACCTGCACATCTGGATCCCCTCATCCAGTCCAACTCCCCTGCCAAGGCAGGGTCACCTGGAGCAGGTGACACAGGGATGTGTCCAGGTGGGGTTTATAATGATGATAATTGGGTGTTATAATGTCCAGGTGGGATTTATTGTGTCCAGGTGAGGTTTATAATGAAGACAGTTCAGCTCTAGGGTACGGGGACCTCGAGTTTTTTTCCAAGTCAGCAATGTCTGCACAAACACTCCTTCTGTCCCTCTGCCCCATCGACATCCTGATTTACTGCGTCCCTAAGGCTTGTTAATTCCGGGATGTCCTGGAGCCAGGGATGGAACTGCTGCTTGTGCCTCTGAGCAGCTCTCCCTTCCTGCTGGTTAGGCTTGAAAGCACACAAGTTCTTTCACCAAAGAACATCCTGACTTGAGCCAATCCTGTCATATTCCACGTCGTGCAGCAAGCCCAGCCCCTGCCTCTGCAGGGTGACCGGGAACACAAACCTCCTGCCCCGGCATCACGATCCCACTCGGAAATGATTTACTAAACCCCCCTTTGGAAGCCCCAGGAGCCCTGTAACCATGGGAGCAGCAAGGGTTTCCTGTTGTAAGTACTGTGTGTTCTGAGCTGCTCCTCGGTGTGACCGCCTCGTGTACTCACGCGTCTGTGATCAAAGCTTTGCTCTCACCAAAGTGTTTCACAAAGACAGCACAGGAAACCCCCAGCTCCCACCCCTCGCTTCCTGTTTTAGCACATGTGTGGGAGAGCAAGAACAGTGTGAGAACCAATTGCTGCCCGTGAGAGGGAGAAGGGAAAAAAGTGATGTAAACAACAGCTGCCACGCTGGGAATTAAAGGTCCTGAGTGCACTGGGGCTGGGTGGCAGCACAGCTCCCACAGGCTGCTGGTCCTCACCTGCAGGAGCACCAAAATCCCCGCAAAGACAGGGAGAGGAGGAGGCAGAGGAAGGGGGAGGTTGGATCATTCCAGGTGAATGCACCTGCTGGAACAAAGCAAACTTCTTGATCACCAAAGGTAGGAGGCAAAGTTGTTTCAGGGGCTGCCAATGTGCTGAGGAGGGAAATCTGCCTTCTGGGTTCAGGGATGACAGAGCTGTGGGCAGGGCTGGGGGGCAGGATTGTGCCAGGGATGTTCAAAATTCCCTGGAATGGCTGGGGGGGGCGAGTCTGGAGGTCTGGCTGTGATGTTCTCTGTGTTCTGCCAGGCTGTGATGCCACCCTGTCCCCTCAGCAGGGAGGGGTTTGTGTGCCAGGGCTGGGGGTGCAGGGGCAGCCCAGCGTGGGCTGAGGGGATGGAGAGCTGAGTTTGGAGGTAGGAACACACGATCCCAGACTGGTTTGGGCGGGAAGAGACCTTGAAGATATCCAGTGCCACCCTCTGCCACGGGCAGGGACACCTTCCACTAGCCCAGGTTGCTCCAAGCCCTGTCCAACCTGGCCTTGGACACTTCCAGGGATGGGACACCTGTGCTGAGACACTGAGCCCTCCAGCTGAGGAACTTGAGGTGCTTTCAGAGCTGATAAAAGGCAGCAGCTGACATTGAAATACTGCTGTTGGTGGCTCAGTGCCCTTGGAAAGCTCCCCCAGAGCAGTGCTGTCCGTGTGGGATCAGCACAAGCAGGGTTCCCCCAGCCCTACAGTGATGGTACAACATCCCTGGTGTGGGTGTGTCGTTCTTCCCTCGTGCACAGCTCTCCTCTGACTGATGGGGTGGGAAGAGAAAACATCCATAGAGGTCCAGTGACGGTGATTGAAGGGTTTGAACCTGTCTCTCAAGGGCTGTGAAATCAGTCAGCTGGCAGCAAAATGAAAAATGCAGGGTGGGGACAGTCTGTGTACCTTCCCATGAGGTGTTTTCCCAAAGACTGGAACCTTTCCCCTTGTTTCCCATTTTAGCAACAATAAACCCCCATTGACATTGGTGTCAAACTGAGAAAGGGAAAAGTTTGTGTGGTTTAACCCAGAATTACAGGCAGATGATCTAAAAGGAGAGGCAGGAGTTGGGATTCCCAGGTGCTCTGGCACTGAGCAGTCGGGTGACCCCAGACAGGGGTTGAGACCTTGTTGAGATAGAGCTGAACAGTTGTTTTTGTACATACAGTCCTGGGGGGAGCTGTGACACTGCTGGAAATTCATCTTTTAAAAGAGTATGATGGGAACTGATGACTTTTTGGGTTGGGAGAGCCCAAGACTCCGTTATTTTTCAAGCAGGGGAGATGCTCAGCACAGCAGAAGAGCCCACAGAAGGCTGGGGGGGGTGACCCTGATGTTTGAAAATCACAGCTTGGAGAGAGGTGGGTGATTAGATGGGAGTCACTGAGCTCAGTGTACGGGGGGGAAATTTTGCAGCCTGTGTCAGGAGTTTTTCAGAGTAAAGCTTGAAGAGGTTTATTCTCATGTCCCTCTGAACTCCCACTGTGCCCGTGGCTTCCCGAGATGTGCCCTGGCTGGAGCAGTTGGTCCCCGAAGGAGGCAGGTGCCCTCCTGCCCGGGTCTGTCCCAGCCCTGCTGCCACCAGAGGGCACGTGGTGACCACGATGTCCTGGTTTCTGAGCCACCTCATTCGGCAGCCAAAATCACCCGCAGTGAAGTCACGTAGATCCTCCCCCCCTCAGCTGCCACCAAAAGCTCCTCTGAGCCCCCCAAATTCCTTGACTGACCAGATCTGGGGAGGGTTTGTGGTGCAGTTTGATAAGGACAAACACTTGACAGGCAAAGGAAGCTGCTGCTGCTGCTGGGCAAGGAGGGAATAAACTGCTCCTCTGAGAAGGTTTTGGGGTTTTCCCCCTAAGGACATTGGCCTGTGCCTTGCAGGGATGAAAACTCGACCACAGGGAGGTTACAGCCACGTTGGGGCTGCTGGTTCTTGTTATTTCGTTTACAGTTTTGAGGAAGTTTTTATATTTGGGGAATATTGTTTGTTTGTTTATTAGTCCAGAGCAGCAGTGGTGGTGTTGTTGGCAATGCACATGGGGGGTTGTTCAAGGCTCTCTAAGTAAAAGATTTCTTGCTGGGTTTGTTGTTTGGTACAGGAGGCTGATCCAGAAAGGATTTCCCAGTGAGGTGTGGATAAATTCTCTGGATAGTTCTGAGAGCTCCCTTCTGGAATTTAGACTCAATTTCCAAAAGATGCAACAGGGACAGGGAGTGGAGGAGAGTTTCCAGAGTGCAAAACACCTCTCAGGGTGTGAGTTAAGTGTTCCAGGGTGGAATTTTCAGAGTAAAGCTTGGAGAGGTTTAGTCAAACCTCTAAATAACCACAGGGGAGAAGGTGTCTGTGGTGGAGGCTCTTTGATCTCACAGAGACATAACAAGATCCAGGTGCTGGGAGTGCAGAGCAGCACTGTGAGAGCAGGAAATCAGCTGCATCCCTCGCAGGGGAAGGGGATTGGGCTCCTGGAGGGTGCAGCGTGCTCCCAAAATGCCAGGATCCACAGGAAAACTGCCTGTCTTTGGAGAGTGTTGTTGTTTATGGGCAGATAAACTGGACAGGTGTTCCCAGCCAGTCCCAGCTGGGTCCCTTCCCAGCTTGTCCTGGCAGTGTCCGTGCTGGAGTCTGACCCCAGAGGGTCCCTGGCTCAGCTCCCCCCACCCCGTGTCTCCCCCAGCAAGTCTTGCTCCATAAGGATGAGCCTGTAGGAGCAAGGAGGTCCCAGGAGCTCTGTCTGGCCAGGCTGGGATGTCAGAGCATCTTTCCTGCTCCCATCACCCGTCCCTGGGGTGATTGGTGTTTGCTGGGACTTTTATTTCAACATTCAGCTGATGTGCAAACTGTCCCTTCCCACTGCCCCCTGAGTCAGGGCCATATCTAATCCTCCAGGCACGTCACCCCCACTCCAGGCTGGGCAGAGCCTCTGCTGTGGATCTTGCTCAGCTCCTCCTGCCTCTCCAGTGACTCAGGGGATGTTCTGCTCCTCCTGTCCCTCTGCCCCAGCTCTGGGGTCCAAAGGTGATGAAGAGATGGGTTAAAACTGCTTTTGTGCAACTGGTTTTTCACGTGAACTTTGTTTTCTGAGGAAATTCTGAGGTGGTGTTGTGCTGAGAGAACAGGCAGAGGAGCCCTCCAGGTTTAGGGGGTGCTCCCCAGGGCAGATTCCTACAGAAAACACAACTGGTCCTCACATTCCCCCCCATACTGGATGGGATAACGAGGTCTCTGCCTGGTCTCATCTGCAAACTGTCATTGTGACTTCCCATCCTGGCTTTGGGCAAACTGCTGCTGCTTTGGCCTTGCCCCTGGTGCAGTCCCTTGGGATCAGGGATGCTCTGGACCATCATGTCCCCAGCGGTGTCAGGGACAGCTGGTGGCACATTTGGCAGAGCCAGGACTGGCCTGGCCCAGCCTCTCTGCCTTGGGCAGGGGTGATGATGAGCTGGCCCCTTAGGGGATCCTTCAAACAGCTGGAGGGACTCTGGGAGAAGGGACACTGCCTCTGCCTCATCCCTGGCAGGGATTGAACCCTCCTCTTCTCACTCACTGACTGAGCAGGTGCCAGTACAACGTGTTCTCACAGCAAACCCAAATTATCCCTCTTTGTTGACCCCTCTGGCCACACTGGGCATATTTTGCCTGGGGCCATGAGCCCATTCCCCACCTCAGGGGGGGCCTGCCTGTATTTAAATGTCATTTCCAGAGGCTCAGAGGTTCGTGCTGTCAGAGGAAGTGCTGCACACACAGAGGGCACCCTCAGAACACAAATGCCAGTGAAGCCAGGCCAGTGCCTGCTGCTGCACACCCCTCTGGCTCACACCTCGCCAGGTGAAGCCCCCTGTGCTCCCAGAGAGCTCCGTGCTGCGTGTTCCCGTGGGATTGTGCACAGGGAGGTGCTGGTGGCCCCAGGGGGTCACATTTCCACCCCCCCTCGGGGCAGGAGCCTCACACAGGGCACTCCCCACACTGGGGTTTCTCTACTGGCTGTGCCAAACCCCACTGGCACTGCAGGAAACCACAGCCAGGGTGGTGCCTCCTCGGGGCAGGCGTGGGGGAAGGAATCCTGCTGCTCCATGCACAGCCCGGGGATGGGGATGGGGGGGTGGGATGGGCTCTGGGCAGCTCCCACATTCCCCCTGGAGCATCCAGGGCCAGCTGAGTCATTCCTGCAGTGGATCATGGGCTGACCTGGCTCTGCTTCCGAGCAGAAGGATGTGAAGGTTTGGGAAACTCTCCTGGGCTGTGGTGGTGCCCGTGGGTCCTGTCTGAGCATCTCTGAGGGGCAAGGAAGGGTTTGGGTGGGTTTGAGGAGCCTCAGACGTGGACATGGCTGGGAAATCCTCCCAGGTTGGACTCAGGGGGTTTGGGGGATGTGGTGCAAAATTCCTCTGCCACTGGGAACTGAGCAGAGCCTTGGAGGGCCTGGCTCTGCTCGTGGGCTTTGTGTCTGACAGTGACCTTCCCTTGCTGAGGGTGTTCTTACCCACCTTTGAAATGGGATGGGGGGAAACAGTGAAGAACCAGCAGTGGTTTGACTGGAAGAGTTGCAGAGTTGGGCAAATGCTTGGAGTTACAGGAGGGGGTGACAATAACGGGGTTGAGAGGGACAGTTGTCACCTTTTCTTGCCCATTAAATCTGTCATTTTAATCTACTGGTGTTTCTTAGCAAAGCACTTTGAGCAGATGCCTGTATCCACAAATCTGAGCCCAGAGGCTGATGAAAGGCACTTTTTTCTTCCCAGTGGGATCCTGGAAATACAGAAGCAATAGCAATGGATGAAATGTAGGGACTTGTGTGAACCTATTGGACCTTCTCAACAGCTCAAGCTGAGTTTAGAGCTCGGGTTTGGGCCGATTCTTGTTTGATCAAATCAGCTCCTTGTCCCCATTTTCAGATGAAATGAAAATTGTCCCTATCAGGGCAAGAAGCTGATAAAAGATTCTTCCTAAGAACAAAGCCTGAGGTTGATTCATCTGTGCTCAAAAAAAAGATCTTCAGGGAAAGGGGAGGCTTCTTGGGAAAAAAATCCTTAAATAGGCTGTTGGGAGGGTGAGGTTTGTTAAATCACTTGAATAACATTAGTTTTCTTTCAAGGACTTTTTTTTTTTCCTCCCCCCCCTCAAAAAATGGCTTTTTTACAGCCCTCCTTGACTTCAGGAGGAACGCTGTTGCTAAAAACCATTGACCCTTCAAAGAAGGATTCCTTTGCTGGTGTGGAGGTGCATTCAAACTGGAATCAGGTGCTTAAGGATCTTTGTGCAAATGGATGGAGAGACCTGGCTGGGTCTGTACATCCTCCTCCCTGTGCCCACGGAACAATCCCATTGTCCAGGTGGGAGGTGCAGCCACGCTGCTCCAGGAGAAGCCTTGGGCCTTGGAAACACCCTCTCTACCCTCTCCCCTCCTTGAGAGGAAAGGAGGCTCCTGCTCATGTCATGGAATAAGCCTGAGCTGGGAAAACTTCTCCAGAGGGCTGTTGCCAACCCAAAGGCAGTGGGTCTGTGGAGGTCCTGAATCAGCCAGAGGGAACCCAGAGCTGAATCCCCCCAGAGCTCTGCAGCCCTCGGGGGGTTCTGACACCCCTCCACCCCAGCCTGGCAGGGCAGTTTGGTCTCTGGGGACTGCAGGAGCAGCAGTGAGACACAAGGGGTGAGGCAGAGATAGGGGGTGGCAGCAGCTGTTCAGGATGTGCCGCTGATTCCGTGACATCTCCCGCCCTTTTTGGACATGGAGAGTTTGGAGCAAGGCAGAGAGAAAGGAGGAGCAGCCCCTGATAAAGGTCCCCAGGGGTGTCCCCTGTGCCCCACAGCCCCAGGGAGCTGCCCCAGCTGGGAGGCCACGATAGGTGCTGTGTGTTCACCTCCCTGCCCGGGCACAGGGACAGAGATCAGCCCCTTCCTCCCTCACGGCTCCGTCTCCTCCTCTCTCTGTCTGAAGGTTTCTCCAAAACCTCCCTTAACTTTCCCTGGCAGAGTTTCTGCCTTGGCTGCACTCGCTGCCCCTCTTGTGCAATTCCCTGGGGAGTGGCCTTGGTCCCTCTGAGGGTCCCACCTGGTGATGGTGGGCTGGGAAATCCCCGATTCCTCCGTCCCAGGAAAGGCAGTTTTGAAGAGATGGAAAAAAACTGAGCGAAGACAACGTTTGTGGCTACAAACTGTTGGTGCTGGATCACATCCCTGGGCAAAGCTTCCCTCTGTGTCACTTGGGTTTGGTGTGAGGAATTCCTCCGAGCCAAGGGGATTCTGGGGTCACCCCAAGAACTGATCTGAGCGAGTTTTCTGTGGCTGTGGAACTGTCCAGTTTGGCTGGAGGGAAGGAAATGTCTGAGATGGAGGGGACAAGGCTGATACTGGCCCGTGGAGATGGGGAAGAGCAGGGCTGTGCTGGGAAAGGCTCCTGGGGCAAAGGAGAGCTGAGCTCTGCCCACCCTTCTCAGGGAGGGTTGTGTTTGTGCGGGGGGCACGTGGAGCCTGGCAGAGCAGCCACTTCCTCAGCCTCACCAGCAGCAGGGTCTGTTCTGGGGTAAAAAGGCTCTGAAGGGCTGATGAACCGAGTTCCCACGGGGGGCACAGGCCACGCTCCACGTGCACACAACTGTCACCACGGGGGCACCTCGCTGGGTTTGCCCTTTGTCTGTGAGGAGGGGAGGCCCCACATCTGGCTGTGGCGGTTGAACAGGCTCGATTTAATCACAGCCCCAGGGAGAGGAGGGCAGAGGGCTCAGGAGGGAGCACAGGGCACCTGCTCCCCAGGCAGCACCACCCAGCCCAGGGGGAAGGGAAGTGCCCGGATCCTGCCTGGGGAAGGACAGTGGGATGGTTGGGACCTTGTGCCCAGCTCTTCTGCAGTGGTAGGGACGTGGCAAAGGGGCCAGGCCTGGCAGGGAGGGTTTGGGCAGCTCCCTTGTGTGGCTTCCAGAGGGGCGTTTGCAGGAGGGTGTTGAGAGGTGGGACAAATCCGGGATCCCAGATCCCAGAAAACGTGGAATCTCTTCCCCTGCGAGCAGGCTGTTCCCTGACTGCCTGCTGGGGCAGCAGGAGCAGCTCGTGTGTGGATGGCTGAGCTGGAGCTGTGGCTGCTGCATTTCCCTCTACTCTGCCCCAGTGTCAGGTCTTGAAGGAAATGGGCGAAAAAAGGCTGAAAATTGCCCTGCTTTGGGACATTTTTCCTGCCTATCTTGGATGGCAAAATTGGGACTTCCCAAACTGAAGCCCCCAAGGCCAAATCTTTTTCAGACCCTTCACAAAGAGCCAGGGCTGTGCTGACCCTCTGAGCAGACCCAAGAGGTTGGTTCTCTGGGATGTCCCGTGTGCCAGGGGGATTCCTGAGCATGGATCAGTGGCTTCCCTGGGCTCTGCAGTGCTGCCTGCACCTCTCCAGCCCCAGGCTGGCAGGAGACAGGTATTTGGGTCCCTGGGTCTGTTCCCAGCTGCAGAAGTGACTCTCACTTAGGCTGGGTGGAAAATACCCTGAAAAGAGGTGAAACTTGGCTCTTTGGTGAGGAGCCCCTCGGAATCAGGATTTGGGGGCTGGAACCCAGAACTGGGAAAGCCTTTGCAATCACCAAGAAGGTGGATCTTCCCAGCAGGAGCCAAGTGTTTTGCTGACTGGGTGATGGGGTTTTCCAGCCACTGCTTTTTTCCCCCTCTTTGCTCCTCTTTGGCAGTGGGTGGACACTGAGGCAGCAGCTTTTCCAAACCCCCCCTTTCCTCCATCCCCTCCTCCTCCCAACCCAGTTATTGATGAGATTTGACATGTGATAGGTCCCAAGGCAAAAGCCACATCACAAGAGAACATGAGCAAGAGCTCAGGGAACAAAAAGTCCCCAAAGATCTGAGCAAGGTGAGACAGAGGGATCTGGTGTCAGCCCCTGGCCCGGGTGCAGCTGGAAGGGACCTTCTGGAAAGGGTTAATGCCAGGACCTCTGCGAGGCTCTGGAGCCCTTTGAGCAGCGGTTTTGAAATCTGATTTTCTTTTTTGCAACCAAGTGAGGTTTTTATCAACTTCCTATGTGAGAGCAGAAGTTGGAGCGGGTGCAGGGAGGCTGCTGCAGGAGCCTGCCCTGGCCCCTGCCCCTGGCCCTGCAGTGCAGGAACCTCAGCTTGGGCAAACGGGAGGTTCAGGGCAGGGAACAACCCCAGAGCCCAAATATATGAAGTGTCTTGCTTTATTCTTTGCATCAGAGCCCAGGCCAGCCCTGCTGCCTGTGGAGGTCACTCGCTGGTCTCATCCCACCTGAGTGCAGGGCATCCTTGGGCTGTGCCAAATTCCTTGGCAAAGCAGCAAAGCAACTGTTTGTGCCCCTGCCTGGAATGCCCTGGGGCTGAGACCTGCACTGGTGCCTGAACTCCCAAATCAGACAAGGCTCAGACCAGCTGTGTGCTGGGTTTGCAGCCAAACCCCCCAGTATGAGCACTGAGAGAGGGGAGGAGCAGCATCCCCGTGGAGACACATCCATCCTGCGCTCCTGGTGCTGGGAGGCATTTTGCTGGCACAGGGCTGGCAGTGGAGCTGGGGGGATGTGAGTCTACAAGCTCCAGCCCAGGAGTTCTGTGCAGTTTGTGTTATTCCTTTCCACAGCAGCTGGGGATTTGTCTTCCAAGGGCTTTTCACTTGGAAAAAGCCTGTTCTGAACTCAGGTATTCAGGGGCTGGTGCTTTTCAGGCCAGCTCAGGTTTCCATGTGCACATGTTTTATGGGGGAGCTGGGCCCAGGCAAGCACAGATGGACTCCAGGCTTATGGAAAGTACCTTCCAAACCAGTCCTGGGTGAATTTCCAGCCTGAGCCAGGAAATAAATAAATAAAGTGGGAGGTTTGCCCTTTTCTTTGGCTGATGTATTTAACTGCATTGACAGGCAGAGCCCAGGTCAGCCTCCCCACTGGAAATACCCCAGAAAGTCTCAGATTTTCAGAGATTTCCCCAAATTCTTCATCCGGGGAGATAATGGTTTTTATCTTTAGCTCAGCAGTTTTCTGTCCTCCTGCACAGGAGGGAGCCAGGCCACCCCTCCAGCCTGCTGAGGTACATATGTGTAGGTCACTTATCCCGAATTGTGTGGCTTGGCCAATGCAGGGAATGACAAAATCCCAATATTTGGGATGCTCCAAATCCCGAGTGCCATCAGAGCGAGCCCAGGGTTCAGCAGAGGGGATGCTCAGCCCTTGCATCCCAGTGACATGCAAACAGCTGATGGGGTGTGAGAGCAGCAGGGACAGCACCAGGGTGGGGAAAATCTGACGTGATTCTGGCTGGGACAGCGTGTGGGGAAACTGCTGCCCAGAGCTGCTGTGTAACACTCCTGCACTGCCTCTCTTCAAAGGCCTTGTGCCGCGTTCTTCTGCCTCACTTTCAGTTGGTTTTCAACTCTGATGCAGCTGTTAAAGCCCTGGGAAAGCTTGCAGGGCTCAGGGTTCAGCCCAGGGTGTGAGCAGAGCTCGGAGGCAGCTCAGGACCCCCGGCAGGATCTCTGCTCTCAGCAGTGGTTTGCAGGTTTAGCTCAAAGCACCCAGACACATCTTCAGCACCTCCTGTGCCTGCAAGGGCCTGGCTGAGCCAGGGCTGCAGGTGTGAGGCTGCCAAGACACGGGGAGGGGAAACTGCTCTGCCTTCAGGGCTGCCCTGCTCTCCTCAGCTGTGCATCCGACCATCAGCCTCTGCAGGTGAGCAGAGATCGTTGCTGAGCATCTATTTTTCTCCTTAACTTTTACCCTGCAGGAAGTAAATAAACACTTATGAATACTTTTAACATGTTTGTCAGGTTAAAATAGGTTTGTTTGAATGGGCTTTGTGCCACACGTGGGGACCAACCTCAGTGGGGGCTGCGGGGGATGACTGGTGGCAAACACCAGCCCCGTCTCTGAACCTTTTCCACCCTGCTGTCTCAGCTCTTGGCACCCAGGAAAGGAGCCCTGCAGCCCTGCCACCAGCAGCCACAGAGTAACCATCCTGCCTGTGGGTGTGGAGGGGGCTGAGGGCTCCCCTGTTTGTGTCACGGAAGGAATCATCCAGGATTTTGGTGGCTATAACTGCAGAACTTAGGGGTTTGGTCTGTCTTGCAGCATTTCCCAACCCCATCTAGTAGGAGAGTCCTGTCAGGATAAATACACAGTCCATGGTTTATAGGTTATTACTAATTAGGGTCATGTGGGTAATCTCCACTAGTTTATGCCTGAAGAAGAGGGATCTGCTCTTTCCCTGGATGTCACGCTGGTCTCCAGAGCTGAGCCAGCTCCTGACCCAAGCAGGAGTTTCCAGGGCACATTGTGAGCCTCTGGTTGGTGTGTTCACAGCAAGAGCTGACACTTGGATGAATGTGTCTCCCCTCTCTCAGACAGATCACAATCTCTGTCCTGAAACAATTCCTGCAGACACTTGGCATCACTTCATACCAACCCAGGAGCAGGGGACAGTGGGACAGAGGAGCTGCCCTGGCAGGGGGCTGAGCAGTCACTCCAGAAGGAGTGCAAATATGAATTCTGGAGGTTATTTCCAGTCCTTTATGTGCTGTAGCAGCCCCAGCAAAGCACTGACACAAGAACAGGCAGATTGGACCCCCTGGGGGAAGGGAGGGGGGGCTGAGCCAACCCATGGGGTGTCCCCTTGAAAACCTGCAGTTCTGTGGCACAGCTGCCTCTGGAAGTGCCCTCAGCTCTTCCCCCCCTTAATCTTCTCTGTGTGCAGGGGTCTGAGCCTGATGATACCTCAGGGCAGCCTCTCCCCCTTGCCCAGGCATGGGAAGGCAGTGCCAGGAGCTCCCAGCAGCTCTATCAGTCCTCAGCCCCACACAGTTGTTTGTCTCATTTCTCTTTTGAGAGCAGCTGGATTCCAAGAAACCCAGGCAGGGAGGCAGGAGCACAAAAGTGCCTTTTGCTTATCTGTGACCTGTTTGGTGGCAGGGAGGCCACAGGGCCCTGATAACCCCCCGGGCTGGGATGCAGGATTAGGCACCGAGGGGCATCTGCAAAGATCTGGGGGCAGCCAGACGTGGCACAGCTTCCCAGGCACTGCTCCCCAAGCAGCACAGCTGCCTTCCCACAAAACTGAGGCTCCTGGGGGAGTTACCTGGGCTCTGGAAGTGTGACCTGAGTCTCTGTGGAGCTGCCTGTTGGTGTGACACTCGTGGGACTGTCACACCAGGGCACCTCCACCTGGTCAGCCAGACTGGGCTGAAGTCAGGGAAAGGATGAAGAGTTTATGGGAGAGGGGGAGGACAGGCACACACAGCTGGCTTGTTTCTTTAGCAAACAGGGCCAGAAGTGCTGAAACATCTCGGGTTCGTCCTGATGGAGAGCAGGAGGATTTTTGTGGGATGGGAGGAATGTTTGCTGCCCAGCTCCAGTCCGGGCTGCGCCGTGGGGAGACCCACTGTGGTGAGCCTGGGCTGGAGCAGCAGACAGGGCACCCCAGGCTGGGTTTGTGTCCTGCAGCCTCAGTCAGAATTCCCCTTCATGGCATCGCAGCCCAATCCTGCTCCTCCACAAAGGACGGGCAGCCCAGCCTGGCCTCGAGGTGAACAACAGGAGAGATCAACTGGGCACGATATAACACAGTTATTCTCAGGTAGAAAAATCAAACCCTTCCCAGCCTCTTTGGAGAAAAACATCCTCTGAAGTATCGTGTTTTGCTGAGGCCTCCCTGTCTCTGGAGCCGTTTCCAGCGGGGCTGTGGTGGGCGGAGGGACAGATCCCCAGTAAGATGCTGGGACCACACCCTGCCAGCCCAGTACCCTGTCCTGGGGTGACTCAGGGCCAGCTGGGGTGTAGCCTCTGATGGTTATCTTCATCTGCCCTTGAGAATATTACTATTTTTCCCCCAGCTTGTTTTCTAGTCCCCCCCAGTGTTTAGGCTCCCGTGGCCCAGCTCTGATTTCCGTTTTAATTAATTGCAGGAGTCTCAGTTTCTGTGTTTCTCATAATAATGAGCATTTCTTTATTCCAGCTCTTGCCTACGCAGCACGAGTGTGTGCTCCCAGCAGGGCTGAACCTCTGGGGCTCAGGAGATGGAGATCTGGGCTGTGCTGCGTGTCAGGGGTTCCTGAGCTGGGGGAGCTTTGTTTGCCAGCACAGTCAGAGCAGCAGATGCTCCCACACAAATATGGTTGTGCTTTACATCGACACAGTTTATTTTACATAGATACTGATTTAAATATAGTTATACTTAAGTGGTTCTGCCACCACAATATCCTTTGTGTGGCGGAAGGCTTTGATCTGGATGGAGCCCACCTGAGCCTGAGACTGAGCTGGCCTAACTCTCTCCTAGGCACAGCTTCTCCTGTGGGCACCCTCTGCAGCCAGGCAGGTCCTGTCCCTGGTCTGGCAGAGTTTATCCCCTCAGGCCGGGGCAGGGACAGTGGGACAGACCCTTTGGCAGCCGTGGGACTTCAGTGGCTTCACCCAGGACAGATTTCAGCCTGTCCCTGCTTCCCTGGGCTCTTGGATCTCAGGCAGATCCTTTGTTTCTGCCTTATCTAGCAAGGTTGGCACCTCCTGAGCCTCTCCCTGTGTGTGTCGGGGCCCAAAGGGCCCTGATTTTGGGATAGGGGGTGATTTATACCCCTTGTAAGGCAATAATAGCGGTTGGTTCCCAAATACCAAATCCTAGAGCTTGTGCCACCCCTCGGAGCAGGCAGCCCACTTCAAAGTCCTGCTGGGAATTGTCACTGCAAAAACCAGCACGTGGCTATTAAAGTCCCTAAATCCTGTCTGAAGCTGATTAATTTACACCAAGTTAATTACCAGGTGCCTTTCCAAGGGTCTGATCCAGTCATTCCACTGCACGATGGCATTTTCAGGGAGAATTAAATCCTTTGCTTCTGTGTTTATAAAGGTCTTTTGAAGACATAATCTTGTAGCATCTTCCCCCATCTCTACTGCCTTGAAGGCCTTTACCACCATTAATAAAGGAACATCATTAATGATTAATCACCTAACTATGAATTGGGGAGGTTTAGTGCCAGGTAGGTGCAGAATAAATGCGTTTGCTGAGCTCCATGTTCACACCTGCTCTCTGGAGTGTCTGGATAAATTCAGTGGAGAATTGTAGACCTCCTTTATCCCATTTGTCTGGAGGGAAACTGAGGCACAGAACAGCTACTTGGTCTGCCCAGGCTGCTGAGCAAGGCACAAAAGAGTTGGGAAATCAATCCCTGACACTCCCTGGCTCTTCCCAATGTGTACTTCTTTCACTGCAAACATTAGTCACGTACACAGATTATCCAGGTGAGTGGGAAGACGCTCCTCATTCTCTCTGGGAAGCTCGTTCAAGAAACTAGAAAACAGAAATTGCTGTGCTGCTGAAACCTGGGGCTGATTTAACAGTCTGCCCTCTCTGAGAGGCCGGAATTAGCTGAGTCAGGAAGGCAGAAGAACCTGCACAGGCAGACGAGGGATAATTTGCAAGAACCGTTATCGGCGTTGCCTCTGCAGCCCGTGGTTCAACATCTCCCCTCGTGCGTTTTACAACACGAGACACTCCCGGTATCCAGAGAACATCCAGGCTCTTTCTGGCTTGTAATCTTGCGGGAAGTTGGCATTGCAGGCCCCGAAGGAAGTGGCAGGAGCCAGGAGTGGTTGTCAGCTGTCAGCCCCCGAGGGTCGTGCTTAGGCTGGGGCAGTGGGAAGATGGAGGTGGGAGCTGCTGGGACGGGGAGCATTGCCATGCACTGCACTGGTGTCTCTAGGAAACCTTTCAAGCACTCCCAGGCCCAGCAGTTTGCTAAGAAGACCCAGATCTCATTCCTTTCACTACACTTGCCAGCAGAAAGGGTGGTGTTTTTTTTTTTTAAGCGCTGCTGCTGGTCACAGCTTTTGTTGGGAAATTAAGCCCTTCCGCATTGGGCCGTGCTTTGGGCAGGAACACATCGCCTGAGCCGGGCTCTGAGGGAGCTCTGTGTGCCTGGGGGGGCCTCACTGAGCCCCCAGGGACCCCACAGCTGCACCTTGAGCCAGGCAGCCAAGTGGGAACTGCAAATGTGCTCTGAGCTCCCCTGCCCCGGAGCGTGACCGCAGCAAAGGGGCAAGAGCTGCTCCGATGCCCTTCAGCAGCTCCCCCTGAGCCAAGGATTTCCCAGGGGGACCACAGGCCTTGGCAGGGGGTGCTGGGGCTGGGGGAGGCTCCCAGGGTCTCCTCATTGCTTCTGTGTGGCTTGAAGGAGGTGGGGAGTCCCTTGCAGCCTCTGCTCAGACACCCAGACCCGTGTATTGCATCAGGATTGAGCTTTAAATCAAACAGAGCTGATCTTGGGGCAATCTCCATCTCAGGCATGGAAGGGAGGGGGCAGGTTTCTAAATCCAGACCCTGGTTCTTCCACTGCCTCAAGAGAAAAACACTTGCTGAGTGCCTTTGAAAACCCAGCCCTTGATCCAGCTTTTAGTTTTGCCTCCTTATCCTCCCTTTCCTTCCTCTCCCCAGCTCCCTGAGCGTGCATCTTCCCAGCCTCTGTCTCTGCCTGGGCTGAGAAGTGAAAATCTCGTGCCAATTTGACATTTGCCTCTTCTGAATGCAAGAAGCCCCTGGAGCTCAGGTGGGAGGAGAAACAAGTCACTCTGCTTCCCATCATGTGCGTGCCCAGGGCTCAGCCTGGGAAACGGGAGCCCCTTGGCTGAGTCTGCCCGGCCGTCTGCTCCTGTCACCTCACACATTTGTCACAGAACAAGCAGAGCAATGTAGTTCATCTTCTCTTTGCCCAGTTCTCTGCTTCCTCCACTTGCTGCTCGCAGCTCTCCTCCCGTTCAGTTCTCTCCTGCTTCTCAGGGGTGCTGGGGGTGAAGGTGTCTCTCTCCTTTTCTTCTCCTGAGGGTCACAGTAACAAGTTCAGCTTGGCCAGGGGACCAGGTTGGTCCAAAACTCAGCAGGAAAAGCCAAAGGAGAGACTCCAGAGATCTCTGCTCCAGAGTCACCCTTGCAGAACAAAGGCAGGGCCATTCCAGGTCAAGGAACAGCAAAGGAACAGCAAAGGAGCCGCCGCTGCACCCACCGGGCCACGGCGACCCCGTGTCCTTGTCCCCACATCCCTCAGTGTTCGCCTGTCACGTGCTCCTGATTCCCTCCCAGGCCTTCAGCAGGCAAGGACCTTCCCAGAGAGGTCACAGCCCCAGGCACTGCTCAGTTATGGAATTATGGAATGGTTTGGGTTGGAAGGGACCTTAAAGCTCACCCAGTGCCACCCCTTGCCATGGGCAGGGACACCTTCCACTATCCCAGGTTGCTCCAAGCCCTGTCCAACCTGGCCTTGGACACTTCCAGGGATGGGGCAGCCACAACTTTCTCATCTCCAGGCTGAACAGCCCCAACTCAACAATCCCTGCAGTGCTTGTGACACCCACTTACCTGCTGTGTGACACCCATTTATTTCCCTGCTGTGTGACACCTCAGGGGTCCAGAACAGCAGCTGCACTTCCAGCATCTCCAGCTGGGCCAGCATCCCTCAGCTTAGAGCCATTAGGAGGGAGGGGGCAGTTTTGTGGCAGTGCCAGCTCCTGGCAGCCCTGCAGCCCTCCCTGCCCAGCCCCAGCCGTGCGGATAATCCGGCCAGGGCAGCTCTGGCAGCTCTGCTCTATCAGTGCCCCGGGGCTGGCTGGGGCTGGCAGGTGGCCGTGCTGCAGGGAGTGTCCCCAGGAGAGGTGCAGAGCCAACAGCAGCTGCCAGCTCCCCTTGTCTGCTGGGCTGTGGAAAACCACCCAGGGAGGAGAGGCTGCTCCGCATCTCTGCCTCCAGAGGAGCGGGAATTCCATCCCAGGGGGTGCCCCAGGGATCAGGGACCCGGGAGAGATGTGTCACCTGCACCAGGCACCCCTGGGCAGGAGCTGGGGCTGGGGGTGTGCACCAGACCTGGCGGGCTGGGCTCAGTTTGGGGCACACGGAGCACACCACGCTGGGATTTGGGGTTGCAGGTGCCCAGCCTGGGCCTGGCACTCGTTGCTGGGGAGGGATGGGCTGGTCAGGTCAGTGCCCCAATTTCCTCAGGGGTACCCGGGGATGTTCCTGCATTCCTTGGGTCTGCTCATCCTCACGGAATCGCAGAACATCGAATGATTTGGGCTGGAAGGGACCTTGAAAATCCCCCAGTTCCACCCCCTGCCATGGGCAGGGACACCTCCCACTATCCCAGCTTGCTCCAAGCACCATCCAATCTGGTCTTCTCTGGGCAATCTGTGCCAGGGCCTCACAGCCCTCCCAGGGAAGAATGTTTTCCTGATATCCAACCTAAACCTGCTCTGTCAGTGGGAAGCCATTCCCCCTTGTCCTTCCCCAGAGGTGTTGAGCAGTTTGAGAACACTCGTAGCACCAGAGGGTTCCATGCCATGGATCCATCCCAGTGTCTGCAGCCATCCAGAGCAGAGCACATCCAGCTGGATTTAAGCCCTTTCCCCCTGAAATCCATCTGGACCAGCCCCCAGCACCTGCAGCAGGCTGTTCACTGGCCAGATGTTAGCTCTTGTTTTGGGGACATGCTCTGCCAGCTCACCTTGTGAATGGTGCTGAGGAGCTGCAAAAATAACCTGCAGAGCTCTCAGGGCCATTGCAGGGGCTTTGTTTGTCACTCACAGAGGGAAGGAAGTTCGTGTTTGAGTTGCCACAGCCCTGGCCTGGTCAGAGCCTGGCTCTGGGGTGGCACTGCAGTGCACATCACTCCTGCCTGTCCCTTTCTGGCTCCTTTCTACTCCTTTCTGTCCCCTTTCTGGCTTCTTTCTGACCCATTTCTGGCTCCTTTCTGCCCAGACTCGTGTACTCAGGTGAGCAGGATGATATTTCTGCTCCCAGCACCAGGACAGGAGTTTTTTGGCCCCCAGGGAAGCCTCTCAAGCCTCTCCAAAGCCAGTCTCTTGAGTAGGAACAGTTCAACAGGGCTCAACACCATTTTTTTTCTAACTCAGCCATGTAAACCAGTACTGATTTCCACTTGGGGTGTCTCAGAAGGTGCATCTTCAGGGCTGAGTGGGCAGGCAGGAGCAGCAGTGGCCTCAGAGCACAGGTAAGGCAGTAGCTTAGTGCTGAAATAAATGGGGAATATTTCAGGTGACTGCTGGAATCCCTCCCCCAAAGATCTCCCTAAATACAGTGGGAATACTGCTTGCCCACTGATGTGTTCACAGGGTGAACCTCATTAGCATGTTGTTAATGTCAGTAATTACTGGTGCATTAATGCAGCAGTTTATGCAGATAATACACAGCTGCCAGCACTGCTGGGAGAAATGCATCCATATTTTATTAGGGATAGCAGCATCCCGGGGAGTTTGATCTCCATGGATCTGCTGGGATATACAGAGGTACCTGGCTGCCACAGCCACAAGGAACAGACATTTGTGCCATCAGGGAAAGGTGTTCTTGGAGCAGAGCCCAGGATTTGTAGGAGACTCGTCCTCTGGGTTATTGGACTGGTGGCTGTGCTGTGGGATTGTCCTTTATTGCCCTTTATTGACACTGCCTGTTTTCCTTTGTGAGCTCCTGGAAAACGTGGCTGGATGCTCCCATGCAGGGATCAGCTGGGACACAGGCCATGGGTGCTGCCCCATCCCACAGCAGACCCAATGTCCAGCAGGAACACCAAGCCCAGCTTCCAAGGATTTTTTCCTTTCCCCTTGTCCCAGCTGGGCCAGACCCCCTTCCTCAGCCCTTCCCTGATCCTTTCTCCAGTCTATCCACGGGAAATTCCCTTTCTGCTGCTGTGCTGGGGAGCCTGGAGCTGGCTGTGCCTCCCTGCCCAGCACTGGAGCCGCCACATCAAATGGAAAATAACCTGCAACCCCAAATTCTTAGAAAAACCCAAAGGCATCTCATGTCCCGCAGAGGCAGCGAGATCAGGGCAGGGCAGGAACGGGCAGGAAGGATGGACAAGGGAAGGGTGTTGTAAAAAGATGTATTTCGTGTGTAAAATGTGTCAGGGCAGTGTTTTTTAGCAATTTGCATAATTGGTGACCACAGATAATCCCCTGAAATGACCTAAATATATCCCAGCTGGGGGCTTTCCAGGCCCAGTTTGCTTTATGAAATTCATTGGTTTCAGCTTTGCATTTTTTTTCCTATGGTCTTTCTTTCTTTCTATCTTCCCCAGAAGAAGAACCTGAATTTGGCTGGTTTCTAAAATGCTGACTTGGGAGCAAAACCAAACATTCACCTGGGGATGGCTCACTCTGGTTACGAGTTTGAGTCAATGAAAATGCGACTGAATTTTAGATTTCATCAGGAAAAGGGAACTAAGGCAAAAAACCAGCTGCTAAAATGACAAACTTTTTCAAGTGCTTTTCATAAAAAGTCAGGTGAAATGACACTGAAATCTCCTCTGGCCTGAACTGTCAGCTGAGCTGAACTGGGGCTCCACTGGACTCACATCTGGCTCAGCTGCTCCAAAACTGAGACCCTCCAAAGCCATGGCCACTTTAATTAGACATTTTCTAAATTTTACTTAGAAATTTCCTAAAAAAATTAGGAATTTTCTTCTAAATGATTGGCCAAAAGACATAGTGAGTCTCTTGCTCAGTCCATGTTTACAAATGTCTCTTTTCACCTATTTAATACCTTTCCCATCACTTCTTTGCTCTGTTCTGGAAGCCACCTCAGCAAAAGGCTTCCCTACATCCAACTGTTCCTTTCCCATGATATGATCCTGGTTTAGGAACTCATGATTAAATGGATTTACACCCCAGGAATGGGGACGGTTGGATGCAGGAGTGAGGGATAGAGTGTGAACCCAAAGAGCAGCAACAGTCACACTTTTATTTAAATAGAAAATTCCTCCAAATTGGGCCCAAACCTGCTCTAATGAGTGGATTTAAGTCAATGAAAAAGCTGTATTGTGGAATACAAAAGCTTGGAAGCAGCAAGCTTTATCCTGCAGGATCCTCATGGATGCCAGTATGGGATATATCTGGGATTGCTGGGATTCAGCATTCGATGACATCACTCTGAGCTAATCAGTTGGACTCAAAAGGCTCCCTTTCAGGGAAAGACATTGGGAAACACGTCCCCTGGGTCAGATGTTCCACTTGTGCTCAACCAACCCTCCCTTCGATTCAGTGGAAGCGTTTTTGTTCCGTTAAAGATGTCTGAGGGATGAGAAGGAGACAGACCCAGCTCTGGTGGGGAGTCAGCAGCTTGAGAGCCATGGAAATCCTTGGCTTTCCAGCCCACTGGAGCAGGGAATGGCTGGATGAGCAGGGAAGATGCCTCAGCTCCCTGTGCCTGGGGGCTGGGATTCCTGAGCACAGGAACAAACTCCTGGATGGGCCAAGGTGCTGAACCCCTGCGGTGTCCCGGCCTCAGCTGCTCCTCCTGGCCCTTCCTCATGGAATGGTTTGGCTTGGGAAGACCAAAACTCATCCAGTCCCACCCCTGCCATGGGCAGGGACACCTTCCACTGGCCCAGGTTGCTCCAAGCCCTGTCCAACCTGGCCTTGGACACTTCCAGGGATGGGGCAGCCACAGCTTCTCTGGGCAACCTGTGCCAGGGCCTCCCCACCCTCCCAGGGAAGGATTCCATCCCAGTATCCAATTCAAACCTGCCCTCCTCCAGCTTAAGGCCGTTCCCCCTTGTTCACCAGCACTCTGGGTGTGATGCACCATGAGCTGGGCCATCTCCTGCACCAAGAGGTGACACCAAACCGCCCCCACACCCCTGTGCCACGGCTATTCCAGCTGGGAATAGCTGCACTGCCTCCCTGTTTAGGGAAAGCTGCGTGTAAACCACGGCAGATTAGAAGCTTTGTGCTTTGAGATCCTCACACCTGAAAGTGTGAAACGCTGCCTTCAGCTCTTTCTGAGCCGGGCACAGAACGGTGCCAGGTTTGCATTTGCTGTGGGGGATTTCCTGCAGCAGAGGACAGAGTGATTTGCTCTTTGGACTTGGCTTGCAAGTCCCTCCCGTCGGAGGAGCAGTTTCAGTTTGGTGTCACTGGTGACACCCTGCTCGTGGTATGAGCGAGGAAGAGGAGGGTTCAGCTCTGAGAAGGTCAGAGTTGGACAGATGGTGGATATTAAATATAAGAGATAGAAACCAGGGGAGAAAAGGGGCTGATGGGGTTTGTGACAGTCTTTGGAGCCAGGACTGTGTCCATTTCTGGCCCCTCACTGCAAGAGAGACATTGAGGGGCTGGAGCATGTCCAGGGAAGGGAATGGAGCTGGGAAGGGGCTGGAGCAGCAGGAGAACTGAGGGAGCTGGGGGGGCTCAGCCTGGAGCAAAGGAGGCTCGGGGGGACCTTCTGGCTCTGCAACCCCCTGACAGGAGGGGGGAGCTGGGGGGGGTCGGGCTCTGCTCCCAGGGAACAAGGGACAGGAGGAAAGGGAACGGCCTCAGGCTGTGCCAGGGGAGGGTCAGGTTGGACATCAGGAGGAATTTCTCTGTGGAAAGGGTGGTCAGGCCTTGGCAGGGGCTTCCCAGGGAGGTTTGGAGTCCCCACCCCTGGAGGTGCCCAAGGAAGGACTGGACGTGGCACTGAGTGCCCTGGGCTGGGGGACAAGGTGGGGATTGGGCAGAGATTGGACTCAATCCTGGAGGTCTTTTCCTACCTCAGTGATTCCATGATGCAAAGTGACATGGATAAATGGGATTAGCCTGCATCCAAGCCCACGTGTGACACCAGCTGCCATCAGAATCAGACCCGCATCTGTGTTGCCCTTTAAAAGCTCCAGCTCTTGGCAACTTTCCAATTTATCACCAATTTACCAAAAAAACAATGATCCCAGTTTTATGATTCAGCAGGAACAGCATCGCTGGGTCGAGCTCCTGGAAGTCTGGAGGCCTGCAGGTTTTTTAATTCTTACTCTGAAGGAATTTCCTTTTTTAATGTTGCTGTGCTCTTGCCCAAGCCCCAGGAAGTCGACTATCTATGGACAGCAGCGACCAAAATTTGGTTTTCCTGGAATTTTCCCTCCTTCCCTCCGCACACCCACACAGTGGGCTTTTTAGGATGCCTGCAGTCTGTAATTTGCCTTTCCAGCCTGATAGTGTGGCTTGCAGAGGCACCGCTTTTGCCAAGTCATCATCTGGAAGGAACACTGGCTTGTGCAATGTTCACTTTGCCCCCGGTGCCCGACGGGCCCCGGCAGCCACCGAGCCCAGTTCCTGCCCCTCGGGCAGACACTGGGAACAGGAGGGAGCCCAGGAAGTCTGGGAAAGGGCCCGAAACTTTCAATTTCAGAAGACGCAGCCCAGAAACCAGAAGGACCAAGAACCCAGTGCTGTGGTTTCCCTTTGCCTGACTAAAGAAAAGAGCTGCTATTTTTACTAAAAATGTGGGACATGAGGCCCTTCCCTTCCCCTGCTCGAAGGGGGGACGCTGCTCACAAGGAGAGGGTGGGGGGGTCACCCCGGATTAAAACCAGCTGACTGATCCACACAACTCTCTCCCATAGATTCCTCAAATATTTCTTGCCCACACCATGGGAAGATTTATTTGTAAGGTGAGAGGAAGTTAGTCGGGAAAAGGGAATCTGATCTCACCTACAAAAATCCCCCTTTTCCATTTTAAGGCAGTGGGATTGATGTAATTCTCTGCCCCTTTCTCTTTTCTAGTCCTGCATCACCATGGGCTTCTCAGGGCCTTCAGCAACACAAATCAATGCCACAACATCACTAAAAGTTTGCATTGTATCACAGGAATTGCAGTAAATGAAAGCCACCTGCCCAGGGGAGGATTGTGGGATTCCAGGGTGTGATTCCAGGGTGTGTGACCCCTGTGTTCACTGTCGTGAGGAGGATTCTGAACCTCTAAACCTCTGATCAAAAAGATGCTTTTCATTTTCAACAACCAAAACAATCCTGAGCAGGGAGAACAAAGACTTGGGTCTTGTCTTACTTAGAGGCTTATTAACTTTGTGTGTTTGTTCATCATTAAAAGACTCTTCAGATGACGAGAATACTGAATGTGTCAAAATGGCACATGTAGAAGTGACTTTAGGGGTGGGGGAGTAGCTGTTGTGGCACATCCCTCCTTTGGTTCTTTGTTCCTTCGCCTAAAAATACATGTGAGTGTATTTACAGAGGAATATTCCAGCAGAGCTGGTCAGAGGTGTCCAGCTGAGTCCCCTTTGTGTGGCCCTGCATCCTTTTGGGATGCAGGATTTTGGATACAACTTCCATTGCTCTGTTCCCTTCAGAACAGAGTTTTGTGTGGAGTGGGTCCTCCCCAGGAGTGCAGATGGGGGGTATTGCTGTGAGATGAGTTTGGGTTTGTCTCTGTCCACTCCCCTGTGTCCCCATCTCGTCCTGCCAGTACTGCCCTGGGCAGTGATTCCAGGAGTGCAGGGCAGGCAGACTGGGCTGATTTCATCTACCAAGAGATGAGGGTGGTCTAGAAGGTATTTCTCACCTCTCCCATTTGTGATTAGAATCGTTTGGTCCCACCCGGTCCTGCAAACGCCACAGCCCAGCACGGGGCTGAGGGGATGGGTGGGTCACCCCTTGGGGCACAGGGGCCTCCAACTGGCATTGGAAACTCAGTGGAAATGGACCTTCTGAGCCAATTCTCTCAGCTCAGGGGGGAGCTTTAAATGTGCAAGTTTGAAGGCAATTCACCCCCCTTCCAGTTAGACTGTTGTGCATTTTATACTGTTTTCTCTGTAGCCAAGTCAAGACATTGCAGCTCCTGTAGCCAGAGACAAACATCAGAGAGCAGTGGGGCCAGTTACAGCTTCCCAGACCAGTCTGCAGCTTCCCAGACCAGTAAGCAATTCCAGTGGATCAAGGAGAAGCAACCTCATAAGTCCTGTGCTGGGGAAGTCACTGTGCAAAATTAACCGAAAGACTTTGAAATTCCTTTGACATTCCTACAGTAAGCAGACAGACAGTGAACTTCTGAAAGGTGTTCCCAAACAATTGCTAATTATTCGGAAGAACCAGCCAGGGCTGACAAAGCCTTATCTCTGCAGCCCCCGCGGTTGTTATCTCCCATGGAGCCGCACCAGGGGAAATTATGGAAAGCAGCAGGCTCCAAGCCTGCGCACAGCTGATTATTTCCGCAGCCTTGAAAAACTTCGCTGAGACACTCCAAAAAAAAAAAAAAAAAAAAAAGAGAAAGAAAAAGTTATAGGACTTAAACGCTGAAAAAAACCACACTCTTGGAAACGTGTCGCGGGGTTGACAGCAGGCTGGCCGGAAGCAGAGGGGTGCGGGGGGAATGTGCGGTGGCTGGGGGAGCCCCGGGCTGGGGGGTCCCGTGTCCCCCCCGTGTCCCTCCGTGCCCCCCCCCAACATGGCAGCGCCGCCCGCTCCCCCACGTGCTCCGGTCCCGCCGGCCCGCTCCGGGCCCCGCCCCCGGGGGCGTGGCCACCGCTTGCACTCGGTGCGGATTGGCTGGGCCTTGAGCTGGCCCCGCCCCTCAGCTCTCGGGGCTCGGCCGTCCCGGCCGCGGATTGGCCGAGGCGGGCGCTGGCCCCGCCCCCCGGCGCGCGGCGGAGCCCCGAGCT
Source organism: Corapipo altera (assembly GCF_003945725.1). Classification (NCBI taxonomy): domain Eukaryota; kingdom Metazoa; phylum Chordata; class Aves; order Passeriformes; family Pipridae; genus Corapipo; species Corapipo altera. Next base: position 3,440,926 of record NW_020884933.1, read on the forward strand.
CGGCGGGGCCGCCCGGGGAGCGCGGCCAGTCCGGGGAGCGCGGCCGCGGCCGCTCTGTCCGTCCGTCCCTCCCTCCGTCCGTCCGTCCGGCTGTCCCGCACCGCCAGCCCCCGGCCCTCCCGTCCCTGCCCCTCCAGCCCCCTGTGCGTCCGTCCCCGTGTCCGTCCCCCCGTTCCCCTGCCTGTCCCTCCAGCCCGTCCGTCCGTCTGTCTGTCCTTCCTTCCCCCCGCCTGCCCCTCCGTCCCCTTGTCTGTCCCTCTTCCTGCCCCTCCGTCCCCGTGTCCGTCCGTCCGCCCCTGCCGCCTCCATCCCGGCCTCCCCGCCGCCCATGGAGCTGCTGTGCGTGGAGTCCGTGTCCCGCGTGCCCCGCGCGGGGCGCGACCCGCAGCTCCTGGGGGACCGGCGGGTGCTGCAGAACCTGCTGAGCCTGGAGGAGCGCTACAGCCCCCGCGTGTCCTACTTCCAGTGCGTGCAGCGGGACATCCAGCCCTACATGCGGAGGATGTTGGCCGTCTGGATGCTGGAGGTACGGGACGCGCCGCCGCCCCGCTCCCCCTGCGCGGACACCGGCGCTGCTCCTGCCCCGGCGGGGGGAGCGCAGGGCAGGACCCCCGGCCTTCGTGTGCTGGGGGGGTTAAGGGGTGCAGGGGACACGCCAGGGGACACGCCAGCCCAGAGGTCTGTGCTCAGGGCAGGGGGCGATGCCGGTGGGCAGCGCGGGGGCTGCGCCCTTTGCTCCTTTGCGGGCGCTTTGCTCCGTGAGCGCCGGCTGGGCTAAAAGGCTAAAACGTGTGTTCGCCCCGTGCAGGAGGAGCAGGACCCCCCTAAACCCCCCAAGAACCCACAGCTCACCCCACCCCTGTGGTGAGAGACCCCCCCAAAAGCTCCGGGCAGAGCTGGGCTGTCAGAGCCTCGGGCTCGGGGCTGCAAGTGCCTGGTTAGAGGGGGAAATAATAACGCTACTATTTACTTCCCCAAATTAAAAATGAGTGTGGCTCGCTGCAGGATGGAGTTCGGGGCGGGGAGGGGGATCTCAGGGGGCTCTGCATGAGGTGGTCGCAGTGAAGAGTCTCGATAAAGAACGATTTGCGGAGGACCGGTGAGGTCGGGATGGAGCTTCCCCGTCCTCCAGCCCGGCGGCTGCTGCGGGGAAGCTCCGTCAAAAGAAATAACGAACATTTGCTTTTTAAAGGGCTTTTTTTCCCCCCCTTCTCCTGTTTTTGATTTCTGCAATTCCCTTTCCGAGAAGGGTGTTAAATAAATGCTGCTTTGGGACCTGTCCCTGTGAAGCCCTGAAGGGGTGACAGGCGGGTGACAAGTGGCAGTTGTCACACCCGTGTCGGTGTCGCCGGCGCTGGGGCAGCCGGGGCTGGGAGGAGGATGGTGTTTGCTGCAGAATGGGGAGAAACCGCAATGTTTTTATGGTCGTGTTGAAAGAAGGAAGTTAAATATGACAAGTGTTTTGATACTGTTGGGAGATAAGGGCAGAGGGCTGAAATTTGGAGCTGCTGGATTCTGTGGCTGAGGGAGGAGGACTTTTGGACCCAGCATTGATTTGGGTGCTGCCACTGACTCTTCTTGTGTCTCTGGAGCACTCGAGGTGGAGTTGCCAGCAGTGGATCCTGCTCTGTTAAGTCTCCAGCTGGGGATATGCTGGAACTGCTCACTTTCTCCAGAGATCCCCAGTCCCCACAGGGCAGGAGGTGGCAGCTTTGCTGTCCAGCTGGCTGGAGACATCTCCAGCAGGGGAGATCAGAAACGAGGCCAAATCAGGCCAGTTTGGTCTCATTTGTGCACTCTTTCTAGCTGCACCTGAGTTCTGCTGCTTTCCCCAGGAAGATGAAGTCTTGAGGCCTTGGGGAAGCTCCTTGCTGGTGTAACCCCAGGGATGTCACCAGGGTTAACACCTGGAGCTCATTCACCCCAGGCCTCCAGAGCCCTGGCAAGTGTGAAACACCAGAGGCTTTGGAGCTGCGGTGCAGGCAGGGGCTGGGGAGCCCTGCCTTTACTTTGTGTCTCTGCCACTGGGTTTTGGCAGGTGTGTGAGGAGCAGAAGTGTGAGGAAGAGGTTTTCCCCCTGGCCATGAATTACGTGGATCGGTTCCTGTCGTCGGTGCCCGTGCAGAAGAATCGCCTGCAGCTTCTGGGGGCTGTGTGCATGCTGCTGGCCTCCAAACTGAGAGAAACCATGCCCCTGACCGTGGAGAAGCTCTGCATTTACACAGACAACTCCATCACACCTCAGCAGCTCCTGGTAACCACCCTCTGCCTCCTCCCCAGCTCTTCTGCATCCTGCTGCCTGCCATCCCACCTGCCTCCCTGTCCCTGCTCTTCCTCCCATTCCCTCACTTCCCCCTGCATTCCAGCCTTCTCTCCTCCTTGTCCTGCAGGGTGTGGTGCCTGTTGGTGGAGACCTTTCCACCTTCCCTGTTGTGGGGAGCAGAATTGTCTCCTCCAGATTGTGGAGGAAGTTCCTTGTGCCTGCAGTGCTCGTTCCCAGCCCTGGGCTGTCACTCAGGCAGAAGTTCAGTTCTGAGGCTTTGAAAGGCAAAGTGTTTTCGTGTCTGATAAAAGTTCAGAGATCCAAACCCCTTGATTTCCACTCCCCCAGTGCAGGGGGAAACTGGAGAGCCCCTTTTTTTGGGGCCTTCCATGCTGGTGGCTCAGGGCCCCGGGGAGGAAACGGTCACCTGGGCTGAGAACCATCCCCAGGGACCATTTGCCCCCGAGAATTTCTCAGGGTTACTCATCACCTTATTAAGTATCTCTGGTTTTTTGGGGCTGGGCTGGGGTGATCTGAGTGTGATTTGTCCCCAAGGTGGGGAGTGAACCCACAAAACTTTCAGGTGTGAACCGAGGGCAGTTCTGGTAACTGGGGAGCTCTGCTGTGAACATGGTTTTTCCAAGTGCCAGTGAAAGGCTGGGGAAAATCCCCTCACCTCCATGACCCTGTAGTCATTTGTGGGTGGGGATTGTCTCAATTAGCACTCAGGGGTGGGTGATTAATCGTGGGGAGGGGTGAGAATGCACAGAGGAAACAGTACCAGTTGTTGCTTCCCTGGATGCTGAGTCCTGTCAACATCCCTGAGACAGGAGGGAGTCACAGCCAGTTCTGGTGACTCCTGCAGCCCAGACCTTGGGCTCCAGGGAATTGTTCTGGGTGGACACCTGGTGCCTGCATCCTGTGGGTCCCAGTCCTATTTCATTCTGATTTATTTGGTGAATTCTTGGGCAGGATTTGCTGTTCCCAGTTGAATTTGGGACCTGTTTGCAGCAGGCTCCTCCCAAAGGAGGGTGGAGAGGTGCAGGTGGGGAGTGGGCAGAGCATGTGCAGCGTCTTTGGAGACTCTCCTTCCCTCTCAGACTCCAGTGTTAATTCCTCCTTGCTCAGAGTCTTTCTTATTTCTTCCCCCGAGGTTTGTCAGCAGGAAGCTGTGGTCAGGCAGCACCACAATGTTCATCTTCCCTTCTCCCTCCTCCTGGGGTGGAGCTGGAGGAGGAAAGCACTGTCTGATGCCTGTTCTTCACTGCTGATCCTTCAGGTCTCAGTCCTGGGGTTCTCCCTCCCTGGATCCTGGGTTGCTCTCAGGAGGCACAGATGGCTGGCTGGCACAGATCTCTTGGATCTCTCTGCTCCAGCATCAGTTTGGAGTTGAGGAGGATGAAAATGGCTTCATTTTGAGGGTCAAAAGTCATTTTTTGGATTTTACCTAACCAAAGGTAGCTTTTCCAGGCAAATAGAATCCCTTTCCCACTCAGCAGTGCAGGGGTTTATTCCTGGTCATCCAAGGGCTGAGCAGAGGCATCAGGAGCCAGCCTGGCCCTTCCAGAGGGGACCTGAGGCACTGGCACATCTCTGGGCAGGAGCTGCTCCACAGTCCCTCACCTGGTGGTCAACTTTCCCTGCCCACCACAAGGCTGGATTTCCATGGATTTTAACCCTGTTTGGAGCACATCCTGCTCCAGTCTCCCATTGTCCTCATTGCAGAGAGGGAGGGGAGGGAACATCTGAGGACCTGTGAAGGATCTGGGCTTTGGGACCTGCTGGAGTTAGTGCTGGATTACAACACCCAGGGGCTGCTCTTCCCCTCTGTGCTAATCAGGGGATGTTGCTGCTCTTTCACAACCTCCCAGCGTGGGGTGGGGAAGGGGAGCTTCTTCATCAAGGTTTGGACAATGGTGCATCCTGGCCTCTTCCCATGGATCGCTGCCATCCTGGACTCCAGGGGTGCTGGCTCACATTCCCAGCAGGTTTGCTTCCTTCTCCTGCTGGGATGCTTGGCACCAGCTCAGCAGCTGAGAAGGGACACACTTGAAACAAACTCTTGAGGAGGTTATTCTAGGGAGAAGGAAATGATGCAAGGAGGGACTTGTCCATTTGGAGGAAGTTGGATTTCCGTCAGGGGCGTTATCTGACCTACCTTTCCTTTTTTTCTTTTTTTTTCTTTTTTTCCTTTTTTTTTATCTTCTAATGAAGACTTTTCTGGCCTGTGCAAGAGGGTGTTCAGCTGCTTGGGGAGAGCAGTTGTAAGTCACCTCCATCTGCCTGCTTTGCTCCTCATACCTTGGCTTGTCTTGGAAATCTTCAACCTAAAGGTCAGTTTTGCCAACAGCCAGGAATTTCCTGGCAAAGCCTGAGGAGGATGGAGCCTCCAGGCAGATGATGAGGGGAGCAGCAGTGGCCCTGAGGGCCGTGAAGAGTGAAAATAAGAGAAGTAAGAGCTGGGTAGAGAAGGATGTTCACTTGTGGTTTTCCAGAAGACACTCTGGTGTTTCCCTGCTTTCCCTTCTGCTTGTGGCACAGGTGGGACAGACGTGGCTGTTTCTCCCTCTGGAGTTGGTCCCTTTGCCTTGACACCCAGGCTGGAACGTGCCCAGGGGATGGAAGCAGACCCCCTTTCCCATTTGCAAATGGACTTTGGAGGCTGCTCATTTCTGTAGCTGCTCTGGGGGTGGGTGCTCTCTCCACCCTCTCTTTGAGTCACCTCAGGAGCACCGAGTGTGTCACCGGGGCTGTGACAGTGTCCCATGGTCCCTTCTCAGCTGCAGGGACAATCCAGCACAGCTCCCTTCCCTCCTGCTGCTCAGGGGGCTGGGCTCTGCTCCCAGATGGATTTCCAGGCTCCTGCAGGCACAGGGGGTGTGTGGGTGTTGGGAGGGCAGAGCTTGATGTGGCTGTCACTGCATGGCAGGGGGAGCTGCCGGGACTGGCACATCCCAGAGGGAGTTTGCAGAGCTGGGAAGGGAGTCAGGCAGTCCCTGCCTGTGGCTCGGGTCTGTCTGAGGGGGCAGTTTGGCTACAGGACTGTGCTCACCTGCTGGGAGCACGGGAGGCAGCAGGAATTCTGCTGTCCTGCCTTCTTTCCTGTCTCTCTGCTTTGGGATGCAGACAGGAGGGATCAGACTTGCAGAGGGGAAGGTCTGCTCTGTGGTTTCCACTCCCTGAGATGCTGACCAGGCACAGGAGAGCCCTGCCCTGGGGGGTGGTCTTGCAGAGGGGGATCTGATGCATTCCCAGTGCTGGGATGCTCCACGAGCAGTGCTGGCAGCTTTCACCCCTTCCACGAGGAGGGTGAACTCTGCAGGCTGGAGAAACAAAGGGACATTTTCCACTTTTCTTCCTCTCTTTCATTACCCAGGCAGGGACTGATTGAACGAGGTGCAAAACAAAATGCCAGGAAGAGGATGTTTGCTCCATCAGCAAACCTGCCTGTCCTGTCCCTCGCTGCTTTTGTTCTGCTCCTTCCACAGATAAAGTGATTCAGAGGTTCTGACACGGATCTGAGGGCGGGCAGTCCCCAGGGTTAGCAGGAGAGAAGCGAGGAGCAGGGTGGTTTGGCAGGAGAGAGGCTTCCCTGAGCTAAATCCTGTGAGCTGGTGACAGTCCTTGGCGCCGGGCGCCTTCAGCTGCCGTCCCTGGAGCCGGCGGGGCCCTGGGATCAGTCTCTTGGAACAGCCAGGGCTTGGGGGTGATGCTGAGGAACCTGTGTCTGGAAAAGAGCTGCTGTGGTGCCTTGCAGAGGGACAGGCTGTCCCGGATCAGTCCGTGTCCCAGGTGAGGTCTCGTGGCTGGGCTGCACCTGGATCTGGATGTTCTCCTTGGGACAATATCCCAGCAGGAACAGGCTCTGCTGCTCCAGGGAGGGTGTTGTGTGTCAGGGACACACAGTGACATGTTGTGTTGCAGCTCTGGGAGGACAGGCAGGAGCAAGAGCCTGCAGTGATGCTGGGCTGTGTCCCCTCTGCTCTGAGCTCCCCTCTCAGACTCAGAGATCCCTTTGGGATTTGCTGGTTGTGAGGAGGGATTTCCAGGTCCTCCTGACCTCCCTGGGCCTGGGCTGGGCTCCCAGCTCAGGGCAGTGACTGCCAAAGGTGTCAGCTGTGTCCTGTGTCCCTTCCCAGGGAACTGGGCTGATGCAGGAGGAGGCATCCAGCTCTCCCAACCCTCTGGAGCCCTTGGAGGCTCCAGGTGAGCGACAGGCACAGAGCTCTCCATTCCCAGTGGCTCTTTCCTGTGTGGCTGCAATTTAACCAGTGTCCAGCACCCACTTTGATCCTTGTGGGTCCCTTCCCACTCAAGATATTCTAAACCTCTGTTTCCTTCTTTTCCCAAGCCTCATCTCTCCCCTTTGCTCCAATCCCACCTCGAAGCAGGCACTCCATGACCTGTGCTGGGATCCTCAGGCTCTGGAGCTCTTTGCAAGGTTTCTTCTTGCTTTTATCCTTTGGATTTGGCTGAAAACTCCAGCAGGCCTGGCAGGCTGGCCATCCATATGGGAGGTGGGAGCCTGTGGAGGCGAGGAATGGCTTCCTGGGTGGAAAAGTGCAGGCTGTGAAGTGGCAACCAGCACACGGGGCCTCGGGGAGGGGGTTTGGAGCAGGTTGAGCAATGCTGCTCATTTAGGCAACTCAAAGCTGGTTTGCTGTGTAAGGAGAAAGAGGGGGTTTGCAAAGAAAGGAGAAAATGAAGATCTGACCTTAAGAAAAAAAAATCTCACTTCTTCAAATCCATCTGTTCTGGAGCCCTGTGGCACCTCTGGGCAGCACTGGCTGTGGAACCCTGAGCTGCTGGGCAGGATGAGGTCCTGGAATGGAGGCACCTGAGACAAATCCCAGTTCAGCTCTGGCCTTTCTGACTTACCTGGACCTCAGTGCCAAAGCCACATTTGCTGCTGATCCAGAGGATGGGAGAAAGTGGGGCTGGAGAGGGTCATTGTGTCTTGGGATGTGGGGGAATTGGGACCAGCAGAGAGGGTGTGGGCTGCCTGTGCTGCTGGGATGGAAAGGGAAAAATGATCCTGGGAAGACACAGTTCCCTTCTGCTGAGAGTCAGTGGCACAGTCACACCCAGAGGTGACAGCAAAGCTGCCCAGCCCAGGAGGACAGAATGTGTGTGGCCTCTGAGCTGGATTCAGCTGCTGCTCCAGTCACACCAGGAGACCTTGGCACTGAGGGCAGGGCAGGGAATTGAGGGCAGGGGTCCCAAATTCTGTGCTGAGGTTCCTTGTGCACACCCTGGCTGGGTGCTGGCTCTGCCAAGGGCTGCTCCAGGGCTACCCTGCACTGTGTGTCCATGCCAGGGCTGATGCCAGGGCTGGCAGAGCCAGGAGAGGCTCAGCAGGTGCCTGGAGCAGCCAGAGCTCCAGCTCAAACCCATGCAGGGCACCCAGCCTTGCCACCATCTGCTCCCCAGCTCACAGCCAGCACTGACTGGCCCGTGGAGATGCCACAGAAGTCCCTGGTGGGTGCCTGGAGGGGGCACCTCAGCTGGGATGGAGATGTTGGCAGTCACTGGGAAGCATCAGTAGCCCTTGGCTGTATGTTGGTGGCAGAGGTGGGAGCTGGTGTGGCTGTTCAGTGCCTCTTGCTCTGCTGAGCACAGCTGAAGGCTCTCTTGATGGAGAGAGGTGGGATGAGTAGGGGAAGTTCTGCCAAAATGCTGCATTCCCAGCCCCTGAGCTCTGTTCCCTTTGCTGTAACAGGGATACCCTGGGCTGAACTGTTCTTGGGAGTGGAGTGGAGAAGGGATGTGGGAATGCTGTGCCTGCTGCTCCCTGCCCTGGTGTTCCCTCGGGGGCTGCAGCAGCAGCGTGCACAGAGAGGGGTGTCTGTGGCTGATCCCTCTGCTCCCTGGAAAGGAGAAACCACATTTATTGCTTCCTTTTCTGAGCTGTGCTCCCAGCTCTGCAGCTGGAATTGTGCCACAGGCTGGGGGCAGAGTGGGGACAGTCCCTCTTCCCTCCCCTGTCCCTCGGGTTGTGCTGAGCTGTCCCCCTCTGTAACACCCCATCTGTCCTCCCTCTACAGCACTGGGAGCTTCTGGTCCTGGAGAAGCTGAAGTGGGACCTGGTCTCAGTGATAGCCAACGATTTCCTGCCCCACATCCTGCACCGCCTCCCGCTGCCCCCGGGACACGTGGAGCTGGTGAAGAAACACGCCCAGACCTTCATCGCCCTGTGTGCCACAGGTGGGTGCTGCCTCACCAGGGCTGCTCTCCCCTGCCCTTTTGGGGAGCTGAGTGCCTGCCTGCATCCCAGTCAGAGCCATTCGAGGTGGGATAATGGCCTTGGGTGCCTGAGAGATGCCAGGAAAGCGGAGCTGTGTGCCAGCCCCTCTCTGTGCCTGTGGGAGGGTGTCTGGGGCTGAATCCGAGCTTTTCTCAGCCTCTCCCTCAGTCTCTAGAGCCACCTCATCTCAGCACTTCTGGAGCTGTTGCTCTGTGGAGCTGTTGCTCTGTGGAGCTGTTGCTCTGTGGAGCTGTTGCTCAGCCTGTTTTCTTTTCCTTCACCCCCGTTTCTCCCTCCTAAGCTGCAGAGACCCCTCTGTCAGCCCCTCTCGAGTTTTCCAGGGAAATCACGGTCCCAAACGCCGTGTGCACGCTCACTAAGGGCCCCTCTCTGCCCCCGTGTCCCTGTGCTGCTGCAGACTCCACGTTTGTGATGTACCCCCCGTCCATGATCGCCACGGGCAGCATCGGGGCCGCCATCCACGGGCTGAGCTTCTCCGTGAGCGACGAGGCCATGACGGAGCTGCTGGCCGGGATCACGGGCACCGACGTGGTGAGTGGGCACAGGGAACTCCCTGCTGCAGCTGCTGGGAGCCCTCCCTCTCCTGCCGCTCCTTCTTGAGAGGAAGAACTTTTCCGTGGAGGGTGGCAGAGCACTGGGAGGGGGGAGGTGTGCAGTCTAACTCTCTGGAAACGTCCCAAACCCACCCGGACACGTCCCTGTGTCACCTGCTCCAGGTGACCCTGCCTTGGCAGGGGGGTGGGACTGGGTGGACTCCAGAGGACCCTTCCAACCCAAACTGGTCTGTGAGTCTTTGCAACTGGGCTGTTGATGATGGTGCTGACCCTGGTCTGAGGAGAGCCAGGGGAAGAGGGAGCGTCCCTAAAACAGCCGCCTCCGGCAGCCCCGTGGCCACAGTGGCTCCTGCCTGGGCAGGGCAGGGTGGGCTGGGCAGCCTTTGAAATGCCACACAAAGGGCAGCGTCTGTTCCCTGCACGGGCAGGTGTTGGCAGGATCGGGTTGACGGGGTGGGAAGGGGCAGAGGGAGGCTCCGGGCTCGGCATCTGCTCCCCTCTGCGGTGTCTGGTTGCAGGTGCCCAGGGCTGGGAGGGAAGGGGGGCATCTGCCAGGCCCTGCACTGCCCTTGGAGAAGGGAAGGAGGATCCTGTTGGGCTCCCCAGGTCGCTCCTGCTGCAGCAATGGGGAGCTTTCCCTCTGCCAGGGCCCCCTTTGATGTCTCCTCCTGCTGCAGGGTCGGTTACAGTCCCCTGGCAGGGCTGGGCTGGGCTGGGGGGGTTCCTCGAGCCTTTGTCCGGGCAGGAGGACGGGCGGGAGGCTCCCGAGCCGCCTGTGCCGATGGAATGGTTTTGTTTTCAGGAGAATCAGTGCAGCCACCTGCTCACAAGCTGCTGCGGGCACGGGGCAGGGGCTGCAACCTGCTCCAGGTCAGGGCTGGGGGGGAACAGGTGGGAAGCAGGGAGGGAGCCGAAATGGAGCCGAAATGGAGCCCGGCACAGCCCTGCCACCCTCCCTCCCTCCCTCCCCAGGGCATCTGCTGTGCCCCCAGCAAACAGCCCCAGCCCAGGCAGGATTATGGCAGCTCCTGGAGGATCCTGGGATGTATCCACAGCCTTGCAGGGCACCTGTGGAGCCCCTGGCCGTGGCCTCCCATGTGTGTTGGTGCAGATGCTTCTCCCTGAGCCTTGTGGTGTCCCCAGGCTGTGACTCAGTTTCCCCCCTGGCTCCAGCTGGAAGGGTGACCCCCTTCCTGCAGCTGCCAAGGCCCAGCAGGGCAGTGCTGGGGGTGCAGGGCTGGGCCAACTCTGTGGCCAGCAGGAGCCTGGCAGTGTGTGGCCAGGCTGGCTTTGGCATCTCTGCCAAAATTGCCAACGGAGAGCCCGGGGCTGGGTGGCTGTGGGGATGGAGAGCCTGGGGATGGGTTTGCAGTGGAGATGGAGAGCCTGGGGATGGGTTTGCAGTGGGGATGGGTTTGCAGTGGGGATGGGTTT
>NW_020884933.1:3451451-3461051 GCF_003945725.1 Corapipo altera
GCAGTGGGGATGGGTTTGCAGTGGGGATGGGTTTGCAGTGGGGATGGAGAGCGTGGGGATGGGTTTGCAGTGGGGATGGAGAGCCTGGGGGTGGACTGGCCGTGGTGACAGAGCCCAGGGCTGGTGGCCCTGTCCCCGGTGCTCCCAGCCCAGCTGGCAGGAGGGGGCTGTGCTGACGGGAAGCCGGGCCAGGGGAGCGGGCAGGGGGAGCTGGGCGTTGCTATTTTCACTCGCCACATCCTCTGTCGGTTTCTAAGAACCGCCGGCGGATTCCTGGTAAGAGATTTCGGGGTGTGACAATGTCCCCGAGGTGTGAGCTGCCCCCGAGCTCCCCGGGCTGGGCCGTGCCCGGCGCTGACGCGTCCGGGGGGCTCCGGCATCCGAGTGGGAGTTTCCTCCTCTGGTTACAGCTCCTGTGGGTGGAAAATACACGGTGGGATTTGCATTTGTGACGAGTGGTGGTGCTGCCTGCAGCCCCCTGAGCCTCCCTGTGAGCAGGGCCAGTGTGTCCCCCAGCACTGGAGTGGGTCCCTGGGGGGATGCACGGGGGGGAACATGGGAAACCTGGTGAGAAGGAAACCTTGTGAGAAGCTGTGTGGCCACAGGATCGTCCTCCCAGCGTGTTGGGGTGTGATGGTGTGGTTACACATGGGTGATTCTTGGGTCAGGGCGGTCCATGCCTCAGAGACCCCCAGAGTGAGGCAGTGCCCATCAGCCAGGGCATCCAGCAGGATTCCTGTGCCCAGCTCTGCTGCAGGACCACACTGAGCTCTGGGAGAGCTGGGCTGAAGGGCCTGGGGAGGCAGGGGGGCCCCATGGGCTCCGTGTGCTGCAGGCCACTGTGGATCTGGGAAGTTTGGGTTGTAAAAGCCAATCCCAGCCTGTGCAGAGCTGCTCTGCCCTTGCCATGATCCTGAAATCACACCCTGCTTCCAGGCACGAGGCCGGATGCTTTGGGAAGCTGTGATGGGCACAACGTTTCTTCCTGGAGAATGTGCTCAAACAGGGAGGTGGGGAGAGGACAACCAGAGCGTGGGGCTTCGCCTGGGGAGGGGCCCAAAGCACAGACAAGCTGGAGAATCCCCTCGGTGGAGAAAAGCTCCTTTGTCTGTGTGTTTGGATGCTCCGGGGGTCGGAGATGCAGCCCAGCAGCTGCTCGGAGCGATTCCTAAGGCTCCCACCTCCGAGGAGCAGAGAACTGAAGCCTCTTGTCTCTCTCTCTCTCCCTCTCCCCAGGACTGCCTGAAGGGCTGCCAGGAGCAGATCGAGGCAGCCTTAGCCGAGAGCCTGAAGCAGGCGTCCCAGTGCCAGCAGGAGTTCAGCGCCAAGGCGGCGGCGTACGGGGGCAGCCAACCCACGGGCACCCCCACGGACGTCACCGACGTCAACCTGTGACCAGCCCCCGGCCCCGAGAGCCGCCCCTCGCCCTGGGCACCCCCAGCTCGCCGCATCCCACCTGCCCAGCCCGTGCCCACGGGGAGCAGGAGCCGCGCTCGGAGCCGCTCGGGTGGCTTGGGGTGAAGCGACTGCTTTTGTGGTGTCAGGGCCCCAGAATGCTGGGGAGGGGAGCAGGACCCCAGAAGAAGTTGGAGTTGTTTCTCTGTTGGTGTTTCCCTGGCTCTCGGGGGTGTTTACGGTGACTTCCAGCCCCACGTGGGCCACAAATCATGGACGGCGAGCCCCGACCTGCCCTGCGGGACCAAACCCCTCACAGCCCCCAACTCCTCCCCCAGCCGGGGCTGTGAGGCCATGGGAGGGACCTGCATGTCCTGGAGCAGGGAGGTATTCCCCAGTTTCCCCCCTGGGCAGGGGGGCTCCGGACCCACAGGGTTCCCTTCAGGAGGGAGCGGCTGCTCGGTGGCCCCTCGGTCCCCATTGCTTGGTGCCAGATTCCTGCAGCTCCAGGGGGAGTTGTGTGGCTGCTTCTGCTTGGAGGGGAACTGTGGGGCTTGTTTGTTATTGCTGTTGGATTTGGGATTTTTGGGGACGTGCTCCCTGTCTGTGTGTACAGCAGGAGGGTTCTGGCCTTGGGAGGGGGCAGGTTTGGGCGCTGTCCCCTCGGATTTTGCTGGCCCACGGAGGCTGCTTAATTTATTAACTGCTGGGAAATAGGGAGGGAGGAGACGTGGCATTCCTTGCTGTGGGGCCTGGATGCTGCTCTCCTCTCCTCCCAAAAAAGTGCCTTCCCCCTTCGCCCCTTCCCTGGCTCCCTGGGCAATGGGAGACTCTCACTTGGAAGCTGGTTGGTCCTTTGGTAGCTTAGGCATCAGACTAGGATTTAAGGAATACCTTTGAATGTGCTGCTATAGTCTGGGCTGCATCTCCACCTTCCCAGGGCAGGGATCTCGGATCACACCCAGGAGGGGGGGCTGTGTTGTGTATCCATGTGGATCCGAGCTGTACCCTGAGAGGGTGGAAAACTTGCTGCGCACTTGAGTTGGAAAAGCAATTACTGCGTTTTTTTTGTATTGTTGTCGTTGATCCTGTTAGTTTTTTATAAAAAGTGTTTTTTAAAAAAATAATGCTGCTTTTCTATGAGAGAACCATTTCAGAGTGGAATTGTATTAACCAGGAGAAGCCAGAGACTCCGCAGGGATGGGAGGCAGACGCTGCTGCCTGGGGACCTCTGGACATGTGGCTCCGTGGCTGTTGCCCTCCCGTGGGAGATGTGGAAAAGGAGGTAGAAATCTTCCCTTTTGGATGCCACTAGATACAAAAAACGGGCGGAAAGAGGTGGGGCTGCTGCTCCTCCCTGAGCCTGCCTTGTCCAGAAGGGCCCCGGAGCCGCTGCCTCCTGCCAGCAGGAGGGCTGGGACAGAGCCTGGCTGTGCAAAAGGAAATGTTTTTTATATATAAATGAATTTTAATTTAAGAGTAAAACTGGTTTGGTGTTCACTCCACTGCTGGGAGAGCCAGAGAACCCTGTGATGTTGCAATAAAGTACTTTAAAGAAGACTGAGAGGGTCGAGTGTGATTCCCAGGGCAGAGCTCAGATCCCTGTCCCTCAATGGCACTGGGCTGGGCCCCCCATCACCTGGGAGATCCCTTGGGGGGACTCCAGCCTTGTGTTTCCCAGGATGGAACGGGCAGAGGGCAGGCAGGGCACCCCCAGCCCCACTGAGAGGTTCCCAGGTAAGTGCAGCCTCGTGGGACACGGGGGGAAGGTCCCCCCTGGGTTTTCCAGCGAAGGTGGCACATGGGCAGGTGCCACGAGCAGGCTGGGCGTGAGGACAGGGGAGGACAGTGGCCCCATGGCTTCACCAGCCTTGCCAAGAGGAGGTAAATAAACCCTGTGAGTGTGGGGGGGGAATCCCTGGGGCAGGGAGGGGGCCAGCATTCCAGAGGCTGGTGGGGACAGGGATGGGATGGGTCAGGTCAGGTGGGGCAGGGACAGTCCAGGACCACACAGGGATGTGGCTGCAGGGCAGAACCAGCCCTGACTGACCAACATGGCTCTGGTTTTATTTTGCAGTCCAGGAACAAGCCAAACTCTCTCAGTGCTGGTGGCACCAGGACCCTGGGTGGGACAGGGGCTGCCTTGTCCTGTGACAAGCAGCACAGGGAGGTCAGTCCAGCCCCGTGGGCACAGTCCATTCCCAGTGACCGCTCGGAGCAGGAGGATCCAGGACGGATGTTCCTGCATCCAGCAGCATCCCGGGAGCAGGTGAGGCCGCAGCTTTTCCCTGGCCCTGCTCACTCCATGGCCACGGGCTCCTGCCCCTCCACGTCCCGCGTCTTGGAGTTCATGAGCTCCCTGCGGATCTCGGGCGAGATCTGCGGGTGGCTGTGGAACTTGAGCAGCTCCAGCAGGGCCTCCTTCTGCTCCGAGGACAGGTCCTCCTTGTAGCGCTGGGCGAAGGCCAGGAAGCTCTGGTGCCACAGCACGGGCAGCACCCGCTGGTCCGTGCGGAAGGCCAGGAAGTGGAACACGAGGGCGTCGACCACGCGGAAGGGCAGCGCGTACTTCTTGTCGATGAGCAGGCGCAGGAAGATGCTGTTGGCACCGCTGTACTGCATCTCTGCCAGCTTCAGCATGGCTGCACTGTGGGCACAGGGAGAGGGGTCAGGGGGGCTGGGGGCACGGGGGACAGGAGCCACAGGGACAGAGGAGGGGGCCAGGCAGGAGCCACGGGGAGCGAGGAGGGGGCACAGGGGTCAGAGAGGATGGAGCCATGGGGATGGAAGAGGGAGCATGGGCAGGGAGTGGGGCCAGGCAGGAGCCACAGGGACCAAGGAGAGGGTCAGGGGGGCTAGGCTGGAGCCATGGGGCACCAGGCACCCGGATGCAAAGCTGAGCCTTGACTCTCAACCCCAGAGGGAGCTGACTGACCCCCCCCCACCACCTCCAAGGGGCTGGAGAGGCTGAGGGGTAGATCCAAGATGCTTCCCAGGGTGCCTGAAGGAGAAGCTTTGCCCCACACACCCCCCCAGCCCCTCACCTGGAGTGCAGGACGGGGATGGAGCACTTGGTGAGGATGCTGCCGATGATGACGGCCTCCCGCAGCGTGCACGTGCCCGACTCACACAGGGGCAGGAGGATCCCTGCGGAGGGGAGAGTCAGGCAAACCCCACCAGGCACCCAGACGAGCCCCAGATCAGCCCCTGCAGGAGCCCCTACCCTTGAACCAGGCTGCTGGCTTGAACAGGGCCTTCTTCAGAGCCATGTACAGGTGGAAGTTGAGCCGCTTGTACTCGGCGATGTCGTCCCGGACCCGCGGCAGCAGCACCAGGTTGTAGAACCTCTGGGCCATCCTCTCCTTCAGGTTGGATGAAAATATCCTGGGAACACCAAAGCACAGATGGAGGGGTGGGGAAAGGGGGCCAAATAGGGAAAGGGTGGTGTTCTGCAAATCTGATTCCAGCTATGGGAAGGAAAAGCAAAATGAGTTAGGGGCTCATGTCAGAGGCTCCCTGAGGTGATCTGACCTTACCTGGTGGCCTGGTACATGGCAGCAGCTGTCCACGCCTCTGGCTCGGTGATGTAGAGGATCTGCTCCCAGTTGGACAAGGCAGGAATGATTTTAAATGCCTTGGGGAGCTTCCCACTCCTGTATTTGGACAGCACCTTCAAAGACACGGATACAGGCCATGGCTGTGGGCACTGCCAGCAGGGCTTCCCCTCCCTCAGCAGGGGAGTGGCTGTGGGTTCAGCTGCTCCAGCCTCACCTCCCTGACCCCTCTGTAGACCTCCAGGACACGGGGATCCAGCTGGGGCATGGGGCAGCCCGAGAGCTCTGACAGCACTGTCTCCACCTCTGTCTTCTTCTCCGTGAGCTTCTCCATGATGATGTCGGCCAGGGTGCGCCTGGGGTCGGCACAGGACGGGGTGAGCAGGGGGCCAGGAGGGGCTGGCAGGGGATGGGGTGAGTTGGGGGCTGACAGGGGCAGGGGGCGAGTTGAGGGTCATGTGGGACTGACATGGGACGAGGGTGAGTCGGGGACTGTCACAAGATGGGGATGAGCTGGGGTCTGACAAGGGACAGGGGGTGAGCCGGGGGCTGTGTGGGACTGACAGGGGATGGGGTGAGCAGGGGGCCGGGGGCGGCTGACAGGGGACAAGGTGAACTGGGGGCTGACAGGGGGGGAGTCGGGGGCTGACATGGGGCACGAGTGAGTTGGGGGCCGTGCAGGGAAGCAGCCCCCGCCCCGGTGCAGCCCCTTCCCCGGCGGTTCCTCACCTCAGCGGCGGGTTCTTGTTCATGAACATCTCGATGGCCTTCTCGTCCTCGGGGTCCACCTCCACCTCCCCGCCGTACTCCCCGCCCCGTCCCGCCGCCGCCGCCGCCTTCTCCAGCGAGGGCCATTCCTCATCGTCCTCCGAGTCCGAGACGGGACCTGCGGGGAGCGCCGGGGGCTGAGCCGGGGCCGCGCACCCTCGGGGATGCCGGGGGGTCCCGGGGGGCTCGGGGGTCTCACCCAAGGCCGCGCTGCGCTGCCGGGGGGCTGCGGGCGCCCCGGGGCCGTGCTCGGCCTCCAGCTCCTCCTGCTGCCGCCGCGCCTGCTCCAGGATGCGCCGGGACAGCCGCGCGTCCACGAAGCCGTCCCCGCCATCGTCCCCCTCCTCCCGGCCGGCCCCGCCGCGCTTCCCCCGCGCCCGGGCCCGCGGGGCCGCGTCCTGCAGGATCTGCTCGGCCAAGGGCAGCGCCGGGGCAGGGCCGGAGCCCCGCGCCCGCCGGGCCTTGGGCATCGCGGGGGTCCGGGAGGGGAAAGCGGGCCTGGGACGGGAGCGGGGAAGGGGAACGGACACGTGGGTGCTCGCCCCGCCCGTTCCGGGGTGGCCCCGTCCCGGTGCCCGTTCGCCCCGCCCGTTCCGGCGGCGGCACCGGGACCATGGGGGTGACCTGGTGAGGGCGGGGGGCTCCGGGAGGGACGGGGCAGCCCCGGGGGCTCCCGGTGGAGGTGGGACCGGCACACGGCGAGGGGCTCCCGGCGGTGGGAGGGCAGCGCCCGTGACCCCCCGGCCCCGTGTCCCCAGCGTGTCGCAGGTGCCGGTGGCCGAGGGCAAGAGCGTGCAGCAGACGGTGGAGCTGCTGGCGCGGCGGCTGGAGGCGCTGGGCGCGGACAAGCAGGGCACGTTCGGAGTGGACTGCGAGACCTACCACACGGCCGGGGCCATCGGCACCCAGGGTGAGCACCGGCACGGCCCCGGCGCTGGGCGGGGGGCTCCGCCGGGCTTCTCACCTCCTTCCCCCCCTTTTGCTTTTTCCCCCCATTTCCCTTTCCGTCTTCCCCTTTTCCTTCTCCTTCCCTTCCTTTTCGTCCTTTCTCTTTTCTCCTTACCTTCCTTCTCCTTCCCTGCCTTCCCTGGAGGTGTTTAAGAGGCGCCGTCAGTCACTGGGTGATCTGTTCGCTGGGTGATGTGGTTCAATGGTTTAGAGGTCACAGTGGCAGTGTGGGGCTGGTGCTTGGACTTGAAGATCTTGAAGGTCTCCTCCAACTTTGACGATTCTGTGATTCCACTATTCCTTTTCCTTCCTTTCCCCTTTTACCTTCTCCTTCCTTCCCCCTGGAGTCCCCCGTCTTTTCCAGACCCTGCTGTGACAGTCAGAGGTGGCTCAGTGGCCCTGAGCCCATGCAGCCCCAGGCTCTGCTCAGCCAGTGTTCCTGAACAGAGCAGTTTGGAGCTTCCAGAGCAGCTTTTTCCTACTTTTTCTGCAGCTGGAACTTGCACATCTCCATGGAGGAGAGGCTGAGCCCAGGCTCTCTCTGTGCCCATGGGCAGGGGGTGCCCAGCCAGGGAGGAGGGCTGGGTGCTCTTGGCTGTTCCCCCCAGACTCCAGAGTCATGCTGGTGTTGTCCCGAGGCACCAGAGCATTTAGTTTTCCCAGTAAACCTTCAGAATAAAATCCCATCTGTTCCCTGAATGGCTGGATAACATAACATCCGTGTGGGGATGCAGAGTTAAAGCACCAAGGGGGACACAGGGAGGACTGGGTGGTGCTGTCAGGCAGGAGTACTGGTTTCCCAGCCCAGATCCCCTGGCTGTCGTTCCAGGGCAGACAGGGAAGCTGATGTACGTGATGCACAACTCCGAGTACCCCCTGAGCTGCTTCGCCCTCTTCGAGAACGGGCCCTGCCTCGTGGCCGACGCCAACTTCGACACCCTCATGGTGAAGCTCAAGGGCTTCTTCCAGAACGCCAAGGCCAACAAGATCGAGAGCCGCGGCACCCGCTACCAGTACTGCGACTTCCTGGTGAAACTGGGCACCGTCACCATGGGGCCCAGCGCCAGGGGCATATCCGTGGAGGTGAGGGGCCTCTGGGAAGGGTGGGGAATACAGGGACACACAGGGAAATTCCATGAGGGAGGACAGAGGAGGAAGGTTTTAGGGGTGACCGAATTGCGGCCGTCCGGTGCCTGAAGGGAGCTGAAAAGGAAGATGGAGAGAGACTATTTTACAAGGTCCTGGAGGGGCAGGACAAGGGGGAATGGCTTCACACTGACAAGAAGGCAGGCTTAGATGGGATATTGGGAAGGAATTCTTGGCTGGGAGGGTGGGGAGGCCCTGGCACGGGTTGCCCAGAGAAGCTGTGGCTGCCGCATCCCTGGGGCGAGGCCAGGTTGGATGGGGTTACCCCTCTGTGTTACACAATAAACATTCTGGGATGTTTTCATGGAAAGCACGCCCTGCAGCGAGGCAGGGAGCAGGGCACTGCCCCTCCTGCCAGCTCCAGGGCTGTGGGCTGTGTTCCCAGGTGGAATACTGCCCCTGTGTGATCGCCAACGACTGCTGGAACCTGCTCATGGAGTTCATGCAGAGCTTCATGGGCAGCCACACGCCCGGGATCCCGTCGGTGTTCGGGGCCAAGCACGACAGCGTGTACAGCCCCGGGGACACCATGGTGCAGTACATGGAGCTCTTCAACAAGATCCGCAAGCAGCAGCAGGTGCCCGTGGCTGGGATCAGGTGAGAGGATTCCCTGGAGCTCCTCTGGATGCATCCTCCTTGCTGCCTGCCCAGCAGGATCGGGAGTCCCGACGGTTTTTTTCCTTCTGCATCTCCTTCCCCTGGTTCAAAGCAGAGTTTTTCAGTGCTGTGTGTGTTTCTGGTTGTTCTCCATGGTTTGGAGCGTGTCTGGGATTGGATCCATGGTTCTGTGGATTGGTTCTGTGGTTCTTTGGGCAGTGCTTCGTGCAGGGAATCAGTGTCCATCAGCAGGAAACTGCAGGAAAAGGAGAAATTCCAGCCAAACACAAGGGCAGAGCTTCTGTGACTGCAAACAGCTACGGAACAGAGTTTTTAATTATTTACTTTTTTTTTTAACATCCACATAAAAGTGTCTTCTTGTATTTCACCCCAATAAACCTGTATTTTTGGAGGAGCCTCTGCTGCATTCTGCTTCCAATTACCCCCTTGATGTCAGTGGGTTTCCACAGGGGCGAGGATGAGGAGGACTTAATCCTTCATGTCTCAGCAAAGCCGTGTTGGTCTCCATTCTGGGATCGGCTGCCTCATGTTACTCTGGGGCTTTTTTACTTTATTGATGGGCAAAATTACTCTTTTGAGGTCCCCATCACCTCAGGGTCCCCCATCACCTCAAGCCCACCCTGTCACCTCAGGGACCCCGCGGGGCGCCTCCCGCCACCACGCAACCCCCCGAGGAGCCCCCGCGCTGCCCCTTTAAGAACCTCTTTGTCTCCCAGACACCTTTATTTACCCTCCCGCGACTCGCCCGAAGTTCGGCCCCGCGGTTCACAAAGCGCGGCGCGTCACGGGCGGGGGGGCGGGACTCGAACCCGCGCCGTCCCCCCCGGCGCCCATTGAGCAGCGCCCCCTGGCGGCCGCGCAGACTGCGTACGGCCCCGCCGGCGGCGGGCCCGCTACGCAAAGGGCGCGCGTGCCCTACGCAAACGGCGCGCGGGGCCCCGTAGGGAGCAACGGGCGCTGCGCTGCGCAATCGGCGTAAGCGGCGGGCAGCGGGGGGCGGGAGCCGGCGCTGAGTGACGCGCGGCCCGGCCAATGGCGAGGCGGGGCGGGGCGCGGCGGCCAATGGGCGGGGAGGGGGCGTGGCCGGCGCGGGCGTCTCGCGCTGGGTGACAGCTCGCGCGTGCTGGTGATGGCGGTAAATAAAGGGGACGGGGGGGGGGGGGGGGGGGGG
>NW_020884933.1:3461151-3461538 GCF_003945725.1 Corapipo altera
CCCCCCCCCCGCGCGGTGCGGTTGTGGGGGGGTTGGAGGCGGACCCCGTTATTACCCCTTCTCTCCCCATCACGGGGGTCGCCGCCTTTGTGTGCGGGCGGGACCCCCTCGCCGGGCTCGGCGGCTCCGCAACTTTCCCTTTGTTGAGGGACACCCCCCCCCCCCCGCCATCCCCGGGACCCCCGTCTCCATCCCCCCCATCCTGCCCTGGAATGTCGTCGGGACCCCCCCTCCTGACCCCCTTCCACCCCCGGGGCCCCCCTCTCCACAATTCCCCCCTCTGGCACCGACCCCTTGTTCCACCCCCCCTTCCCCAGGACCCCCCTGTCCCAAGGACCGACCCCCCCTCCCTCCAAACCCCTTCCCCTCCCCGGGACCCTGGGGGGG
>NW_020884933.1:3461938-3482311 GCF_003945725.1 Corapipo altera
CCCCCCCCCCGCGCGGTGCGGTTGTGGGGGGGTTGGAGGCGGACCCCGTTATTACCCCTTCTCTCCCCATCACGGGGGTCGCCGCCTTTGTGTGCGGGCGGGACCCCCTCGCCGGGCTCGGCGGCTCCGCAACTTTCCCTTTGTTGAGGGACACCCCCCCCCCCCCGCCATCCCCGGGACCCCCGTCTCCATCCCCCCCATCCTGCCCTGGAATGTCGTCGGGACCCCCCCTCCTGACCCCCTTCCACCCCCGGGGCCCCCCTCTCCACAATTCCCCCCTCTGGCACCGACCCCTTGTTCCACCCCCCCTTCCCCAGGACCCCCCTGTCCCAAGGACCGACCCCCCCTCCCTCCAAACCCCTTCCCCTCCCCGGGACCCTGGGGGGGTGCTGGGGGTCGTGGCTTTGCTGGGAGGGGGGAGAAACGCGCCTTAAAAATATCCCCCTTAAACCCCCGTGCTGTGCTTGGAGGAGGGGGGGGGGAGGGAGGGCACCAGTTTGTATTTATTTAAGAGAAAAAACACGTACAAAAAACCCTAAAAAAAACCAAAAAAAAAGCTGCGGGTTTGTGTCTCGCACAGAGGGAAGGAGCAGAAGTTAATCCGGGGGGGGCCCTGGGTGCACCTCGGGTTTGGGTTTTTTGGTGGGGAGAGAAACTGCTTCAAAAATCCCCTTTTAAACCTCGAAAAGGGTCGCAGCAGTGACAACACCACCACCCCCCCCACCCGCCACGAAGGCTCCCAGAGCCAAGGGAATAGCGGATAAGGGATAACTGAGCCCCTAAAACGGGAGTCAGTGCTGGAAAAGGTGCTAATTTTAGGAAAGGCGCCCGTTAATCGCGTTACCGGCGGTGGGACGGAGGGAACGAGCCTGATCCGAGCGTCAGGACAGCTCCGGGTCTCCAGCAGGAGAACGCTGAGAGGGGAGAGCATCCCGTTATCCCGAAACGTTGGAGCGGGAGGGTGGGAAGCGCCTTTACTTTGCGGAGTTACTCCTGTACTCTTAGTCAGGGAGAGATGCTGCGAACTCCTGGAGTCGCTGAGCTCGTCTGGTGTGAAATGATGCAGAATTCGGTCCTTTCACACGCTGCCGCCTCGGGGAAGATGCTGGTGGAAACCCGGGAAAGAGCTGCTGATTCCTCGTTCCAGGGAAAACTCTGACTTCGGCAGGAGCTTCTCCTGGAGGAGAATCGATTGGCAAGGCAGGAAATAGGGAGCAGATTAAATGGGATGATAAGGAGAGTGAAAATAAGGTTTTAGGGAGGGGGCTGAGAGCTGAGCTGCTGCTGGAGCTGAGGAATGAGGGGGCACGGGAATGAGGAGCAGGTAAATCGGTGGAATGGTGAATTAAAAGCTCCGTGTGGGTGTGAACAGTGTGGATTAGGCTTGGATTAAACAAGTGTCCCTGTGAACTGGCTGGAGCTGCACCGTATCGAATTTTCCCTGAATTTCTGCTGCTCTGCCTTGGGCAGCTGCACCCGGGGGTTGCTGCAGTTTATCCAGTGTCAGAGAGGTTGGACGGTGTTTAAAAAGGAATGGGCAACAAAAGCGTTTGGCGTTTTATTTGGTTTCAAAAGAGGCTGGGTGCAAATATTTGGAAATGATGTGCCAAGCGTGAGCAGCATTTGATGTCTCCGGGCTTTCAGCACGAGGCTGCAGACCATAAATGTGTGTTTATTCCTCCCCTGATCATTCTCCCTACGAATATGAGCTGGCTCCAAGTGGAAGGGGTGTTTTGAAGTTGGCAGATTTTCCGCTCTGGAATAATTCTTGGTCTTATGCAAGTTGGGTTTGTTACAGGGAATTCTGCTCGTTCAGGAGCGGGGCTGGACAATAGTCACATATGCAACAGTTTAGGGGCTGTTAGGGCCGGGAAGCCAAAACTGGGGATTTATTTGGCTGTTGTGTGTCCAAGGATTGTTAGTGAGGAATCTCCTGCCGCAGTTCCTGCGGAGATTCCAGCTGCATGTGGTACAAAGCCCTGGGCTCCACGAGAGGCCTGTGAGGATGAGGAACTGGGGATGAGCCTGCGGAGTGAACCGGGGCTGGGATTGGGATGTATCCACGGGCTGTTGTGCTGCTGATCCCTGGGATGCTGCCGAGGCACAGGAAAAGGCCACCTTTAGGTTCTGTGTCTCCCCTCTGCTCTGGGTTTTTTTGCTGCAGTGGATTTGTTGCTGGTCCTTGCTGCCTTAAACCCAGCTCTGTCCACATCACACCCTGCAGGTTGTTTTCTGCAGTGCTAAAACACTCACTTGTTAATTATTATTTTTAAGTAGTTCTGTTTTGTCTCAGAACAAGTGACAAGAAGCACTTTCTCAGCAGCAAAGATGGTTTTTTCAGCATAAATTACTGAAAATGCATTTTAAGATCCTGGGTTTTTGTTGGCCTTTTTCCCTTTTGTTACCTGTTTTTATACTGAAATGTCTTAGGCCTTTTGCTGAGATTCCTAAATTGAAATTTAGTGTTTTCTCAGCCCTTAGAAGATGTTACTGGATTGATTTAGAAGAGTTAATAAGTGGAAATACTACAAAATTCAGCTTCTGTCTAATAAGGTCCTTGTGGATTCTTTCACAGGAGTTTTTTGCTTTGGGGAAGTGTAAGAGGGTTTCTGAAGTTGTTGTCAGCTCTGAGGCAAAACAAAACTAAGAGCTTTGGTTTCAAATCGTTGTAAATGAAAGGAGAGATACTGAGTGAGCTGCTTGAAATCTTCGTGGATAACTGGGAGCAGCAGGTGAGGTGGAAGGGGGCAATGGGGAGCTGGGGTCACCCTGAGCTGCCTGGTGGGACAAAAGACCCCAGAGATCCCCCCAGACCTTTATTTTCTGCAGGAATCCTCTTTAGTGAATGAGAAGTTTCACTTCGTTTGACAACCTTTGTGGTTTTCGTGTTGAATATTTCATCGAGGGTTGGTTTTGTTGTTGGGTTTTTCCCCTTTGAGGAGATGTTCCTGTCTCAGCAGCCTGTTGTTAATGGCTCGGTGGGTAAACACTTCACCTTTCCCAAACACTTCACCTCGGGCTGTTGGGTAGAAAAAAGCCCCCCTTCAATGCCAGTGAAAGGAAAACCATCCTCGTTAGTGTGAAACCCTTAACGAGTCATGGCTCTGGAGGGAGCAAATCCAGATTGTTTAACAGAAACCATTTAAAAATCTGATTTACAGGTGAGACTATCCCAGGTTGTTTGTTGATATCTCTGTGTGTACCAGCCCTAACGCTCTTCACCTTGGTTTTATGAGACTTCAGCTGCAAGATGGCTCATGTGAGGCTGTAGAGTCGTTTGTGGCTCAGGAGCCAGGGAATTACAGCTCTGGCACCCAGGGAAACAAAACAGATTAAAGGGGGAGCGAGGGGACAGGAGGTAAAAACAGGGGTGAGGTTCTGCCCTTTGCCAGTGTCACAGGGAAATAATTTCTGAGTGAACTAAAGCTGATTATTTGTGTGTTTGCAGTAATTTATATCCTGGTGTGCTGAGGAAAATGCAGATTAAAAGGCACTGCTAAAATACACTGTTCTGCTGGGTTTGAAAGGAAAAAAAACCTCTTTTTTTGCAACAGTGTTGAGAAGTGTCTGTGGCAGACAGGAGACAGGCAAAATAATGAAGCTGGCTGCTGTTGTGCTAAGTGTTGTTAATGAGCTTTTTGCTTACAATGTGGCAGTGAGTGCATATGAACTATTACACCTTCAGTACATGACAAAAATCATTTGAAATGCCTCAGAAAGTGGCAAATTGTTGGGACAAACCCTGAGATTTTTGAAAGCATGCTCACTAGGTAGGTTCCTTTAATTAGGTAATTATAAAGTAATTCACTGAGAAGTCTGGCTTTTTAAGAGCTTTGCTGAGAGAGTAGAAAATACCTGAAAACCAGGAGCTTTTCTTGTTCCTCCCCACGGTGCTCACACTTGCTTTCTTGTCTCACTGCTTGGCTCTGTAATTCAGCTGCGTTTTCAAATGGAGACAGAGAACTGAAATCCTGGGATCTGACAGCTCCCAGTTACTCTGAAATGTGTCTTGTGTAACGTGTCAGTCATGACAAATGCACTATTTAAAGAAAAATTCAGACTAAGGAGGTGCCTTCGAGTGTTTTGTAACTCTGCTAACTGGAGTGCAAGAGGGAAAAACACATCCTCGGGCACAGGAATCCCTGCAGAAGGGTGGAATTGCTAAATAACCTGCTCCAGCTTGGACTTTAAAAAGCAAATAATAGTTTGGGGTGTGGTGTAGATCGGGAAAACTTTCACACTCAACCTCTGAGCAAGTGCACTGAAAAAGAAAACTCCTTCCCCCTCCCTCCCTCCCTCCCCGGGTGCAGCCAGGGCCGGCTTTTCAAAGCCCCAATTTACTGGAGCAGAAGCTTTAGAGCATTTCTGGGCTTTTCAGGCCTTTCAGGCCAACCATGGAAGATCGAGTCAAGAGTTATGGGCCACAGCTGTGGCCCTGCATTGAGGGTTCTCTGGGAGATCAGCTGAGCTGATTAGGGAACAGTGACCATGGGCTCCCGTCCCTTATTCCCTGTGAAAGGCAGATCCATGCCCTCCGTGGAGGAGCACTGCCTTGGGACCATATTTTCCCATTCACTTGCAGTGGGCGGCTCAGATTTGATTAAGAAATACTGTCCTCTAATTACATTCTGCCCCTTCTCTCTCAGGCTTTGAAAAGCCTCTGGAGACAATCCCGGGGTTTGAAGTTGGGACACAAGTGGTGTGGAAGGAGGGCCTGGGAGGGGAGGTGATGAAGTGATAAGTGGATTTTAGCTGGAAATGCTGAAAGAGTGGCCTAAGGAGGGCACTCAGGGCTGGCTCCTGGTTCTGCACTGCTGGGGCTTTGTTCCCTTTTCCCTGGGAGGGATCAGTGTCTCTGAGGCCGACTCCATGCCAGTAAGTTCCTGACAAATGTGCTTTCCTGTTCTTCAAACAGCAAAACTCTGTTTTATATTAAATCACAGAATGGTTTGAGTTGGAGGGACCTTAAAGCCCATCCAGTGCCACCCCCTGCCATGGGCATGGGCACTGTCCCAGGCTGTTCCAAGCCCTGTCCAACCTGGCCTTGGACACTTCCAGGGATGGGGCAGCCACAGCTTCTCTGGGCAACACAAACACAAAAAGCATGTTTTAATTTTAAAGACAAACATTCTAGGCTTAGAATGGTATTAATTATACTGAAAAAAATCCATGTTAACAGTGCGCTGTTCTTAAAAGAAAAAGAAAGTTAAATCAGCTGTTTATTCACTGGAGTTGTGAGAAAGAGCCCTTAGCTTGGAATTAATGATGTTTAATCATTCTTTCAGAAACACAAAGGAGGTACTAAAAGCTGTTCAGCTGAGCTATAAAGAACTAAAAGCTATAACTCAGATTCAAAAGTGATTTAGTTCCAGAGGTAAGTCCATAATCCGACCAGTCATGAGTTAATCTGTCATCAGACTAAGACTAGAAGCAAATCTATTTAACTAAGAATAGTTAATTCACCTGAATCAGAGCAAGGCTGAAGATCCTTCTCACAAGAGTTTATTTTGAGAAAATATAATATTCATGCTAGGGAGTAAAAATAGTGAGTGGCTTTCAAAGGGAAAAAACGTGCTTTGGAATTTGCACTGCTCTTCTTCTGCACTTTTGAGGATGGTTTGACCTGCTGGTTGAACACAGTGGAAATGAGGCAGCGAATAAGGAAGAAAATACCCTGTTTATCATAAAATTGGGGGGGTTTAGGAGCAGCTTTTTGTGGCATCAAACCCAAATTCACCTCTCCCTCTTTGCTTTCCTTGTCCTGTTGTTCCATCTCAAGGCAAATTGAAGGGATGAACTCTAACCTCTTAGTAGGATAATTTATTAAAATAACAGATGCTCTAGAATCGGGCCTGGGTTGATCTTCAGTTCTTAAGGGAGATTAACAACCTGAGGGGTCACAAATGGGGTTCCCGGTTCTGACCTCGTGCCGTGGGGAGGACAAAGGCACCCCTCAGATCCTGCCTGGAATTCCTAAAAAAAAAGGGATTTCGGTCAGAACAGGATTCAAAATATTCAAATTAGGGATAATTCCATCAGGAAGAGGGGCAGGGGGGGAAGATGCATTTGGGCAAGTGAAATTCTCCCTCATGCAGCAGAAAACAGAGGCACAAACCCTGTGCGAGGCTGGGAAGGTTTGGGACTGAAAACACAAATCTTAGTTTTATTGATGCCACTTCAGGTCCCCGTTTGCACACTGAGGAAGAGGAGGGTTTGCTGGATAAATTTGGCTTTCCCAGCACAAAACAGGCCCATCAGTCAAGCAGGGGAAGAGGATGTGTAAATCCCTCTAATTCTTTGTTGACAAGAAAACAGAGCAGCCCTTGGTAGAGCCCCATGGTCTGAGTGTGGGGGGTCAGAGATTTGCTATTTCCAGAGCTGGGGATGTGGGAATGCTTGTGGATACTATACAGATAAATACCATGGAGCATCCTGGGCTGATGTCTGGGGTTTGTTAGTCAGACAAATGAAATAACAAAGTCCCAGCTGCATTTGGATAAATTGGTTGCTGTGTTTCACTCCATCGACCCATTTATAAATTTATGTATAAAACCCATAGAAAATTTACTGCTGTTCTGTCTCACTCGTTTGGGGTTAAAAAAAACCCACCAAACCCAATAAATTGATTGGCAAGTGAAGGAGAAGAAAATGATGGAGAGGTGTGTCAAAACCCTTCGTTATTTTTGTCTTGTTTGTAATCGCTGCTCCTCAAACATATTAGAGGCACCTTCCCTGCTTAAACCACAGCCTGTGGAATATTGCACTTCTATTTAATGCTCTTTGCCTGTTCATTATGGCTGTGAAGATAATAAGGCACAGCCTGCTGGGGTTGTCTGGTGCTTTATTGCTCTGGAGATGGCTCTGACATATTCCTTTGACTGATGGCTCTCGGCGCTGGATCAGCTGCGATTTGGGGTGGGTTTGTTAATGGTCTGTCGGAGATTCTGCCAAGATGGATATGAATTAAAATGTGGGAGGAAGAACAGCAGAGGACTACCCAGAACTTAGCAAGTCTTCACTCTGTGCAGTAATCCCTCTTTGTGTCTGTCACAAAGGGATCCTGGAGGAGGCTGTTATTCCGCTCATTGATCCCTGCGGCAGCGCCGGGACCCCGAAGCGCCGGAGCTGCGAAACTTCCCCTCGTCCCTGTGCCACCCGAGGGCTCTGGGTTTGTTTGCTCTAAAATTCCCTGTGTTTTGATACGGAATTAGTCAGGTTTTGGAACGCTGGGGTGGGGGGGGGGGGACGGAGCGAGGTGCTCCGGGGTCAAAACGTAACCGGCTCTGCCCTCACAGTCCCAGAGTCACGGAATCATTGAGGCTGGGAGAGACTTTAGGATCATCAGTCCAAAAATGATCAGCAATCCAACAATTGCTGATGTTATTGTGAAGGTGGGTGGGAATTGATAGGATTTTCCCTGTCAAAAGGCTGAGTGTGCGATTTTTAATATTTTTAATGTGTAATCTCTGAACTGTTGCCGTGAACTCAACTCTGAACGTGCTGTTCTCGTGACAATTGGTAGTAAATGTGATGTACTGAACGTGAAAATAATGGTTAAAGAGCGTGGGCAAAAGAAAAATAATGCTTTCTGCAATCTGGAAAAATGTGGGGGTTTGTGTGGTTGGCTGTGATTAACAGGATTGATAAGGCAGGGAAAGTGGGAAGCCAAGAGAAAGGCTCTCAATCCCTGTCCCTGCTTTGTCAGGCCAGGCTGGGATGGACGGGGCTGGTTTGGTTTAACCTGCACCTTGGTAAAGGTTCTGGAGCTGCCACCTGAACCTGGGCACAGCCCTGAGCCCTCCCTGTGCCTGGAGCAGGAGTGGTGCCCCGGGCAGGGGAAGTGGGAAGGGAAGCAAAGACCCAGGTTTTGGTGTGAGTCCTGACAGTTTTGGGACGGGGAGGGGTGAAAAAGTGAATTTCCCCCTGACTGGGAGGCAGCGCCGCTGGTTTTGTGCCCCTTAAAGCTCCTGCCCTGGCTGAGGTGTTTCAGGAGGAATGTTTGGGGGCAAACAGGTGGAAAACTTCAGGACCATTACATGTAACTCTCTGTCACAGCTGTGGAAACAATTCTTGGGGAATTCGTGGATTCTGTCAAGTTGGTCGCTTGACTCGTGAAGTGAAATTATAACTTTCCGTCGGGCACTCGGTGTCTGCTTCCAGCCTGCTCCAATTCTGTTCTTTTCCCCGTTTGAGTCTGATAATTCAAATTGTATGTGTTTGCTGTAATTGCTTCAGGCTTCTCCAGATGGAAAAGCCAGGGAATTGCTGCGTTGATTCCTTCCCTTTTGGGCTGGTTCACGAGGACCGGGGGAAACTCTGGGAATTGTTTTAATGTCCAGAGAGGGCCTCTGTGCAGGGGGTGTGCAGATTGTGTTTCTCACCTTAGTGACACTGCAAAAAGCCAACCCAAAAATAAGACCTCTAAGCCTAGGGAAAGAGAGGGGAGGAGGGATTTTATGTGTTGTAATAAATGAAGAAACATTAACTTCTAGAAAGCTGTGAGCTAAGGTGTATATAGCATTTTAATAATGCTTTTTAACATCCAGAGTAGTTAAATAGTAATTCCCACATTTTCAGGGACCTGTAGCACATGGATCTTGTTTGTTTGTGTGTTTTTCAGTGACTCTGAAGAATATATAGTCAATATTGCATGGACATTGATTCTTAGAGCTAAAGTCAAGGGGTGAAATTAAAAATACAGGTAGCTGGGGCATTACCTGAGGTTTTAGTCACTTATTTCTATTTACCTCTTAGATGAGAGACAGTGTGAGTTTGGCTTGATAGGAATACTCCTATTTCATCTTTAAAATACTTTAAATTTTAAAAACTTCCAAGTTTAGACTGGTGTGGCTGGGTTTGAGTGGCAGTGTGAGCACAGAGCAGCCCATTCCCGGGTGAAGGGAGGGATTGCACCTTCCCTCTGCCTTGCCAGGATTGTTTGCAAACCCTGAGCTGCAGCTCCATTTGTAGGGAATGTTGAACTGGCTCCAGTTTAATGGGATCTTCCTTGGGAAGGAATGTGGATAGAAGACACATGTGCAGGGATTTGTTGGCCTGTGTGAAGTTGGAATTACGGCTCTTGGAGGACGCGGCAGTGCCAAGTCTTTTGTTGGAGTCATAAATTTATTCCAACCCAACCAAAGGAGTTTGGTGGCTTTTCTGGCTCCTTGGAGTTCACCAGAAAGCAGAGAGAGAGAGAGAGAGAGAGAGAGAGAGAGAGAGTGTGTGCCTGCAGGGAGGTTGTTCTGGGGAGTGCAGCTAAACCAGTTCACCAGGAACAATAAGTGAGAACAGCAAAAAAAGGCAGGATAAGGTCATTTCATCCATTCCAGGCACTGACTTGCTTTAGGAATGGGAATATTCCTCTAAGGACAGAGGATGGGGACGTGGTGGTGACGTTTTTTGGTGCAGCAATTCCTTTTTTCTAACAGAATATCAATGATATGAGTTTTTCTGCTTGAAAAAATGTCATTGTCAGAGTCTTTGAGAGGTGAGGAAGAATTCAGGAGGAATTTCCTCATGGAAAGGGCAATCAGGCCTTGGAAGGGGCTGCCCAGGGAGGTGGTGGAGTCCCCACCCCTGGAGGTGTCCAGGGAAGGACTGGAGGTGGCCCTCAGTGCTCTGGGCTGGGGGACAAGGTGGGGATGGGGCACAGGGGGGACTCCATGGTCCTGGAGGGATTTTCCAACCTCAGGGATTCTGGGATTCTGTAAATACAGGGCTTTGCTGTGAGTACACCCTTAGAACTGGAACATGAATGCTTGAGCAGGAGTTTTTTCCCCCCCATCTCCAGTGCAGCTCAGATTACATGTTTTCATTAGACATCTGGTTCAATAATTGGTTCCTCCCAAACGGGGAGGGTAAAACAATCACAGGAATAAGGGTTTGGAGTCATTGTGTGCAATTTTGGAGATCTCTCCTCTCTGCTATCACCATGTTTGCATTTTTGGGTGTTTGCAGCAGGGTAGAAAATCCACAGTTGCACATAAAAATGGGTTATTGGGCAGGGGGGAGTGGAAAGTACTTGGGGTTTTGCATCTAAAATTTTAAACCTATTTCATAGTATCACAGAATCACAGGATGGTTTCAGTTGGAAGGGACCTTAAAGTGCCACCAGTGCCACCCCCTGCCATGGGCAGGGACACCTTCCACTGGCCCAGGTTGCTCCAAGCCCTGTCCAACCTGGCCTTGGACACTTCCAGGGATGGGGCAGCCACTGCTTCTGTGGGAAATCTGTGCCAGGGCCTCCCCACCCTCACAGGGAAGAATTTCTTCCCAGTATCCCATCTAACCTTCCCTCTTTCAGTTTGAACCCATCCCCCTTGTCCTGTCACTGCAGTTTGACCAAATGCTGGGTATTCATTATATGGTTTTGATGGAAACCAGGAATACCCAAGGATATTTTTTCCTACAGTGTTTTAAAACAAAGTGAGAAGTTAAAACAGAGGCAAGTGTGCTTTATTTAATGTGGGACCAGTTCCCACTGGGCTGGTGAAATGCTGCTGTGTTTCACTTCTGCCATTCCCAGGAGAGGGAGGAAGGAATGAATGAAAGAATCATTCAGGCCGAGCTTCCCACCTGTCCTGAAAGATGATTTCCAGGAGTTTGTGCCAGTACTGAACACTCTTGGACAAGAGTGGAATCAACTGTTGGACAAATAAAAGATGCATCATTCCAAGGCCAAACGTGCAGCACCTCTCCTGAGCCCTGAACTGTTCTTTTTGCTTCCTGCAGATTGATTTAGAAACAGAAAGTAGCTGGTGTCAACAGATCCCTACAGATGTCTTTAATCAGGTTCCAAATGTGTAACAATGGGACAAAGAAACATAATGAAATCATGTGGTTTATTTTAACACTCTTTTGGGGTCAGGAGCCAAATTGTTTCTGCTGCATTTGGTTCTTGAAGTCGTTAGAGGTTCTTGCCATGAGTTTTTCCAGGGTTATGAGCCATGCAAGGAAAGAAAGTAGGGTTTGACCTAATGTTTAAGTGATTTGCAATGTGAGAAGTACTCAGATTGTCTCTAAAATACTATTGGCTAAACTAATGTCCTTATTTTTCTTTTATTCCCTATTAGTTTGTTTCAGTTTTACTCATCTTTAGTGCATTGCAGTGCAGCTCCTCCTGCTGCTGGTGCCTCTTCTCCATGCAGAGCAATCAAGTCATCCCTCCTCCCTCTTTTCCTTCCCCCAGCCCTTATCTGGGAAAGATCTAAGTAGGTGAGAAAGGAGGAGTTTATAGAGATTCTTTAAAATGACATCTACCTTAATGGGGAAAAAAAAATTAATTGTAAACCCAAGAATGAAAGGTGATGAACTGTAATTGCAGGGAGCAGAGCTCTGTGTGTTTGTTTCCAAGGCTTTTAAAATCCAAGGTGTTAATTCTCCATCATCAAACCCTCGTGTTGCTCATGGTCTGTCACACCAACCACAGCAATTTGTGCTGAGGCCCTGCAGCCTCTGAGGCAGCTCCAGCCCTGTGATCTCAGCCAGGTTTGTTTTCCCCCTTGTTTACAGGTTCTGACTCATGGTTGTGTCCTCCTTTAATCCCAGCCCCGTCATTCCTCCTGGGAGCCTGTTCTTGGAGGAGGTTGTGGCAAAACTGTTTGGGTACCTGTGGAGAAGAGAGGGGGAAACTTCTGTTCTTAGTCATGGGCCAGTGTTTGGTGGCTCATTCTGTTCTCTGGGGTGTGGGGGCTGCAGGGCTGGACCTGCACCCGCTCCAGCTGCCTTTGGATCGTGGGAGAACCAGTTTTAATCCTTTTTTTTTTTCATGGAAGGGCTCAAAAATCCGAGTCAGTAATAGAAACCTTTAATGTGAGGATGAACTCTGAAGTGTGGTGGGTGGAGAAGCCCCTCTCTGAGGAAAAATGTATAATTCAAGTGGTTTTGGGTTAAATAAACACCATTTCTTTCTAACTTTGAGAGCAGCCCAAGGTACAGGGAATTAGGGCTTGGATTTGCAAGGGAATTATCCATGGATACCTAAAGAGAACCAGGTGGGGAGTATCACATGCAGCATCAAAGATGCTTTTGTGCTGAGAATTACTGACTTAAGGTGTAACAAAGCTGCTCTGTCAACTGACCCACCGTGTCCAGGGTCTCTTTCCCTTTCCAAGCAGGAAATCTCCCGGCCCACACAGGAAAAGCAAAAGCAGTTGACAAAAGGCTGGTGATTTATCTCCTGACAGCCTCCTGCATTGTCAAACACGGTTCCCTAATGCTCTGGGTCTGCTGTGGGATTCATTTCCTGGTAGCCTGTTACCCAGCTGGAACCAGCACCACTGGTCCCTCTTCCTTGGAAATTGGGGATAAATTCGGTGTTTTTTGAAAACCCTGTGTCCTGAGAGCTTGCAGGGCTGGTGAGCAACTGGCTGTTTGATTATTCCCTAGCAAACTGTGTCTATAAGGCCCATTTTTTGTTCCTCAGAACACGCTGGTGAGACTCAAGGGTTAAATTCCCCACACTGTCGCATATGGCAGTGAGCAGAATCACAGATGTTGATGATACAACATAATTAGTATTCTTTTATGTAAATGAAGGCTGTCAATGTTACCATAGTGTCTATACTCTCTCAAGCTGGAATCTCTGCCACTTGGTCTCACCAAGGCTAGACAGGATTATTCCAACAATTTTTTATCCAGAGCTGAGGAGAGAAATAAAGAAAGGGGGGGGGGGGGGGAAGGGGTCGGGGAGGAAGGGGGGGAGGGAGGAAGGAAGGTGGGAAGGGATGTTTCCAACTTGGAAGGAGGAGACCAAACCGGTCCTTTGTTTAGCTTAGGATTTCCAAAAGTGCCTTTCCAGGTCCTGGGGTCTGGGAGGGAATGAGCCCAGCCCAAAGGAGGGGTGGGGAGGTTTCTGAGCTGGTTTAATAAACAGCTCCAATGGTTCCTTAGGCACCGTGGATCCTCCCAGGAGGTGGGGGCTGAAGTGGCCACTTGAGCTTTAATCTGGAGTGGAGGAAAGAACTGAAGAGCTTTGATTTTTTTTTCCTTGAGAGATTCCATCTTTAACAGCAATATCACTGAAAAAGGCAGTGATTAAAGCAAACTTGCATGATTTAGGACCACTAAAAATCTATTTTCTTAGCCTGGGCCAGGTCTCTACCCACCCATCCAGGTGAGGGCTCAGTACCTGTCCCAAAGCTTTGGCAGCGCTGTGCTGGGGCCTTTGTTGTGTTAAACTTTGCACCTCATAAAATGATTTTTTAACCAAATATTCTGTGTGCCAGGTCCCACACTCTCTGTGCCATCTGTAACCACTTTGTGCCTGGGATTGCTGTCCCCTGTCACTACTTTGTGTGTGTTCAGTACCACAGTCGTAGCTGTGGAAGCAACTTAATTCAGTCTCTCCTGGATTATTCCAACAGATCCGTTTTTACAACCTCTTCTACCTTTTGGCTGGTTTTTACCCATTTTTCTCTCCTCTGTAGTTCTTATTTTGCTGCAGTTCACACTTGACAACTCACCATTACTTCCTTTTTATTGTTTGAAGAGTCACCTAGAAATGAAATGTATTCAGCACAGCTCTGTTTTTTTTTTTTTTAATCTTTCCCCCATCTCCTCCCCCCTCGTTCACCGAGTGATCGAAGCCGCCAAAATCCAAGTGATCACAGGAGGGGCACGTTTTTCCTCCCTTTTTTTTTAAACTCCCATTTTTCCTCTGCCATATGTTGGGTCATCCACTACAAAAGCCTCACGATGGAGAGGCTCCATGTGATCAGCAGATTTACAGCTCACCCGAAAATGAAAGCAGAAAATGAAATTCCAGGGTGCCTCTTGCGTGTGACGTGCCTGAACATCTGAGAATTTGGGTTCCTGGGCGTGAGCAGGCTTTGGCTTCCAGATAATTCTGGTGTCTGCAATAAAAGTGTGCCGAGGGGGTTAATGGTGCTCCAAACCAGCCCTGCCTGGGTTTGTTTCCGTGCATCACCAGAATATTCTCTCTCCAGGGCTTTGAAGATGGGCTGCCTTGCAGTGAAGACTTAACTGGTAATTAAATTCTCCAAGAAGCGCCAGGACTCCCTTGGAACATGGGGCTGCTCCGTGCCCGGGATGCTGCGTCGCGGAGGAAAGGACGTGTAACCAGGACTGCGTGAGTGAAGCGTGTGGGGCTGAGCTCCTTCCCTGGGATCACAGCCCTGCAGGGACTGCCCTCCAGAGTGCACAGCACCGGCACACCAGGGTTCAGATGGGCCTTTTGCAGGGCTGAGTGTCTTTTGCCAAAATGGGGACACTCTTTGCACCTCCTGGGATCCCTGCTCGGGTTTCCCCGCAGTTCCAGTGGTCGCTCAGTAAATCAGCTGCTTTCTCTGTTTGTGTGTCTCTGTTGGACACACACAGATTTTCCTTTAGGTTTCCCCTACACGTTGAATTTTTTTTCCCCGTGCTGATTTTTTTTCCAGCACCGGAATGTTTGGGAGGCTGTGGGAAATCAGGGAATTCGGGGGCAGAATGAAAAAGCCTGAGGACAAACGCTCTGGTTACCACCATTAGCTGATATTTCAGTGGCTTCTGCCTGAAGTTGGTAACCTCAGTCTGGCTGCTGATGACATGCATTCCAATTCCAAATTCCTTTTGAGTGTATCAATTTCAAGGGGGCAGCTAAAGATCAAACGTGTGTGTGTGTGGACTGAATGAATCCTTCTCTCCGTGGATTGGGTCAGACGTGCTGGCAGCTGCCTGGGCCGGCCTTGGGAGACAGATAGAGCTTTATTCTCTAGACCTGGTCCATCCAATATCTTTCACTGGTGCTAAAAACTGCTTTTAAGAAAACTGTGCACGGAAATAATGTCGTTGGCTGAGGGATTGACAAGACACGACATCGGTGTTTTCATAGGTCTGGTACAGAAGGAGGGCAGTGGGCACGGCCCCAAGGCTGCTCAAGGAGGGTTTGGACAATGCTCTCAGGCACAGGGTGGGATTTGGGGACATCCTGTGCGGGGCCAGGAGTTGGGCTTTGATCCTTGTGGGTCCCTCCCACGATGCAAAGAAATCTTACATGCGTGTCGTGGCTCTAAAATCCTTTTCCTTTCTGTGTTTTTTTTTTCCCTGCCTCCCCAGGTCAGAGCGGCGACGACTCCTGTGAGACATGGATAGATGCAAACATGTCGGGCGGCTACGACTCGCCCAGGACCACTCGATCCTGAACCCCCAGAAGTGGCAGTGCGTGGACTGCCAGACCACGGAGTCTCTCTGGGCCTGCCTCAAGTGCTCGCACGTGGCGTGCGGGCGGTACCTGGAGGAGCACGCGCTGCGCCACTTCCAGGAGACCCGGCACCCGCTGGCCATGGAGGTGCACGACCTGTACGTGTTCTGTTACCTGTGCCAGGACTACGTGCTGAACGACAACCCCGAGGGGGACCTGAAGCTGCTGCGGAGCTCGCTGTCGGCCATCCAGGGCCAGCGGCGGGACCCCCTGGCTGGCAGCGGGAGGACCCTGCGCTCCATGGCGCTGGGCGAGGGCGCGCGCGGCCGCCGCGGGAGCCCCCCGGGGCAGTCCCAGATGCTCACGGCGCTCTGGCACCGGCGCCAGGCCCTGCTGGCGAGGGCGCTGCGGACCTGGTTCCACAAGAGCTCTCGGGGGCAGCTGAAATTGCAGCAGAAGAGGCAAATGGAGGAGCTGGAGAAGAAGAAGGAGGCGGCTCGGCGGCGGCGGCAGGAGATGAAGAGGCAGCTCCTGGAGGAGCTGGCGAACACCCCCCCCAGGAAGAGCGCGAGGCTGTTGTCTCACGTGCACGGGGAGAACTTGATTCCAAGGAAGTTCAGGGAGGTGGCCTCCTCCCCTACCTCAAGGCAGGTGCAGAGCAGCAGGTTCAGACAGTTCTACTCCATCCGGCGCCAGCCCCTCATGACTCCCGGGGTCACGGGGCTGAGGAACCTGGGGAACACGTGTTACATGAACTCCATCCTGCAAGTGCTGAGTCACCTCCAGAAGTTCAGAGAATGTTTTTTGACACTTGATCTCTGTGAAACAGAAGAACTCTTGGCTAAAACTGTGAACGGGAGGGCCAGGATCCCTGGCAAACTGGCAAATGGGTCTGCTGCTAACGAGTCAGGGAAGACTGACAAAGTGGGATCATCTGGCACGCAGAGCTCGCCAGCTGGCTTGAACGGGAGCTCCTCCATAAGCCGGAGCTTAGAACTGATCCAGCCCAAGGAGCCGAGCTCAAAGCACATCTCCCTCTGCCACGAACTGCACACCCTCTTCAGAGTGATGTGGTCTGGCAAGTGGGCCCTCGTGTCCCCCTTTGCCATGCTGCACTCCGTGTGGAGCCTGATCCCGGCCTTCCGGGGCTACGATCAGCAGGACGCTCAGGAATTCCTCTGCGAGCTGTTGGATAAAGTCCAGCAGGAGCTGGAGTCGGAAGGAACGAAGCGCAGGATCCTCATCCCCTTCTCGCAGAGGAAGCTCACCAAGCAGGTCCTCAAGGTGGTCAACACCATCTTCCATGGGCAGTTGCTCAGCCAGGTACGGACCTGCTCTGGCACAGGGATCAGTTGGGGTCATTCACAGATTTGGAGCTCTGTGTGTTGAGGACCCCCAGATATGTGAGGAGTGGCTCAGGAGCAACTCCTGGGGAAGAAATCCCTTGGGTTGCTGTGCAGGTGTCAGCATTTCCATATTTGTCTCATGCATTATAAATTCACTTGGCTTCTCTCACTTCAGGGTGAAATCTACACAAGTACAGAAGTTCTGACCCCTTAGATTGAAGTTTTGAGTGTGATTTTAAAGTGTTTTTTCCTTTGTTTTGTCCCTTTTTGGTGTTGTTTCCATGCCTAGGAAGAATATGATGAGGGTCACAAGCTCTGTGACAATTTTTTTGCCAGCATATGAAAGTCACCTTGAGACACCAAATGTGCCAGCTGTGAGTTGGTGTTTCACCTGTAAAGGTGTTTATCTGAGGAAGGAAGTAAATCCCAGAAAGGTGAAGAGAGAAAGAAGTTTTGAATGATTTGCTTTCAGACTGGACATGAGAAGTGTTTCTCTTGACTCACAGGTCTTTGTGGAACTGCTCTGCCTTTGGGGCACAAAGCTGCCCCGTGGCTGTGACACTCAGTGCCAGTGTGCAGGTACAGAGCAGTGTTTGTGCGTTTGTCCCATCCCCAGGTCACCTGCATCACGTGCAACTACAAATCCAACACCGTGGAGCCCTTCTGGGACCTCTCCTTGGAGTTCCCCGAGCGCTACCACTCCCTGGAGAAGGGCATTGTGCCCGTGCAGCAGGCAGAGTGCCTGCTCACCGAGATGCTGGCCAAGTTCACCGAGACCGAGGCGCTGGAGGGGAGGATCTACGCCTGCGACCAGTGCAACAGTGAGTGGGCTCTGAGGCACCAGCTCTGTGTCTGAGGGGGGTTTTGTGTGTGCCTGGAAACGTGTCTGGGTGGGAAAACTCTGTCCTTCCATGCTGGTTTGATTCCTGCTGTTGGCAGATGCTGCTCCTTTGGGCTCCAGTTGGGACCCGACGTGTCATTTTTGCACCTGATGTGTCATTTTTTCTCTCATCTTTGCCATTCAGCAGCACAATTCACTACAGGTTTGATACAAGCCTGTTCAGAACTGCCCTCACTTGTGTTATAGGGGACTTCCAAGAATTTTTTGGGAGAGAGTGGGTTGGATTTAGAGGCAAAAGAAGGGCTTTATCCCCTGTGCTTTACTCATCTCTGCGTGGCAGGAAAGCTCTTCTAACACATCCTCTCTATGCTGCTTGTTCTTGATTGAATCCTTGACCCAGAAATCAGAGTTCTCAAGGTCTGTAGCTGTGCTAGGTGAGAGTTTCATCCCTGTGTGGGCATTTGTTGGGAAGCACTGACCTGGCATTATCCAGGGAGGCTCAGGTAATGTGTTATTACCTGTGAGGTGATGCACAGATTTTGCTGTGCTCAGCTAGTAGATGACTTTGCTTTCCTGCAGCAGCTCTGAGTGAAAGGTCATTATATCCCTGAAAATCACTTTAGCCTGTGTATTACCATTCAGCTCAGCTACTCTGATAAGCTGGATTTGGATTCTTTTTCATGCAGGTATTTATGGCAAACGTTCATTCCCTTGGGAAGAAAATGCCAGCAATTTGACTTGCATTGCAACTAAGCAGCTGGAGTAGCAAATACTTGTAGAGATCTGTTCTCTATCAACTGGCAAATCTGTTACCAAACATCTTCTCAGAGTGTTAGGAAATAATCCTTGACTGGATGTTCTTGGAAAAAAGCCAAATATGATTTGAATGGATTCTGATTCACAAATAACGTTCGCAAATTGTCGATGCGGATGAGTTCAGCTTCATCTTAACTCAGTTTGCTTTGATTCTTTGTGAAAGCTGAATTTTAATGGTTACTTCAGAATTAAATGGCTCGGGAAGCATTAACCAGCTGGAAAGAGCCAGGGAAAGGCACCAGCCCGAGTCCAGGTGCCAGGAATGATCTGGGCAGTGCGTGTCAGACGTGCCGGAGGAGGAGGCACCCATCTGCTCTGAGCTGGTGCACTGAGGTGCAGAAATCTAATTAACAGGTACATTTCCTATTGGAAGCTCTGACAGCCACCTGTCTTCCTCCTGGGACAGTCATATGTTCGGTGTCCTGCAAAGAGCAAGCCCTGGGAAGAGGAACCGTTCTCCCTCTTCTCCAGCTTTGGTTCAGGGGCTGTTTGCTGTTGGTGGAACTTTGATGGAAGCGTTTTCTGGCTTGTATTGATACCCTTGAGCTAGTGCAGGCTGCTACAAGCCTTATTCTAGAGCTGTAAGGAGCTCAAAGTAGCAGACAGAATAAAATATCAGGTACTGCTATTTGTGTGCTGGAGTTGCCCTGTGGGAACTGGAACTGCTGCAGCCCCAGATGTCTTTGGCCTTGGCTCTGTCTTAATATTCCTGCTGTATTTCTCAGGGCAAAACATCAGCACGAGCAGCTTGAAGGTGACAACTGATTGTGTGATTATGAGCATCACAAAAGGGGGAGTTCTGGTCCTAGAGAAGTTCCTGTGAAGGAATTCATGAATATTTACTTGTGTGTCCATCCCAAGCACACCTGAGCTCGACTGCTGCTGGAATAAAGAGGCCATCACGTGCTGGTTTTCTCTTCTGGGAATCAATCAAATCCTGACAATCTTTCCCTTGATTTTTGGTTTGGTTTTTTTTTTCGTCAGGCAAACGGCGAAAGTCTTCTCCTAAACCTCTTGTTCTGAGTGAAGCTAAAAAGCAGTTGCTGATCTACAGACTACCTCAGGTCCTCCGGCTGCACCTTAAACGCTTCAGGTGAGGGGACAGGACGTGGGGTCAGCAGAGACACTGCCCTCTGCTTCTTGGGAAGAACTGTGGGCCCATAACTTCTCCCACTTCCTGCTGAGTGCAGGTGGATCACCTCTTACCCATCAGATATGTGAAACCCTCTCACCTTGCAACCAGGGGCGGTTTTGTGGCGTGCAGATTTGTTTCTGGCATCTTTTCTGCCACGCACCCCGTGTAATGTTTTGTAAATATTAGTCCTGATTTCCTTGATTTGTCCTCGGGGGCCTTTGCTGGGTTTGCAGACAGCTTGGGAGGATGGCTGGGAGATGATCAGTGGATGAGCTGAGAGATTTGTTAAAGGTGGAAGGTTGTGAGAGTTAAATGCCAGTATTGTGTATTTACCTGTTGAATAAATGGCAGACAAAGCTCAAAATATTATGAAAAGCTTCTAAAATGGTTAGGCCAGGTGTGTGGGGGGGTTATTGACAGAGCTGAGGATTTTAAAGGCTGTTTGGCTGTTGTGATCTCAACGGTATCCCAGCTAATCCCATCAGTGGCAGAGGGAGCTGTGTGTGAAAGGTGGCTGTAGGAGATTTTCAAGTGAAACCAAGGGAAACAGTTAGTGATGCTTCACTGGGGGGTTGTGGAGCAGTGTCTGCCTGTGCACCCCCCCAGCCCCGAGCAGACCCCGAGTCTCTGATCCCTTGTGTTTGCAGGTGGTCTGAGCGCAATCACCGCGAGAAGATCGGGGTCCATGTCCTCTTTGACCAGGTATTAAACATGGAACCTTACTGCTGCAGGGACTCCCTCTCCTCTCTTGGCAAGGAGACCCTTGTGTATGACCTCTCGGCTGTGGTGATGCATCACGGGAAGGGGTTTGGCTCAGGACACTACACAGCATATTGCTACAACACAGAGGGAGGTGCGTGTGCCTGGGGACGGGGGACCCCACCCCACAAACTCCCCTTTTATCCCACAGACGTGGTCTGGTGTGAAGCTCTGTGCTTTCAGAGCTCCTCGGGCCTGAGCTCAGCAGTTTGTTTGCCCCCGGGTGTGTTTCTGGTGGCGGGTTTGGGTTGTGACCCCTCGTGGCACAGGGTTTGGGTTGTGACCCCTTGTGGCACAGGGTTTGGGTTGTGTGACCCCTCGTGGCACAGGG
>NW_020884933.1:3482321-3490851 GCF_003945725.1 Corapipo altera
CTTTTCCTGCCCGCTGGGAGCACCATGAATGCTCCATTTTCTCAGGCAGAGTCACTCCGTGGAGCTGCTCCAGCTGGGTGTCTTTGCTCAGTATCCTTGGGACGAGGAGATAAAACAGAAAGTGTTTTGAGCCTGGACAGGAACTATTCATGAATAACATCCGCAGGGGGTGGGGAGGCTCCAGCAGCTGAATTAGCATCGACTCTGCCTGCTGGCTGGAGGAAGGGGGACAAATTGGCCATCTCCAGGGGATTCTTGTCTGCCTAATTGAGCTTTTGGGATGTTATATATCACTGATGAAATTAATATTTGGTATTTGTAAAGCACAGAAAAAAAGGAAAAAAAAAAAAAAGAAAAAAAAAGGCTCAGAATGTTTTCCAGATTAGAAACTCCAAAGCATCTGTAGAGGAATGGACAGAGATGCCTTTTTTCCTGCATTGTGGATGTTTCCTATGAACAGTTTCAAAATGCATTCAGGAGGAATTCTGCCTCCCTTCCTAATGCCCTCTTTCTCCCTTTGCTCCCCAGGGTTTTGGGTCCACTGCAATGACTCCAAGCTGAATGTATGTAGTGTGGAGGAGGTGTGCAAGACCCAGGCCTACATTCTCTTTTACACTCAAAGAACGGTGCAGGACGAAGCAGGAATCTCAGAAAAACAACTCCAAGCTCAGGTGCCACCCAAAAACAGTGACAAGGACAGAAGACTGACATTCCCATGACGGGGAGCCCTGTCACTCCATCAGCACTCTCAGCTCTTTCTGGAACCATTGGTGTTCACATCTTCCCTCTCCGTGGGGAAGAACACTGGCTGCAGGAGTGGGATCAGAGCAGGATCTTTGCCACCCCAGGTCTGGGAAAGCCCATGGAGCTGGGGAGTTCTGACACGTCAGGTCGTTGTCAGAACCTTGGTTTTAAAGAGTCTCGTTGCTGAATTAGGCTCACAGAAAGGAAATTAGGAAGTTTGATGCTGAATTTCATCTCATCTCAGAGGAGCTGCGTGAGGTCTGTGACAAGTGAGCACAGCCAGGAAAGAGGAGCATCCAGCTGGCTTCAGAGCCCTTCAGTCCCCACCAATCCTGGGCAAACTCCACCAGGAGCAGGTACAGTCCCCTCCCCTCCAGTGGCCATTCCCACTGCCAGGGGAATCACAGGCACCAGGCACTGCCTGCAAGGAATTGGCTGCCCTGAGAGCTGTTCTTGCTGCAGAAATGTGTAAGTTCTTCTTCATTCTTCCCCCAGGGCTCAGCTGCCCCTGTGACACCAATTTCTCTGCCATCAGCTGGGGGCAGAGCCCTGGCTGAAGCTTTGCCAGCAGCTCTGTGTGTCAGTGCCACTGGGACTGTGTCTCACTCCATGGTTTATTCTCTGGGCTGAACTCAACTGGCAGCTAAATTCACTCAGAATGTGATTTTAATACAGTTCTTCTTTGGAGAAAGTGTGTTCAAACACGAAAAAAAAACCCTGTAATAAACCAGGAATGTACCTGTGTGCCAGATCTGGCAGCAAAAACAAAACCTGTGCTCCAGGTTTCTGCTGGAGGGGCATCACTGTCCCCAGGATTGTAAGGAGTAGAAAGTCTGTGGCTTGCACAGCTGTGGCAGCAGAAGTTGGTGGTGTGGAGGCATCTCACAGTGGCAAACTCACTGTTTATTACAAATGTGGCTTGTTCTCCTCAGGGGAGCAGTGGTGGGAATGCCACAGTGTGGGGGACAGAGCTGGATTCTGTCACTGCCTCTGGAGGGGGAACAGTCATTAGTCGTGGTTGTCACACGAGCCCAGAGCAGGGGAAGGTGGCCCTGGATCCAGGCAGTGCCCAGAATTCCCCCTGTGAGGTCCTTGTTCCTGCTGGGCCATCAAGGGAAGGAATGTAGTTAAATCTCAAATTCCACGTCGAGTTGGAAAGGCTGCAAAAATGTCTGTATCTGAAATCATCCTGATTTTAGAATCCTGTGAGAAACACAGAGCCTTAGTGGACTATTTGTAGTCACTTCTCAGCCTACAGTTGCACCTCAG
Organism: Corapipo altera; assembly: GCF_003945725.1. NCBI lineage: Eukaryota > Metazoa > Chordata > Aves > Passeriformes > Pipridae > Corapipo > Corapipo altera. The sequence goes on from NW_020884933.1 coordinate 3,484,335, forward strand.
GTGTGTTTTTGTAATTTGGGGTTTGGCTGCTCATGTTTCATGTTTTAACCTGAATATGGAACTGAAAAAAAAAAAAAAAACAACCAAAAAAAACCCAACACATGATGTCTTTCAATCTTGGTTATTTTTTTAGTTGTTAAAAGGTGAAATAATCTAAAATACGAGGTTCTTCAAAAAAATGGTTCCATTTTCAGGTAGGGAAGTTCTCAAAGTGTGTTTCTCCTCCTCTCCTTTCATCCTTGGCAGTGTTTGCCCCTCAGACACACACGTTGTCGTGGGAGGGGGTGAAAAGGGAACCCTCCCAAATCCCACTGCTCTTCCCACTGCCACTCCTGGGGCTTTTACCCCCCCTGTCCTTGGGCAGGTTGAGCACAGCAAGAAGAAATTTGGGTTGTGCCAGAGCTCAGCATCACACGAGGGCTCCTCTGCCCTTTGAGTTTCCCATTTCCTCTGCTCTGACCAACATGCTGCTTTTTGAGCCTAAAAGGATGTCTTTTTGACAATTCAGTGTCGTTCTGAGATCAGATACTCTTTAATTTTTGGGGACAGTTTGCAACAGTCCTGATGGAAAAGGTATAGTTTTGGTTCTCTAAATGTAGCAAGGGCTGGAAGGATTTATGAATGTCTTTGTGTTTACTGGGGGGGGATTTTTGGTGCTGCCAGTAAATGAAATCAGTAATGATGCAAAAAAATGTAAAATAGGCCAAACTGAGATCCAATACAACAAATGTGACTGCAGGGGATGCTGAGTTGGGCTCAGCCAGGGAGAAGTTGACATTCCTGAAGGAATCAGAAGTGCTTGTGATTGTCAGACACGTGATGGATTCGTTCTGGAGCAGAATATGCTCTGTGAGGCAGAGAAAATTCAAATTAAAGGCAAAATAGTGCTTAGAAACACCTCATTTGAGGTGTTTTCCCCATCCTTGTGTCCTTCCAGGCCTGCCTGCCCTTTAAGGGGATTATATGTGGTTTGCTCTGCTCCCAACTGGCCCTTGGGTTCCCTCCCTGCATCCCAAAGCCATGCTGGCCCTTTTTTTGGATAAAAATCCCATAGAAAGGCAAACCCACTGCAGCTGGAGTTGTTCCTGCAGCGAGCCCAGGCTCTGTGCCATCAGTGCTCATCTTTTGACTGAGTGTTTGGCATTAATCTTGGAATTCAGCTGGAATTGCAGCTGTCAGGGGGGTCACAGGGAGCTGGGAGTGTTCCCACAGCCAGGGTTTGTAGGACTCGAAGTGACATCTCTAGTCATGAGTCTCCAAGGGGCATCAGCTGAGCTGGGGAGATCCTGCAGCCAGGAAAACGATTGCCCTGATAGGGAAGGAATGAAGTAAACTCAGATAAACCTGCCTTTTCCAACACTGTGAGGTCTCTGGAATATTTAGCTTTTCTTTGGAAGCGACAGCGTATGGCACTTTTGATGCTGGTTGGTTTATAGTTGGCTCCTGCAGGCTTGAGACAGGCAGAGCCCAAGGCTCCCTCCATGTGGGCACTGTTTTAGAGTGTCCTGTTTGCCAGGAAGTCTCATGGAAGTCACCCCCTCCATCAGGAAGGTGAAAATACTGCTTGGAATGCCAGGGAAGGTGTGTCTGACAAGGGGCAGCCTCCAAAGCAGATCTGTCCCTGCTTAACCATGTGGCTTCCAATTCTGCCCCTGCCCTGATGCAGATTTAGAATTGATTCCAGCTTTAGGCTCTGTTAGAATTAATTATTAGAATTAATACCAGTTTTACAGGTAGATGAGGTGACTTAGCTCCTGTGAGGAGTTCAGCAGTCACAGCTGGGAGTGCAAACCAAGAGTCTGCAACACAACCCCCTTTGTTTTGGTCCAGCTGGGAGTAAATCTGTTGTTCCACGTGCTGGGATTCCTGTCCTGGGGATCCACTCTGGCAGCAGGAGCCCTTTGCCTTGGGAGATGCTCGGAGCAAGTGGGAGGTTCGTGGCACCTCCCAGGTTGTTGTGTGAGGAGCAGGAAGTCAGGCTTGGGATGTGCAGCCTTTGGGAGGGAACTGTTCCCAGCATATCCTTATCCCATCCAACCTGCGACTAAATGGGATTTCCTTAATTCTTAAGAGTGAAGAATCTTCATGTATCCATGGCCAGGTGTCATCCAGCATCTGCTGTAGCAGTTGGAAGCCACTTTATTGTAGGTAACTTTGTTCCACTAGCAAGTTGGTTACATAAATTTGCCTTTATTATCCCTTTTTCTGCCTGTATTCCCAAGTTAAACTATGCATTCCACAAAAAAACAGTTTCTCTGCAAAGCACTGAAAAAACTTTCCAATTTTTTACCCCTGAACAAGTCTCTGGTTCAGGTTCCTGGCAGGGGGCTGTTGGCAGAGGCTGGACAGGAGTTTTCCCTCAGTATGGAATCCCCTGGCAGCCCTTGTGAAAACAGGAGGGAAGTGCTTGTTTGGGTGAGGAGCCAAGCTGGAGCTTGGGTGGATTCCCTGGATTTTTCAGTGGATTTAAGTCAGAACAGCCTCGTGTTTCTGCTCCAGCTCCATTCCTGACATCACTAATGAGTTGAGCTGACTTGTGCCAGGCTGGGAGTGTCCTCCTCAAGGACACTGCCAAGCAGCAGCAAGTGAGAGAGAATCCAGTTAATCAATTAATTAAGGGCTAAAAGGATGGTGAAGGCTCTAGAGAGGAAGCCATGGGAGGGGTGGCTGAGGGCACTGGGCTTGTTCAGCCCTGAGACTGAGGGGAGACCTCAGGGGGCTGCAGGTTCCTCACGAGTCCAGCTCTGATCTCTGCTCTGGGGGAGCAGTGACAGGACCCAGGGAATGGCTGGAGCTGTGCCAGGGAGGGTCAGGTTGGATCTCAGGAAAAGGTTCTTCCCCCAGAGGGTGGTTGGGCACTGACCAGGCTCCCCAGGGCAGTGGGCACAGCCCCAAGGCTGCCAGAGCTCCAGGAGGGTTTGGGCAATGCCCTGAGAGACAGGGTGGGATTGTTGGGGTGTCTGTGCAGGGCCAGGGCTTGGACTTGGATGGTCCTTGTGAGTCCCTTCCAGCTCAGGATATTCCATGGTTCCTGACTGTTCCTGGCAGTCTGTCCAGCTGCCTCCTGATCCCCATCAGCTTTTCTTCCAGTCAGGTTTATTCCCAACATCCCCAAGTCACCCCTGGCAGCCTCCATGGGCACGGCCTGGCCCCTGCCTGACCCCAGGCTGGGGGGGATTAGTGTGAGTAAATCAAAACTGAGATTAACTATAAAGGGACTGAAATGTTCTAATTAATCCCCTTTTCCTGCAGAAACTGTTTCTGCATAACTTGGATTATCCCGACTTCAAAAGAATTTAGTTTCTTTACAGGATGGCCAAACACCAGCTTTGAAAACAGCATTTTTAAGGATTTTTATGGGGAGTGGAGTGAGAGGGGTTTTTTTTTGGGGGGGGGAACAGGTGAGGGGCAGTTCTGTCCTCCAGACATGGGAACAGCTGCTCCAGGAGAATGTCCTGAACTAAAACCCTGTGAAACTGTCCAAAGAATGTGAAGCCATGCTGTACCCACTGCCACGGCTCTCAGGGCTGGGAGCTCCTCCTGCTCCTCCACAGCACCTTCCAGGAGCTGGTGTGTAACCCATGAGTAAATCCCAGGAGCTGGTGTGTCCCCTGTGAGTAAATCCCAGCTCCCAGTGGTGCTTCCCTCGTCCCCTGGCCGCTGGACTGTTCCAGCCTCAGCCCAGGGCACCCCATGCTATGCAACACCAAATGGCTTCTCCTCCCACACACAGCCATCATTCCTCTCCATACCCCAGCTTTATCCCACAGGGACATTTCCCAGGAGCCCTGGTGGTTGGGGTTCCCCTCGGGCTCGTCCCAGTTTGGATTTTCCTTTGCAGGATCAGTGGATGGGTCCCGGCCGCAGCCCCGGGCTGGGCTCGGCCCTTTTGTCTCTCGGGTGTGAAATATAAATCATGTTTTTATGATTTTTTTGTAAATCTTTACTCTTTTTACACCTTGTTTTTGTAAGCTGAAGTTTCTTATTAAAAGAAAAAAAAAGAAGAAGAAATTCCAGTGGGCCATGTCGTTATTCCATAGACTTTAATAAACATCTGGGGGGGGTACAGAAGGAAATTCCACAACCATCCTTGAGAAAACCATTCTTGTTGTGCCTTGAGGAATGAACTGGAAATAAATTCTTCCTCTCAGCCTTAAATCTTTCCCCCTTGTCACTGCCTGGAGCAGGACAGGAGGGACTGGGAGCAGCAGCTCTGCAGGGGAGGAGAACAACGACGTCCTTCCAGGATTGCAGCGAACCCCTCGCAGCCCAACACGGCTCCGGTCCTGCTGGGAGGGCGAGCTCTGCTCCCTGCAGCTCCAGGAATTCCTGGGACAGGAGTTCAGCAGTGTTAGTGGAGGTGGGTTCTGGCACGTGGCAGCTTAGTAACAGCTTTACAACCCTGTGTGAAGGCTGGGTCGTGTGGGCTTTGGTGCTCCTGGGGCCTGGGGTGGGCTCAGGGGTTGGTCCCGCTGGTCACTCCTGATTTGTGTCACCTCACACGGGGACAGCCCCGTCCTGGGGGGTGTCAGGACACGTCTGGGGGGTTTGTTCAGCCTCGAGATTGAGGAGAGACCTCAGGGGGCTGCAGGTTCCTCCTGAGGGGCAGCTCTGATCTCTGCTCCCTGGGAGCAGTGACAGGACCCAGGGAAGGGCTGGAGCTGTGTCAGGGCAGGGTCAGGTTGGATCTCAGCAAAAGGTTCTTCCCCCAGAGGGTGGTTGGCACTGACCAGGCTCCCCAGGGCAGTGGGCACAGCCCCAAGGCTGCCAGAGCTCCAGGAGGGTTTGGACAACGCTCTGAGGGACAGGGTGGGATTGCTGGGGTGTCCTGTGAGGGCCAGGAGTTGGACTGGATGATCCCTGTAGTTCCTTCCAACTCGGGGCATTCCATGATTCCAAGCACAGCTGTTCCCACCTTCCCAGATCCCGCCCAGTCCCCCTCACCCCCTGCACTCACCGGCTCTAGGGGACGGGCTGCGGGGCCATCAGGTCGATGTCCGTCAGGTTCCGGGCGACCCAGACCCCGGCAGCAAACAGCCCCAGGTTCACCAGCAGGTTCCTGCAATCCCAGAGTCATTTCAGTTGGAAAATCCCTCCAGGACCATCGAGTCCAGCCTGTGCCCGATCCCCACCTTGTCTCCCAGCCCAGAGCACTGAGTGCCCTGTCCAGTCCTCCCCTGGACTCCAGCTTTTATACTGGTTTATGTTGTTGAAAAAGCAAGTTTACATAACTTCTAGTGCAGAAACATCTGGTTTCCTTCTCCCCTTGGGTTCCACCCAAAGCCTAGCCAGGGCTCAAGGGGGAAAACCAAGGGAGTCAACCTTGACCATTCATCTCTTGCCAAACAAGGCCAGGCATCTGATTCCATGGCCTTGACCGGCCTCTAAATATGGAAAGATAAATAAAGTCTTTCACTGATGATCAGTTCGTTAACGAGCGGATACACAGATAAAAGTAACGTTTGTTGGAAGGTTCATCAAGAGGTCAGCTGTGGCTCAGGGCCTGTTGTTCAGGCCTCAGAACTTCACTCTTTCCATGGAGAAATTCCTCCTGATGTCCAACCTGACCCTCCCCTGGCACAGCTGGAGGCCGTTCCCTCTCCTCCTGTCCCTTGTTCCCTGGGAGCAGAGCCTGATCCCCCCCCGGGGCCCCCCCCCGTTCAGGGGGTTGCAGAGCCAGAAGGTCCCCCCTGAGCCTCCTTTTCTCCAGGCTGAGCCCCCCCAGCTCCCTCAGCTGCTCCTGCTGCTCCAGCCCCTTCCCAGCTCCGTTCCCGTCCCTGGACATGCTCCAGCCCCTCAGTGTCCCTCCTGAACTGAGTGACCAGCACTGGACACAGGATTCGAGGTTCCAGCACAGGGGGACAATCTCTGTCCTGCCCCTGCTGGACACGCCACTGCCGCCACAGAACCGCGGGCTCCCGATCCCAGTCCCGATCCCGATCCCGGTTTCAGTCCCGGACGGGATCTATGTTCCGGTCCCGGTCCCATCCCCGCTCCCGGTGCCCCCGCACCTGCGGAAGTCGTTCCGGTCGGTGGCGAAGCGGAACGCGCTGCGGAGCCACCCGCGGAGCCCCCTCGGCGGGGCCGCCACGGCCGCCGGTCCCGATCCCGGCGTTCCCGGTCCCGATCCCGGTCCCGCCGCCGCCGCCGCCATTGCTGCCCCTGCGCGCGCCGGGCGACGGCGTCACCGGCGCCGCGTGACGTCACGGCCGCCACGTGACGTCACTGCCGGCGCTCGGCGCCACGTGGGGCGGGATCGGGATCGGGATCGGGATCGGGATCGGGATCGGGATCAGCGCGGGGCTTCCCGGCACCCCTCGGGTCCGGGCGGTGCTCGGCAACCCCCGCTGCGCAGCCGGGCAGCCCCCGAGCTGAGCCGCACAGGGAGGGACTGGGATTCCCGGGAGCAGTCGGGGTTTCCTAGGAACGTTCAGGGTTCCCCCTGGGAGCAGTCGGGGTTTCCTAGAAACGTTCAGGGTTCCCCCCGGGAGCAGTCGGGGTTTCCTAGGAATGTTCA
>NW_020884933.1:3490861-3509423 GCF_003945725.1 Corapipo altera
GGGGTTTCCTAGGAATGTTCAGGGTTCCCCCCGGGAGCAGTCGGGGTCCCCGGGAAGAGCTGAGGCTCCCCCAGGAGCACTTGGGAGCCCCTGGGAGCAGAGAGGGTTCCCTGGAGCAGTCGCGGTTTCCTAGGAACGTTCAGGGTCCCCCCCGGGAGCAGGTGGGGGTCCCGGGAGCAGTCAAGGTTCCCAGGAACAATCAGGATCCCTGGAGCAGTCGGGGTTTCTTAGGAACACCCTGCACCGCTGCTGACCTGGGCACTCATCACCTCTCCAGCTGCTCAGGTCATAATTGTGGGCCCCCCACCTCCATTTCCATACTCTTGGATTACGTGGTTCCGCAGACAATCCCGGACGGAGCCGGGGTCACCGTGATGGCTGGTTACAGCAGGACAGGCTGGGAGAACTGGGAGCAGAGCCACACACTGCGATGGAGCCTTGACTTCCACTGTCCCCTGTGTTCTGCTCCCGAGCTCCTGTGCCTGGGAAATGGGGGACAGACCTACCCAGAGAGCCTGGCCCAGGCAGAGGGTCAGGGCTGAGCCCCAAACCCAATAGCTGCACATTTTTGGGGTGTTCTGTGTGTCATTTTTATACTTCTTTTCTGTTACTTAAGCCCATCCTTAAATGTAACCTTTACAGTGACTGGTCCATAGGTTATGGATCTTTATTCCGAAACAATCCCTGGAGAGTTCCACTGAGCTCTCCTGGTTGGAATCTGTGATACTCAAATCAGGAAGGGAAGGGTAAGGGGGTTTCCAAGCAGCATAAGTGGTCCAGTAACTTCTTGGTGGGGTTTCTGTGGTTGCACAGTTCCAACACAACACTCCTAACAACCCTACACGTGGTGCTTTGCCATCTTCCACCTTTTAATCGTAGCTACTTCTTCCATATGATCAAACCTTGGTTATTTTATCAGACTGTTTGCAACAGTCCTGCCACACTGTCCGTCCACGTTTGTCCCTGCTGCTGCATCCCCTTCCCAAATCCCAGCGAGCTAATTGATCCACCCAGCTAGTTAATTGATTTAGGGCTATTAGGGGCTCTCATTAAGGGGCCAGCTGGAGAGCTGTGTGTTATCTGCCCGGTGGGAGCAGCCTTGGGAAGCAGCCAGCTCCGATGGGCCCAGGGCTGCCCCGGCCCCACACCCGGCGCGGCTCGTCTGGATTCTTGGAAGGGTTTTACTCCCCCTCACACTTCGGGTTTTCCCTTTCATCCCCTCCTTCCCTGACATTTGGGATCAGCGAGCTCAGCCGGAGCCTCCCTTCCCCGCCCTTATCTCCTCCCCCGTTCCTGCCTGCAAGGTCAAGGCACCGTCTTCACCTCCGTGCGGATGCAGGAATTTGCATTGCTGGGCGGACCAGTTCAGACCAGTTTGTTATCAGAGCGTCCCCAGACCTCCCGCTTCTGCCGCGGGTGTTCTCGGGGCACGGGAAGGTGATAAATGACCGGGGGCTGGGCGGGATGGCTGTACCTGGTACCAACACATCTGCCCGCTGCTAACGAGGTCCGGGGGCGTCACTGCCAGCCAGGAATGCAGGGAGATAAGGGGGAGGGGAGGCTGGAGGCGCCTGGCAGAGGTGTCCAGTGCCCGGCTGGCGCAGGAGGTGGTGAGGTGGATGGGCAGAGAGTTTGGGAGACCCTCTGAGCCTCGTCCCCAGGGCTGCTGAAGAGCGTGGTCGGGACACGCTGGGAAGTGACGGACACGGGCAGTTCCAGCAGCCCCCGGCCCGTCCGCGTGTCGGGGCCGCTCCGCCCGCGTGGCAGCAAAGGTGGGTGCGATGGGAGGGTCCCGTCCTGCTGGGGCTCTCTGAACCCTCTCAGCCTTCTCCCTTCCCCTCCTCGACCCTGCAGGCTCTGCTGCAACCCTGCTCCCCCAAACAGCCCTGCACAAGGCTTGGAGCATCCCGGGGACTGTGTGGTTCAGCCAGGTGATGCTGGACGGTGGCAGGCGCTGGAGGAAGGGGGGGGGATTGCAGGGTGTGCAGGGAACCTCCTTGCACAGTTGTTCCATGCCCTGTGGAGGTACAGGATCCGCTCCTGCATGGATGCTCCATGCCCTGGGGGTGCAGGGACGCCCTTTGTGTACCCTGGGGGTGCAGGACCCGCGTTTCAGGGTTGCTCTGCAGAGGTGGGGTCGGAGCAGACCCAGGGGCTGATGGGGTGCCGGTCGAGGGTCTTTCGTCCCACTCCGCTTTGAGGCCGGTTTGCTGATGGACCAGAGATTCCCGGAGGATTTTGGCTGTCCCTGGGGATCAGGGAAGCGGCGCTGCCTGGGGTCTGTGCACCCTCGGGCACTGGGGGGGCTGTGCCCCCTCGGTAAGGAGCGTTTGCTCTCGGAGGCAGAATCAGTGCCGGGAGCGGGATGGGAAGAGGAGGGAAAACTCCCAGGAGGAGGGACAGGAGCGCTCCGGGAGAGCTCCTCGGGGAGGGGGATCGGTTCCGCCGGATATTGGAGTGGAACCAGAGACTGGGGGAGAGCCGGCGTCCCCAGGGAGCGGAGCGGAGTGTGGGGCTGCAGGACTGGGGTGTAGGGGTGCAGGATTAGGGTGCAGAGCTGCAGGTCGGGAGTGCATAGGTGCAGGATTGGGGTTCAGGGACGCAAGGCGCTCCAACCCACCCTCCTCCGTACTTCAGTGTTGCTTTGCAGGACCCGATTCTGCCGTGCCAGGTAAAACCGCAATTTAGGGACAAAAGCGTGTTTTTTGTGTTTCCCTCCGGCCCTGCCCCGGGGTGGTCCCTGCCGACGGTGCCCGGGGCGAGGGTGGCTCTGCAGCTCAAAGCCCGCCGGGGGTTGGGCGGTTTGGGGTCGGAGCATCCCCCGATCTCTGACCCCCCCAGCCCTGCGGGGAGGGAGCCACAAAGGCTGCCCTGGGGAGCCTCCCTCGTCCCTGTGGAGAGCCCGGACTGTCCCGTGGGAGCAGGGATGGAACCTGGAGCGGGGCTGTCACCCCGCTGCGATGCCAGGCTGGCGGGGGGGGGGCTCGTCCAAGTCCCGTGCCCCAACACTGGGCCGGGATCCCGTGGGACAACACGGGGTGGTGCCGCGGGCGCTGTGACACGTGGGGCTGGCACAGGGCAATGAAAGGTGGCTGGGAGCGAGCAGAGCCTCGGGCAGGCAGGGGGGTGCCAAGGCACTGCAGGTCCGTGTCCCTGCTGGCACAGGTAGCTGTCCGGGTGGCTCCAGGTGCCCCGTGGTCCTCGCTGTGGGGATGCCGGGTGGCTCTGGAGGTGTCCCAGCGCTCCGGGAGCGCCGCGGGTGCCTGTTGATTCCTTTGAATGCATGCTCGGAATAAAGGCAAGTACAACAGACATTCAAACACTACCAAAAAAAAAATCTTTTATTACAGTAAGAAAAAAGAAAAAAACTACTAGTAAAGAGAATCAAAAGCTGAAAAGGAATACAAAAAAACTGCTTTATCGGTTGGCATTCATACAGTACTACAAACAGCTTTTATTACAGTATTGACTAGTAAAAAGGGAATTAAAGGGATACGAAAGAGGATGTAAAACTTTTGGTTTCTCTCAAGAAACTGTGTTTACCTACACAGACAGGCCAGGGCTGCCAGGATCTGCAGCAGCTGGTTGGTGCCTGTGCTTAGCGGGCATCCCCACAGAGCAACACAGTCTCCATGGCAGGATGAGGATCGCTCACCCCAGCAGTCCTGACACCCCATTTTATCAGCTCTACATTACACCACATAGGGCCAGTACGTAGTGTAAGGTGGCAGCCAAACCCCACCTGTTCATCAGCTGATAGCAGCAGTCTGTGCCTGCCCTGCTGTAGGGCAAGGGGTGAGTGACCCCTGCCCACAGAATCTTCCTCTCACCATCATCTTTCTCACCCCTGTGTACGACCTCTATCACTCTGTTTCAAGAGTGTTTGTGTCCATCTTGCATAAGGAGCCAAGCCAAGGAGGAACTCAGCTCTGATAATGGGGGACGTCCAGTTAACTTGCTAAAGACAAAATGTGCCTCACAGCTAACCCGTGCAATAAATTAACATTGTACGATACTCTGGCTGGTTTCACATCCTAATAGAATTACTTTCTCCCCCTCTATGCTCCATTGATCATCGAAATCGAAAGTACCCCCCTTACAGGGTGGCACCCGGGTGGCAGTGTCCCCGAGCCGGCAGTGACGTCCTGTGGGATGTGCTCACCCTGTGCTCACCCTCGCCTCTCCCTTCCAGCAGATCCCACACCCCCGAGGGCCCCTCTCCGCCCCTCTCCCTCTCCTGGGACAGGGGCCAGGACGTCCTTCGGGCAGGATGTTCCCCCCGCCGGGCTGCAGGAGGGGCTTCCCCATGGAGGTAGGTGGGTCTGGGCACTCCAGGAACTGCCAGGGCGGGTGGGAGCGGAGGAGCTTTGGGGGGTGAGGGTGGGCACCTCGGGGAGCTGAGGAGCCTGGGGAACATCACTGCGGTTTGGGGAAGAACTGGGAACAATCTGGGCCCTCGGCCAGCAGAGGAGGCGGGTGGGCTCCTGCCTCCCCATCCCTGTTCAGCAGCCGGCCGGGGCAGCGGTGCAGGGGGGGGTCTCACCACTCTCTTCTCTCCACAGCCCGACCCGTGGTGGGATGGAGCAGGAGCAGGGCCGTGCCCCCCTCACGGCCCCGAGGACGCCTGGGATGAGCCGCCCTGGAAGCACTGGCGCCTCCTGTGCCGGAGAGGATGGTTCTGGGTAAGGGGCTGGGGGATGTGCCATGGGCAGAGTGGGACCCTCAGCCAGAGTTCCTCAGGGACACCCTCCCCTGGAGCCCCCAGGCACAGAGGAGTCTGGACACGTGTGGATCCAGCCCCAGACTTGGTCAGAAGTTTGTGCCTGAAGGATTGTACGGGTGTAATGGAGGCTTCACACGACTTCCCTCCCGCAGGGTTGAGAATGGCAAAACAAATACATTTACATAGGTAAAATAAATTATTTATTTCCAGTGGTGGTAATGATTAGACTGAAGGGCCTTAATCATGTTATAGATGGTTATAACCATTGCTGTAGTGCACTGTTTATTAAATCAATGGTTTCAAAGTTAAATTAATAATTATTAAGTAGAGATTGATGTTACTCACCCAGACCAACACAAATCTCTTTGGCTCAGCCTCGGGGAGGGACCTTGAGGGGTGTTCCTGCTCCAGGGAGGAATCCACACGCACTCCTAGGAGGACTGTGCTGGAAATCCCACTGTTAGAAGGTGGGGTTGAGCTTTTATAGGATGAAACCATAGAGTGTCAGTGAGGCGTTGCTGGGGGAGCCCTGCCAGCTCAGCACAACTCCATTTATCCTTAAGTAAGTTATTTCTGCTCTCTGGTTCCTCTCAGGAAACATCTGTCCCCCACATCCCCTCCAGTGCCAGCTGCTCTCAGGACACGCTGGGTTTCACATTCTCGTGGTGTTTAATTTTGGAATATTTGAGCCAGGCTGCTCTGAGCCTTCCTGGACACCACCAGCAGCGTGACCCCCCCCTCTACCGCTGGTAACTTTGCAATTAGGTGAAATTTGACCTGTTTCACCCTAATTGTGTCCTGCTACAAGAAGGTGTTGTCGAGGTTCCCCTACAAATCCAGGGTAGCCAAAATCAGGGGCTCCCCTGGGAGCAGGAGGGGCAGAAAGAGCTGAGGGTCTCAGTGGGGAAGGGGAAGAGCAGGAAAACCAGAACATCCCAGTGAGCTGCTGTCCTCACCTACAATTCCTCATTGCAGCCCAGCCCCAGGGACCCCAGACCCTTCCCTGGCCCTGATGGCATCCCTTGGAATGAGGAGGAGGAGGACAGGATATGGGCACCCCACGACTACCCCCCACCCCCCTGGGACAGCAGAGGACCCGAGGAGTACTTCGCACAGGACTGGTTCCTGGTGAGCTTGTGGGCTGGGGGGTGGTAGCAGCTGCAGGACCGAGGCTGGGGAGTGGGTAAAATGGGGCAGGGGCCACTCACTGCCCTGGTGACAAGGACAGGGCGTGGGGACGGGTTTCCCAGCTCAGCCTCCGCTCTGCTGTCGCAGGATTCCCTGTCCCATTCCCTGCCTAAACCCACCCCCTTTCCTACAGGAGTGGCAGCCTGGCCCCTATCTTGAACCCCCCTTGGAGGAGGAGCAGCCCCCACCCTGGCACCCTGCTGGCCCACCAGAGTGGGTTCCATGCTCAGGGTGGGTGCCTTGCCCAGGGGGGTCCGTGTGGCTGTGGGGTGGCACGAAGGGGCACTGGGGGTGGGCACTGCGTGGGGGCACAGCCACGGGGTGACACTCCTGGCCCTGCTCAGCGTAGAGGGGGGTTGCACTGGAGGCCCCTTCCTAAAGTGCCCCCCGGCCCCGGGGCTGCCTTTGCTGCTGCAGGAGACGAGGGGGGTTCCATGGTGGGGGCCCCCCCTGGGACTGTGACCCCCCCAGGGGGAGACGCGGCCGACGCCTTCGCAGGAGCCAGTGTTCGTGGGGTCCCAGACCCCGCAGAGGTTTGTGCTGCCCCATTCCTGCTTCCTTGGTGCTCTCCAGCATCTCCCTGAGCAGAGCCAGAGCCGCTGCCGTTGTTTCCCGCTCCACAGGGCACAAATCACCCTCCAGGGCCTCTCCTCCCCGCCCCAAGACGAGCCAGCCAGCGGCCAGGAAAGAGCTGCAGCCCCCTGATCCTCCCCAGCCACCCGTGTCCCCCCAGGGTCCTGTGGAGAGGCCGGAACAGAGCCAGGTTGTGGGGTTTTACCTGCCCCCCCCGTCCCAGCTCCCAGCAGTGACCCGAGGGGGCTCAATCTGAGCCCTGTGTGGTGTCCTGGTTTCCCCCAGGACCTGCCAGAGGGGAGTGGGGAGGTCCCCAAGACCCCTGAGCCGTCCAGGACCCCTCCGAGGAGCCCGGCCACCGATCCCTGTGCTGTGGGGCTGGAGCAGGAGGCTCCAGGGACACCGGTAGGAGATTCCCCTGCTCCTGGGGCAGGCAGGGGGGCTGCACCCCCAGGGCTCTTGGGCCACTGTAACGTCTCCCTCCTCTCTCTCATCCAGCCCTTTCACTCTCCACCTTGCTGGCTCCTTGCCAGGCATGGGAGTTTTTCTGAACTCTTCTCTGGGGCTGCAAAGCCCCGTGGTTTCCTTTGGGGTTCAGCACCCCATGGGTCCTGTCCCACAGCTCCTCTCCCGGGACAGATGTGTCCCAGCCTCATGCCATTGCCTGTCCCCAGGTTGAGCCAGGAGCTGAGCAGACATCTCTGGGCAGCCAGGACCAGGATCCCTGTGCTTTGGGAGTGGAGCCAATCCCACTGGAGGAGAACTCTGCCAGGGCAGGGGAGCACCTCGAGGTATGGGATTCCCAGGGAGCAGCACAGGGCTCCCCAGATCCTCCCCACCAGCAGCACGCTGCTTCCCCTATGGATAGTTTTTATTTCCCACCCAAAATCAGTGCCTGGGAGGAGGCACATTCCCCTTTCCAAACCCTTTTTGGCCCTCGCCGTGGGCTCTGCAGCACACCTGTAACTCCTTGCACAGGTAGAGCCGTGCAGTCCAGCTGTCCCTGAGGCTGGCACAGGTGATGGGTCACATCCCCACAGCCCAACAGCCCCTCTGGATCCCACTGAGAGGGAACAGCTGGCATCCAGCTGCTCTGCAGAGGTGGGTGCTGAGCTGAGCCCACGTTCCCGGGGAGAGCAGCGTTTGCCAAGTGGAGCTGGAGAAGCTGAGGCAGAAGCTGCCCACGATGGGGTGGGTCTCAGCACATGGGGCAGCTCTGTGGCGTGTCCCCCTCCCCAGGTGAGAGCCCCCCGAGGCCTCTGCTGTAGGTGGGGCTGTGCTGGCAGCACTGGCTGCCCCCTCCTGCACAGCCTCTGCCTTCCTCCCCCAGCCCCTCTCTCTCCCACAGCTTCTCGAGAGCCTTCAGCCACCTGAAAACTCTCAGGTCCCACCAGGACCTGCAGCAGGAGCTGATGCAGAGCCCAGCCAGGCTTGTCCTGATCCCTGCACCTCACCAAGGACTTCACCAGAGCCCCAGCACTCTCCTGGCTCCAGTGAGACAAACCTGGTATGGGGTCCAGGTGCCCCCCTGGGTCCCCACATGGGGCTGGTCCCCTGGGCCTGGGGGCACTGCCACAGCAGGAGCAGTGGAGTGGGATCCCCAGCAGGATTCTGGGCTGGGGTTAAAGAGCTGCTTTGTCTGGAGGCAGAGCCCGTATCGGCCCCTGATGCCAATAAATGGGAGAGGGCTGGAGAAAGGCCAACGAAATAACTGGAGTTATTCTGTGTGTGGGAGTGTGTGGAGCATGAACAACCCCGGGACTGGAGCTTTAACAAAGCCAAGGAGAGCACTCCAGAGCAGCCTAATTTCTGCCTAATGGGGGACAGAAATCTACTGGAAGCTCTCCCTGCTGGGGCTGGGGCAGAGGGGGAGCAGGGCCAGCTCTGGCACCCAATGGAAAGGGGGAAACCCTGGGGAGCCAAAGTCCCAGCAGGTCCCTCAGAGGGTGACCACTCTCTGGCTAGTCAGTACTGGCAGCCCCAGTTTGGCCCAGTCCCTCTCCCTTGCCAAAGTGTCTGATCTTTCCTTGCCTTTCCCACCCCCCAGGCAGGGGATGGACAGCAGCAGCTCTGCTTCAGGCTCCTGACGCCCTCCCCATCCCGCCTGGATCTCCGCTCCGCCGCCGTCCTCGCCAGGAAGGAGGCCATCGAGCTGGTGAGTCCTGGGGGCCCCTGGCTGAGGGGTGTGGGGCTCTGGGACCTGCTGCAGGGTGGGGGGGACTCAACCCAGGACCTTCTGGAGCGATGCTGGGTGACAGGATGTGCACTCGGCATTTTGGGGGGCAGTGGGAAACCCCTCCTGGTGATGGTGATTGCAGGGGAAGCTGCTCGGAAGGGGTTTGCAGGGGCTCGGGTGCTGCCAGGGGGGTAGTGGACCAAAAAACGGGCGTGGGGGGAAGGAATACCCCTCAGGGGAGCTGTGTGCTGCTGGTTTGGGGTGCTGACCCCACAGCCCTGCAGTCGTACCAGCAGTTCAGCCTCAACATCGCGGTGGTGGCCACGATGCTGCTGCAGAAGGAGCCCTCCATGGAGGCACCCCTGGGGCTGGCACTCAGGGCCAACCTGCGCCAGGGCTGGATCCACCACCTGCAGGAGCTGGAGAATTTCATCAACAGCTACGACTCGGCCACCCCCAGCCCCTGAGGAGACACCCCCTCCTCCAGCCGGGCTGGGAGGGATGGGGGGCCGTGCCAGGGCACTGCCGTGCTCAGGTGGTGCTGAGCCTGTGGGTCAGGGTGGCATGGACATGTTGGCAGTCCCACCGTATCTCTTGGAGAGGGAGGAAGGTGGGGGTATGCTTAGTTTTAGTCCTGCCCAAACCTCTGTGTGCAGCCAAAGGAGGAGCTGGTGTTACTGGCTGGTGGTGGGAGGGAGGGAGAGCAGAAGCCCCTCTCCTCCATCCAGTCTCCTCACTCCATTCCTGATTCCCCGGGATGTGCTCACAAACCCCGGGAGTTGTTCTTGGTTTAAAATCCAAAAATAAACCCTGTTCTTGTTGCAGCCCTCTCTCCGCCGTCGTTCTGATCCCACTCTCCTGGGGTAGGTGAGGGAGGGTTCCTGCAGTGAACCCAGCATGGGGGTGTGGCAGAGGTCAGAGGTCACCCCTGGGATCACACTGCCCTGGTGGCAGGGTCGGTGTCACAGTGGGTGACCCTCCTGCATTCAGATTTCAGCCAAACTTTATTGGAGCTTCGTCACTGGCAGCAGCAGAGCTGCCCCCCCAGTCCCTCCCCACGATGCCACCAGGACATGGTGGCACCAGAGATGGAGAGCACGTGGCAGTGGTGCTCATCCTGCAAGGAGGAGTCCCAGGGAAGGATCCAAAGGATCCAACCCTGGCCCAGGGGTCTGGTGCAGGCAGCTGCCCTTGTCTGGAGCACCGGCCGCTCTCCCTGGAGCTGCTGCCGTGTCTGAGGTGCTGGAGCCCAGGTGAGCTCTGCTCCCTTCCTGCTTTACCTGTTCCTAATTGCGGGAGAGGCCGGCAGGAATTGCAGGCTGTGCTTTGCCAGCAGCTGCCGGGGGGGAAGGATCCCAGCAGCTTCTCCCACCAGCCTTGGGCCACGTCCAAAACGCACTTGGAACATGTTGAGACCGTGGCAGCACCCAGCAGGGGCTGGCAGGACGTCAGGGCCCCCGTGTCCCCACTGCTAGGACACACTGCAGTGTTTGCTGCTGCCCCGAGGCTTGGCCGTCCTGCCCCCAGCCTTCCCCGGGGGCTCCCTGCCCAGGGAATTCATCCCGGGCTTGGGGATGGGCTTCCCAAAAAAGAAACCCTCTTCCTCCGAGTCCGAGTCCGAAGATGAGGAGCAGGTGGGACACCAGGAGTCCTCCTCCTCCTCCGTGATGTCCTGCAGGTCGATGTGCTCCGGCCGGGGGCTGTGTTGGGGGGGGGACATGCCCGCTCGGGAAGGGGGGTTTCCGTGGCCCGCGGGTGTTCGGGGGTCAGGACCCCCCAAAACCGGGTGGCCCAAGGCTCCAGGCTCGTTGGGCCCCTCTGGGCTGGGCTGGGGGGCGGAGGGGTGGGTGGCTGGTGGTCCCAGCATCCCTGTGTGCACAGCATTGCTGCTCCGCTCCTTGGCGGCTGCTCCGTGGCCCTCCGGGCTCCTGAACGCGGGATGCACAGGGGCCTGATCCAAAAATGCCTCTGGGAGAAGGAAAGCAAGGGTAAATGAGGAAGGAGAAGGCTGAGCCTGCCCTCCCACAGCCCCTCGTGCACTGGGGGCTGCCCTGGGACATCAGGGGGGGTGGTAGCAGCCCAGTCTCAGCTCCCACCACTCGCCCTCCCAAGGGAGGTGGGCTGGGGGCTCATCGCCACTGCTCCAGCCCTAAACTGGGCTGCCCCCGTGTGCCGTTCCCCATGAAGCACCCAGGGGCTGAGCAGAGCCTGGAATTGCTCCCATTCCCCCCGTAGGATCCTACCAGCCCCTTCCACGTGCTGCCTGCAGCCCCCTGGAGCTGAGGGGCCACCGGACCCCAGCGTGGTCCTGCTGGCCGGGCCGGCTCGGGACAGGGGCGTCGAGTCCGGGGACGGAGCCGAGGCGAAGGCCGAGTCGGAGTCGGAGGCGCTGGAGGAGGAGGACGAGCCCTGGCGCAGGCTGCAGGCGTCGGAGCAGAAGAGGCGGCCGCGGCGGCAGGTGAGGGGCTGTCCCCACAGCGGCTTTCGGCACAGGCTGCAGCAGAAGCAGGCGGCCCGGGCGTGCCAGTGCAGCCCTTGGTGGGTGGCCCCCTCACTGTCAGCACCTGGGGGGCAACCACAGGTGAGGGGGAGGGTCTTCCCACACCTGTGTGCCAAAACCCCGTGTGCCAAAACCCGTCCTCTGCAGCCCTCCCAGCCCACTCCCGCCCGCCCGGCAGGGACGGGCAGCCCCCCGGGCTGGGGGTCGGGCCGTACCGATGGGGTCCCCGCAGGCCTGGCAGGGCTCGGCGAAGAGGCTCTCGAAGCAGGCGCGGCAGCAGGGCCGGCCACTCCTCATCACGTAGCGCTGCCCACGCAGGGGCACGTCGCACTCCAGGCAGCAGAAGTGCTCCAGGTGCCAGCGCCGGCCCTCGGCCTCGATGCACTCCTCCATGAAGATCAGCTGGAGCGGGAAAACAACCCATCCTCTCAGCACCCAGCGGGAGAACCCGCAGTCTGGAGGATGCTTTGCTGTGCTGAGGAGCGAGGAAGAGCCCTCATCCCGTGGCGTGGGCATGGGGATCTCAGCAAGGCTCAGGAAGGAACATTTCCTGCCCATCAGCGGTTCTAGCTGGATTTGCAGCCCCCAGCCAAGAGCAGAGGCTTTGAGGGGCCAAAGGGAGGTCAAAGCTGCCCCCTGCCCAGCACCCACCTGGTCGCAGGAGGCACAGCGGGGTCGGAAGAGCTCAGCGTGGTGCCGGCCACAGTAGATCCTCCCATCCTGCTGGAAGTAGATGAGATCCACCAGCGGCTGGTGGCAGAAGTGGCAGGAGAAGCAGGATGGGTGCCAGAACTGGTCCCCCAGTCGAGATGCTGAAATCCCCGGGTCGCCTTTGTTCAGCCTCCTGCCGCACTGCAAGGCAAAGGGACGCGGGGTTTGGGGCCAGGCTGGCTTTTGGGGACAGATCCCCGCCAGAGAACGGCTGCTGGGGGGGACATCTCACCTTCCTGCAGGGGCAGCCGTGGCAGGGACCGGGCACGGGACGTGCCAGCCCCTGGCCCAGGGCCTCCCGTCTCCGGCGGGCGCTGAACGCTCGCAGCTGCCGCCGCTCCTCCTCGGCGAGCTCGGGGCAGTACCGCTCCTGCACGGGGGCACGGGGGTGAGCGGGGCACGGGGGGAACCCGGGGTGGGCAGCACCCAAAAATAGGTGTCTTACATCGCAGTCCTGGGGAGGCAGCTGCTGCAGGAGGGCTCTGGCGCGGACCTGCGTCCTGTCGGAGGGAGAGCCGGGCTGCGGCGAGCGGGGGCCGAGGCACGGCGGGGCCTTGGGAGGGGGCACGGGAGAGAGAGACAGGTGGAATTTTAGGGGGGTTAAGCTGCATTGCTAGAATGTGTTTAATCTCAGGGCTCTGCTGTGGGAACCTCCCACGCATGGCACCCACGGAGCTGGGGGAGAGCCGGGGTGCTGCCCACCTCGGGGGGCGCGGGGTCCGCAGGGGGTTCCGGGTACTCTTCCAGGGCACAGCCGGAGTCGCTGTCGGAGGAGGCCGGAGGGAGGCCGGTGGTGCCGCAGGACGGGGACTCATCTCGCTGGGGCCATGCAGGGCGAGGCAGGGACATGAGCTGGGGAGAGAGGGCATGGGCTGGTGAGACCCCCGGCGAGGCAGGGAGGAGAGACCCATCCCCAGGACACGTAATCTGTCTCCACATGGCAGCAGGACGAGCAGCCCCTTGTCCCAGGGAGGGACCCTGGAGCAGGTCCAGCCGGGAGGATGCTCAGTGTCACCACGACCTCGAGACCTTTGGCTGAACCACTGCAGGAGTTCAAGGGCTTTTGGGGGCTCCTTTCTCTGCGGGAGTTACAGCAAATCCACACCCAGGGTGCGGGCACTCAGCAGGGCTGGGGCTCTGTCTGCCAAGCAGGAGGCACTGGGAGGGGATGTGATGGTGATGGGTCGAAGCCAAGTAGGGAAGACCCCAGGTGTCCGAGCTCAAGCTGGAAGAGGCTCTGGAAAACAGCCCCAGCTTTTTGCTCACCCACAGCAGATTTTCCCCAACTGCCACCAGTCCTTTGCTGGGTGGTGGCCAATCCCTGGTCAAGTGGCCCAGCCCTGAGCGGGGGCAGTGGGAACAGACTGAGGTTTAGCCCAACTCAGTGGAAAATAATTCCTTCCCCTTGGGCTGCCATTGTTCTGCCCCAGGCAGCTGTTCCTGCCCGGCTGGCCCAGCCACCACCACCACGCCTGGCCCGGGGTTACGCAGTGGAAACTCATCCCAAGCCGTCCCCTCCTCCCCGCGCGGGCGCTTTCCACCACGCGCTTCCTTCCTGCCCTGGCTTTCCAAAACAAAGGCGAGATGCTGATGTGGTGGCTCCTGGGGTTCCCTGGACGCCAGCCCAGAGCCTGAAGCCCTCAACCCGTGATTCCTGCCCTGGTGGGATGCAGGTGGGCTGTGGGTGGGATGGAGCTGAACTGCTGCTCCGGGGGGAAGTCACGGGTGCTGTGACCAAACAGGGCACCCCTGGATTCACCCAGTGCAACGCCCACCGTGGATTGATCAACTGCTCTGGAAAGTGTTTCCATGCAGAAAACAGCTCATCTCGGGCTCAGGGCTGAGGGGTGGGAACCCCCAAACTGTCCACCTGGGTCCTCCTAGTCCTCTGCCACCATGAGGACCCGTTCCCTTCTCTGCACTGGGATGGGACCGGTGTATCCCCCCTGCCCGCGCTGTCAGGGACATCCTGGCCAGCACCAGCATCCCCACTGCTCCCACTGAACACCTTCAACACCCCCAGCTCAGCCCCTGCTGCCAGTGTGCCCCTTCCTATGCAGCATCTTGAGGTGCTGGGATGTGGCAGCTCTGGAGCTGGGAGTGGGTGGGCTCAGCCCGAGCAGCTCAGGTTTCCCTGCCCTGCACCTGGGTCAATGATTAACGCTGCACATTGGCTAATCAGTGGGATAAAACAAAAGGGCTGCTTGCTTTTTCCTGGGCTTTGGGGTCTGCCAGCCCTGGGGCAGCACAGGAAGGTGCAGGGCTGGTTGCAGGGTGCTGTTCAAAGCTGTGCTTTGGGGTAGGGATGAAATAATCTGGCCCAACTCTGTATTTGCAGCTCAAGGAGGGCCCTGGCTTTGCTGGCTTGGTGAGGACCCACTGCTGGGCCAGGAAACAGTCTTGGCTCTACAGGAGAAGCAGGATGGTGAGTGGGGACCTCTGTGGGCTCAGTGTCTGGCCCCAGCTCTTTTTCTGCCTGGTTTGGGTAACGTGTCCCTGTTTCTCTCTCCCCAGTGGGAGGCATTCCCAGGCTGTGCTTGGCTCATTAAGCCTCCAAGCTGCATTTGTCTAATCTGCTGGGGCTTTGCTGTAATTAGACCCTGCTGATGCTCCAGGGACTCAGTGGGGCTGGTGGTGCCAGCGTGGCCCAAGCCCTGTGGCACAGGGCACCCTGTCCCAGGCACAGTGGGGTGATGCTGGGGGAGAGTGGCTTGGGCAGGGCTGCTGGCTGCTGTGGATCCATGGGGATGTGCTGGAGAGCCCAGCCCAGCCCAGTTTGATGTGATTACACTGGCTGGCAGCCGTCTGGGCTGTAAACAAGTCCCTGTAATTAGCCCCAGACGGTGACACAGGTACGCGCCTCCCATGCTAAAGAGCCAGGCAGCCCCAACAGGTCTGTCTCCTCTGCTCCCCGTCCCTGTCCCCTCTTCCTTCCTGCCCTCCCTCGCTGCCTCCAGGCACTCCTGCTATTGCCCTTCCCTGCTGGGATACAGGGATGCTCCCAGCCTGCCCCTACCCTCAAACCCAGGGATGGGAGAGCCCGGGCCAGGCATCAGGGGCACGGTGGCACTTTGGGGAGCTGCTTCTCCCTGCCAGCGAGTCCCCAGGAAGGGACATGTGACAGACCAGTTGGACAGGCTGGGTGCCACAGGCTGTCATTTGCCTTTGCTGTAAAAGCCTCTGGGAGCTCCTCTGGATGCGATTGCTCTGCTCCCTTTGCTCTCCGAAGGATCGGAAGCAGGCACAGCTCCCTGGGTACAAGCGGCTAAAATTCCTGGGAATATTAATCTTATTTGGCTCCCCGGGAGCAGCCCCTGTCTCCAGCTGGCTGAGGGAGCATGTGTGGGCTCCCAGCCCTCTCCTGCCAAGGTCACACATTAACTTGGAGTGCAGCCACCCCAGCCCATTCGGAATTCAGCACAGGCTCCCTGTTCCCAGCACGGCAGGGGCTGATCTGCATCACTGCCACAGCTTTGCTTTTCTAGAACCACCTCTCCACCTTAGAAGACCCACTTCCAGACCCCCTCCAGCCAATTTTTCAGAACCACCAAACACTCCCCAGCTCCACAACCCCCAGGAAACACAACATCTCACCGTGACCAAAAAGCCCTGATCCCCTCAGAGCGCCCAGCAGCACTGGCAGCTTCCAGAGGAACAGCTCCGTGTTCACCTCACCCACGGGATAACCTGTTTTTGCTTGAGCTCCTGTCAACACAGCTGCGATGAAGGCGCGTGGAACAAAGATGCAGAGCAATAAAGATGCATCTTCTGGGGCGAGATAAGCTGAGGTCTGGCAGGGCGAGCTGGAGCAGCGAGTCCTGCAGCACAGCCCGAGCCGGGCTGGAGACCTGGAGCCGGTCTCACGGAGGAGCCTGCTGTGCCTCTTGGATTTGGGATGGCCCGAGGTGCAGCAATGCTTGGTGCCACTGGATGGGCACAGCAGATCACAGGCCAGGCTCAGGGCAGCCCCCCAGATGATGGGGGGGGTCTCAGCATCCTGCTCTGCCACACAGCACCATGTTCTCCACGCCGCCAGAGGGGATGGTGGCCGATGCTGTGGCCTGTTTGCTCACCAGATGATGTGCCAGTGCTGCAAAGGGCTTTTCTCGGTGTGTTTTCCCCCATCCCATAGGCATGGCTGGCTGTCCCAGCTGGGTGGGGAGCAGTAACCCCTTAACCCACCCTAACTCAGCCTTTGTACATCCGCAGATACGGACAGAGACCCCCAGCCCTGCTCTCCCCGTGGCCACCAGGACGAAGACCCACCACCTTCGTGTCCCCATGGCCACCACGATGAAGACCCATCACCCCACTTCTCTCCACGGCCATCCTATCATGGCCCAGCACATCGATGTATGAAGGGGCCAAGCTCCATCTCCAACCCCAAAACATCCCATTCCCGCCGGATCTCGGGTAGAGGAGGGATGATGGAGCCAACGCCCCTTCCCGGAGCCCCTCGTCGTGCCGGGCAGCCCTGCCCGCCCCCTGCCCGCGCACCTGCCTGCTCCGGGCTGGCAGGGTCTGGCACGATGGAACAGGCGTCACCTCCCGCTCTCAGGGGACATTTTCCCGAAAACAAAGGCCGCGGGGGCAACAATATCACTCCCGGCCCCAATTATTTCTCCCGGAGAAGAACAGCCAAAATCCCCCCGTTCCCCTCGCTCCCGTCCTCTTCCCCTCGCAGCGATTCCCCACCGGAGACCCTCCCGCTGTCCCCTCCTCCCAATCCCCTTCTCCCGCAGCTCCAGCTCCACGCGTAGCTGGGGGACCCGACCCCGGCAACCCCTTCCAGCGGCACTTACCTGCCCCTTCCCGGCGCTGCGGGCCCCGCGCTCCGCCGCTGCGGGCTCCGCCGCCCGCTCCAGCCCCGCGCCGGCCGCCGCCGTCCCGCCCTGCTCCGGAGGACGCGAGGGAATGGAGCCCGGGCTGGGAAAACTTTGCAAAGCGAAAGGAAAACATCCAAGCTCACTCAGGGAAACGCTCTTTTTTTTTTTTTTTTTTTTTTTCCTCTCTCTCTTTTTTTTCCCCTGCCTGCCCAGGCACTGGCTCCGCGGCAGCCGGGGTCCTAATTACAGGCTTTTTAGCCTAAACCTCGGGAGCCAGCCAATGGCTGGAATTCCAGGGCAGGCAGGGAGGGGAAGGGGGGGGGTACATTAACCCTACAGGGGAAAGAGCTCCCGATGACATCTGGTTTGCTCCTACCTCTCATTTTCCGAGCGCCCGCGCCCTTCCCTCCCTCTGCGGCTCGGTTCACCCCAGGTTGCCGTTTGATGACTTTTATGATCCCGCGCGGTGATTTATTTTCCTACCGAGATCAGAAAGAGCTGAAGCTTCATGAAAGAGGGGGAAGTGTCATTACACCCCAATTTAGAGGTGGAGAAACTTTGGCTGGGCTCTCACAAAGGAGTTAGCCAGCGGCAAGTCAGGATGTCCTAGTTTCCACAAGCCCTGAACACCTGACGAGGTTCCTACGAGCCATTCCGACCGGCTCCAGCTCAGCAATTCCACCCGGGCAGGAGCCAGGGCAAAATTTATCAGAGCCTGACGCGAGGCAGAGCGTCTCTGTTGTGCTTCTGTGGATTTCTCACATGCTGTAAGATTTTCCTGCCTGCTGATGTGACTTTGGGGGTGAGCACAGACACCCAGCCGTCCGTGGGGGTCAGCCTGGATCTCTGCCACCCACGTGTCTCAGGAGCTGTGGCTTGTTTTGGGGCTCCGTTGGGAGCCCTGAGAGGTGCAGGTGGCTTGTGTAGATTTTGGGATTAGGGTCAGGACTGCGGCCTAAATCCACAGGGATGGTAATTTGTCAGAGGACGTGGCCAGGCTGGGCGAGGCCATGCAGGGCGGTGCTGGTGCACAGGTTATTGGTGCTTTATAGAGGCTGTGGTTGCCCCATCCCTGGAAATGTTCAGGGCCCAGTTGGACAGGGCTTGAAGCAACCTGGGCTAGTGGAATGTGTCCAGTGTGGAACAGGATCTTTAGGGTCCCTCCAACCCAAACCATTCGAGGATTCTCTGCCAAATCACCTGGGTAGGGGCAGAAGGAGGAGGAAAAGATGGGGCAGGTGACCATCTCCAGTGTCCTTCTCCCCCACACAGGGGTCCTGTCAGGGCTGTCCAGCCAGTGCTGTCACTCCCCAGGGTCCCTTTAAGGTCTCAGATGTGCACTGGGACGTTCATTCCCTGTTTGGCTTTGATGGGAGGTTGGTTTCTGCAGCTTTATCTCGCCCCATTTGCTGCAGTGGACTTTGTACCCCCGGGTGGTGGTGGGGCCCCCCCCGCCCTGCACTCCCCCACTCCTCCATCCCTCCACAGGGCAGGGGGGTTAATGGGCAAAGTCCTCGCTGGGAGACACAGAGGCTGAGTGCACAGAGGGGTCACTCGGGGCTTTCCCAGCTGGGATCAGCCACTGCCCCATGGGAACATCCCCTGGGCACCAGGTGAGCCCACACCTGCACCAGGTGTGTGTGAGGGGCACGACACCAGCCTGAGGGGTCCCTGCTGCCAGAGCACTGTGGGGTGACCAGAGTGTGACCGGCAGTGTGCCTGGGACCCATCTGTGTCCCACCCCAGGCCACTGGTTCAGTGCTCTGGTGCTGGTGGGGCTGGGAACCAGGGGGCTGTGACTGCTTAAGTGCCCCCCAGCAGCCCCTCCTGCTCCAGCGCCCCCTGACCCCCCTTGGGCATCCCCC
>NW_020884933.1:3509823-3644714 GCF_003945725.1 Corapipo altera
CCCGCGGCGCTGCGGTGTCGCTGCTCCGCCGGGCCCGGCCCGGCCCCGATCGCTCCGGGCCCCGAGCGGGGACCCGGGACCCGCCGGGCCGGGCAGGGCAGGCAGGGCCGGGCCGGGCCGGGCGGTGCCGGCCAGAGGGCCCCGACACGCTCCGGGCCCCGGCAGGGCCGGGCCGGGGGCCCCGGGCCGCAGCTCCCGGATGGCGGAGCCGGGCAGCGCTTCAGGTACCGGCCGGGCATCGCCCGCTGTCCCCTCCCCTCGTGCCCCCCGGGGTCCCCTCGTGTCCCCTCCGCACCCTCTGCCCCGGGACTCGCCCCTTCCTCAGGCTCCCCGTTCCCACGGGCTGTGCAGGCCCGTCCTGCTCCCTCCCCCCCCTTCTCATCCCTCCATCCCCTTCCACCATCCCTGTCCTCCTCCGTGCAGCCCTTTCCCCGTCCCTGCAGCTCCTTCCACCTCTCTCCATCTCTCTCCACCTCTCACCATCCCTTTCCTCACCCCCCCATCCTTCTCCTCCTCCCTCCAGCCCCTTCTCCTGCCCGTGCCCCCCTGCTCCCTCCTCCCTTCCATGCTGGGGGGCGGTGGGTCTGTCCCTGCCTGTCCCAGGGGGTTGGTGTGGGACCAGCTTTTCCACACAAGGCATCCCTGTGCCCCTGGGCAGGGGCAGGTCGGGGTGCCCTGGTCCTTTGGGATCGTGGGGACTCTCTTCTCCAGTCCTGGGTTTAAGAGAAGGGCTTGGAGGAGGGTGAAGGCACGAGGGGCTTCTGCAGGCTGGGGGGGTTTGGGAGGAGAGGACCAACCTGTCTGGGAATTCGGGAGAGGTGAGCTGTGCTCTGGAGAGGAGCCTGCCAGGCAGGGCTGTGGAGGTCTGAGGAGGATTTAGGTTTGGATCCTGGAAGGTGGGAGGCTGGAGGGCTGGATGGGGCTGGTGGTCTTAGGAGGGACACAGTCCTGCTGCAGGGGAGCGTGTTGGGCTCTTGGAGTGTTTGCTTTGACTGGCTGAGGCTCTGAACTGGCAAACAGGTGTTGGAAAGGTGTGTTGGAAGTGCTGAGACTTGGGAGCCTCAGTCTGTGTGTGAAAGGGATGCTCCTGAAATATTCACCACTGAGGAGCAGTGGGAAGTGCCGAGGGAGTGTTCAGGGAGCTCACAATGGGTTTTTTTCCTAATTTGTTCAATTCTTACCATAAAAACTGCTCAGGATAAGCCACAGCACTTCAGCCTGACCCCTCACAGCTGCAGGTGGAGGAAACACCAGAGGGAGAGAGGATAAAGAAGAAAGAGGGGGGCAGATTCTGGCATGGCAGGGGGAGAGGTTCCCAATGGCCTGTGCCTTTCATTTACTGCTCTGGTGCCAGGCTGGTGATCCTGGGGGCTCAGATGGAGGGACCATGAGCTGCTCTCACCAGGGCAAACATGGCATCATCCCGTGGAGTCCTTCAAGTTTCCGGAGTCCCTGCCCTGGGGTGGATCTGGAACCCTTAAAGTTTCCATCAGAGATAGTAGTATTTCATATTTCTCACTACTAGTGAGAAAGCCAGGAGTATTTCTCACTGCTAATGCACACAACTCCTGCCTGTTTGATACCTGCACTGATGGTGTCAGATGTCAGAGTTTTAGTGTTTTCTGGCATTTGTTACTTTTCATACTCCAAAGTAGAACAGCTGCTGGTTCTCTGACCCTGAAGGACCTTCCCTCCAGTGAAGGCACCTTCACATTCCTCAGCAGCAGCTGCCTGTGATTCCCTGTGTCCTCACCACCCTCAGTTTTACTGTTGTGTTTTATTTGCCCCACTCCTGCAGGATCCCAAAGCCAAAAGTAAAATGTCTCTTATTTAACTGGGGTTTTTTAGCTGTTCATTATGTATTTTTGTGCAGAATTTTCTCTATTGATATAAATGCAGGTAGTTAATTATAAAGAAACCCCAAACATCTCCCTTCCTTGTAATATTTTAAGGGGACTTTGGTCACACCCCCACCCCCATCCCCTGCTTTTTAGTCTTTCCCGGTTTTATCACTTATTTAATTGTGTTCTCCTTGTCAGGTGGAAGATGGGACCGTTTCCCTCGTGTTTTAGGTGAAATCTGGTGACCATGAAGTCCTGAGGGAGATAGAGGGACAGCAGTGGGAATTCCTTCTCACTCCTCTGAAAAAAATCCAACAGTTGCCTGATGGTAAGAAAGCCGTTGGTTTTAATTAGTGTTATATTTACAGTGCTCATTAATCAAGGAACAGATTGAAGAGTTTGAGCTCCAAACCCAGTGGGATGGAGGAGGACACAGCTGTAAATGCTGCGTGTTTGGAGCGGGTGGGAGGGTTGGACTGAGAGCCTGACTGTGCTGTGGTTTGTGCCCTCTCCCCAGGGATTGCCCCTTTGGCTGGCGTCATGGGGAGCTGCTGCAGTTGTCTGTGCACAGACAGCATCCCAGACAACCACCCCACCAAATTTAAGGTAAGTGTTGCACCTTCAACCCCATCAGAGAGTCTGTGACAGCTCCAGCTGCTGGCAAAGCCCAGCGTGGGCTGGACTCGGGCAGGAGAGGAGGGAAAAGCTCTGCTCCTGCACACAAGTGTCACTCGAGAGGATTTGAGAATGTGTTGGTTTTGGTTTGGGTTTGTTTTCCTTTCCTCAAGGAACCTCTGCTGCAAATGTGTTTGTATTTGCTGTGGAAATTGCCTCTGCTTGGGAAATGCAAGGAAATGGGGAACTGGAGAGAAACCTTTTATTGCTGAGGGCTGTGTTCCAGAGCCTGGGCTCAGACACATCAGCTGAGCTGCCAAGCTCGCAGTCTCCAGGGCTGGCAGCTCGGCGCCTGCTGCCAGCCATGAATCCCTGCTCTCAGCTGGGAAAAAGGCATCAGTAAAGGGGGGGAATCCATGGAATTACAGTGCTTGGTGGGTGGGCTGCTTTGGATACCAGTTGCACTGGTGAGGGGCACCTGCAGTGCTGTGTCCAGGATGGCACTGAGGGGCTGGAGGGTGTCCAGGGAAGGGAATGGAGCTGGAGAAGGGGCTGGAGCACCAGGAGCAGCTGAGGGAGCTGGGGGGGGCTCAGCCTGGAGAAAAGGAGGCTCAGGGGGGACCTTCTGGCTCTGCAACCCCCTGACAGGAGGGGGGAGCCGGGGGGGGTCGGGCTCTGCTCCCAGGGAACAAAGGAGAGGAGGAGAGGGAACGGCCTCCAGCTGTGCCAGGGGAGGGTCAGGTTGGACATCAGGAGGAATTTCTCCATGGAAAGGGTGGTCAGGCATTGGCAGGGGCTTCCCAGGGAGATGGGGGAGTCCCCACCCCTGGAGGTGTCCAAGGAAGGACTGGACGTGGCCCTCAGTGCTCTGGGCTGGGGGACAAGGTGGGGATGGGGCACAGGGTGGACTCAATGATCCTGGAGGTGTTTTCCGGCCTCAGTGACTCTGGGATTCAAGATTTTGCTGCCGTGGGCTCCGCAGGTGACGAACGTGGACGATGAAGGGCACGAGCTGGGCTCTGGGATCATGGAGCTGACGCAGCGGGAGCTCATCCTGCACACGCACAAGCGCGACGCCGTCAGGTGGCCCTTCCTGTGCCTGCGCCGCTACGGCTACGACTCCAACCTCTTCTCCTTCGAGAGCGGCCGGCGCTGCCACACGGGGCAGGGTGAGTGTGGCACTGCCTCCTGGAGGCAGCAACGCTCAGCCTTCTGCTCCCAAACTTCTTCCCAAAGTCCTGCCCCTGGTCAGTCAGCAGGTTCCCCTGCAGCCCCTTGCCCAGGACACCACAGTGTGTGTGTGCACATCCAGTGGATGCTCCTGGGGGCTGGGGCTGGGGCTCAGGGCCTGGGCATAAATCTGGTGGCCTCATTTTGCTGGTGCATTGGTGCTCGTGAGGGGGTTGGTGAAGCACTTCTGGGGTGTACTTAATGCCACAGAGGTTGTTACACTGCCAGTGTTGTGCTTCAGTGCCAAAGGATGCCCAGCTGGTAGCAGGATCTTCCTGAGGATCTAGAAAGCACTTTTTGCAAGACTGAAGCTGTTAAGCATCTTTTAACTCAGGATAAAGCAAAAGGGCATCTCCCACACCTTTTTCCAGGTCCCTCTTAGGACTGTTTATTCCACAGAGCACGTCGGTGGCAACAGTGGTTTGGGCACATTTTGTTTTCCTTGGTGCTTTCCCCCTGCCTTGGTCAGTGCTGGTTCTGCCCAAAGCTTTGCATTTGGGGTCTGGCAGCACTTTGTAACAGCGAGGGAAAGGAGTCCTACGTTTCACTGATGTTATGCACGGGGATGCTGTGCATGGAGGAGGGAAGTGAGTCACCCAGGAGTACATGCCAAGTCATCAGCAGCACTGGGAATAGTCTCCAGTTTTACAATGGTGCCTGTTAGTTCCTTTACCAGTCTGTCTCTCTTGCTTTTAAAGAGCTGAACATTTTCTTGGCATCTGCATCCCCGGGAAAAAAAAAAGTTGTTTCCTCATTGTAACAATGTGTTTGTAAACTCCTTCGTATCCAGAAGGACTCACATGAGTGTTCAGGGTCTGTGCAAATCTGCAGTGGCATATGCTCCTTTTTAATATTTATTTAAGTGGGGGTTCCCTCTCCTGGAGCCACGTGCTTATCAGTGGTGAGAGACTGGATTCTGTTTTGCCTATTGCAGGGTGAGGATCAGTGATTACAACTGAATCCAGTGATTAAAATTCTGCCCCATGTGTGGCCTGCTCTGCCCAGGTCCA
This sequence comes from Corapipo altera, assembly GCF_003945725.1. Classification (NCBI taxonomy): domain Eukaryota; kingdom Metazoa; phylum Chordata; class Aves; order Passeriformes; family Pipridae; genus Corapipo; species Corapipo altera. The sequence continues at coordinate 3,514,520 of NW_020884933.1, forward strand.
GGCAGAGGTGAAAAAGCAAAGCTCTTCACATACTACAAAATTCATAGCCGACACTCATCAGTCTCAGAGCAGAAATGAGAGGGATGATGTGTTTTGATGGGTTTTCTCCCTTCCTTGTAGGATTTTACTCTGCTTATTGATTTTATTTGGAGGACTCCTTCCTGATGCTGCTTCCTACCTGACTCAAGGCAGATCCAGCTGGTTTTTTTGGCCAGAACCTTGCAAACCTGGTTCTTTGGGAGCAGCCCTTGTTGCCATGCCATTCCTGTTGCTATGGCTTTGGTGTGTGTGTCTGTGCCAGCCTGGGATTGGTTACTGGTCTGGGCTGCTCCTTTGGGGAGACACTCTTTAGTTCCAGGGATTTTTAGAAGTGTGATGTCCTTGTCCCTCCCTCACGTGCACACACCACAAGGCCCAGTCCAGCTTGGAGGAGGCACTGCCCAGCCTTTCCCTGGCACTGAGGACTGCACTGGGTGCCAGGGGAGTTCACACAGATCAGAGGTGAAAGGGGACCAGTTCACCTGTCCCTGCACACCTGTGGGCTTGGCTGTTGTCAGATAACACTGAGGTGTCCAAGGCCAGGCTGGATGGAGCTCTGAGCAACCTGGTCTAGTGGAAGGTGTCCCTGCCCATGGAGGGGGTGGAATGGATGAGCTCTAAGGTCCCTCCAACCCAAACCATTCTGGGATTCCACGATTTCTGGTGATTATTTCACAAATAAGCCACCAGTTGTTGGTTGTTTTCCTGCGGCTGTGGGTTGATTGAGTTAAACACAGCAAAAGCAACCAGAATTCCCTGTTTGTTTAGAGCCAGGAATTCCCTGTGCTCCTGTAAAACCAGGATCACTTCCTTGCTCCTCTGAGCCTCCTCTCTGTCACTGCACAGGGATTTTTGCCTTCAAGTGCTCCCGAGCAGAGGAGATCTTCAATCTGCTGCAGGACCTGATGCAGTGTAACAGCATCAACGTGGTGGAGGAGCCTGTTGTCATCACCAGGAACAGTCACACCACGGAGCGGGAGCTGTCCCGGACCCCCCAGGCCCCCAACAGTAAGAGCCCTCAGTGTCTGGGGAGGAGTGGGGGGCACACAGAGATGGGGTGATGTCTGCAGTGCTCCCATCAAACTGCCCTGTGCAGCCCAGGGGTCTCTCCCATGTGCTGTCCCATGTCTTTTTGGCCACCTGTACCCCATGCAACACGTTTATTTAGAGGCCCCACTTGTTCCTGTGTAGAATTTTGTTTCTGAGGAAACAGCAACAAAACCCCCCTTCGAACAGTCACCTGAGCTGTCACCCCTCAGTTGGATTCCACTGGGCTGCCAAGTGGCCTTTCCTAAGTAGCACCTACAAAGGTCAGGTGGTTTCTCCATGAAACCACCTCTGGAATAACTCAGATTGACTCAATTCCTGTCTCCATGAGGTTTTAGAATGAGGCCCTGGCCCTTGTGTTGGTGCTGGGTTCTTCGCTGTTGGGATCTCCCCCAGGCAGGCTGGTTCTGCCTTCCAGGGTGCAGCAAACTGAAATAACTCTTATTTTGTACCAACCTAATGCTCCTCTGCCTTGATCCTCTCCCAGGTCTGGGGTACACTGTCCCAGGATTTCCCAATGGATTTCACAGCTTCCCTGGAGAAAGCCTGTCCTGCTCCTCAGCCCGGCACCCCTCAGTGAGCAGCCTGAGATATTCCTCCGTGGGGGAAGACTCCACTCATCCCCTCCTTGGGCCTGAGGAGCAGGTAAACCTGCCTGTCCTAAACTCTGCTGGGGGCAAGCAGCTGGTTTTGCTCTGCAGTTCTGGGTTTCTCCCACTCAAAGCTCAGGGGATCCTCACACCTTGTCATTCCGTTTTTCTCTTTACTTCATTTTGCTCTTGGAGGCTCCTGCTCTCTGACACTTCACTAGAACATCAGCCTGGCAAAACCAACTGAGTTGTCCTAAATCCACTGGTATTTGGGTGGCAATTATGTGTCAGCTGTCACACAGCCCCTAAACTGCTGTGCAAATGCACCCCAAATTCGGACCCATTTTATTTTTGTTTTTGATGTTCAGCTCTTTTGTTTTAAGTTCTAGAATTTACGATTTTCCCCTGTGAAATCCATCTTGTCTGATCCATCCCCCAGGAGGCCTGGGTAGGTGTGAGGGCTGCAGGATCCCCGTGGGAGCCACTTGAGGAAATATTTTGCAAGTGGCTTTGCTTTTTCTCTGTGCCACGTGCATCGAGTGAGACACAGACAGAATCCCAGAATCACTGGGGTTGGAAAAGACCTCCCAGACCATCAAGTCCAACCTGTGCCCCATCCCCACCTTGTCCCCCATCCCAGAGCACTGAGGGCCGTGTCCAGTCATTCCTTGGACACTTCCAGGGATGGGGACTCCACCACCTCCCTGGGCAGCCCCTTCCAATGCCTGGTGACCATCCTTTCCAGGAAGAAATTCTTCCTGATGTCCAGCCATGTGGACACATACATTATGTGTCTGCAGCTGGACTCTTTTCTGTCTCTCCTCCAGCCCACAAATCCTAAAATGGCTTTTGCCTTTTGCTTCCCAAAACCTTCTCGACTTACGAAATTCTTCCATTCTCCTCCTGCTTCATCAGCCACTGATGAATTTTCCCCTCCTGGTGGTTTCTCAGCTGCTCTCGGCTGCTTTGCTCTTGCCTCTGCTCTCTTCTCCTTTCACTGTCCCTCTGCTTCTCTCCTTGCAGTCCCACACCTACGTGAACACGGCCAGTGGGGAGCAGGAGCCGAGGGGCCGGCACTGTATGCACTCCTTGCCTGAAGCCCACCCTCCTTTCCCCCCTAGGAACCACAGCCGCTCCCTCGAAGACCGCAACCCCCAGGTCTTCCTGCAGCCAGGGGAGGTTAAATTCGTGCTGGGTCCCTCCTCCGGCTCCCGCCGGGTGTGTCGGCACCCCCGGGAGTGCGGGGGTCCGCTCTGCCCCCCCAACAACAACAACAACGAGTGCGAGGGGGGTTGTCCCTCGCCCCAGTGCGTCTACGAGAACCTCAACGGGCCGGTGCCCGGGGGCAGCTCCTGGCGGTGCCGGGCCGGGCTGTCCCGGCTGTCCCGGCAGGACGGCGGCTGCTCCCGGCGCCGCTCGGCGCTGCTGCACTACGAGAACCTGCCGGCGCTGCCCCCGGTGTGGGAGCTGCAGCCCTCCCGGCGGGACGAGCCCCCCGCGCCGTCCCCCGGCGGCTTCTCCGAGGCGGGCGAGGAGGACCCGCTGCGGAGCCGCCCCACGAACTCCCGGCGCAGCGCCCTCCTGCCCCGGCCCCGGCGCGCCCGCCTGCCCGGCGTGTTCGGCTTCGAGCTCCTCCCGCGGCCCCGCGCGGAGCCCCCGCGGCAGCTCAACTACATCCAGGTGGAGCTGGAGGCCGAGCCGGGCGAGGGGCACCGGGAGCCGCCCCGTGTCCCGCCGCCCGCCCCGCCCGGTGCCCGCCGGAGCGACTCGTACGCCGTCATTGACCTCAAGAAGACCGCGGCCATGTCCAGCTTGCAGAGGGCCCTGCCCAGGGACGACGGGACCTCGCGGAAAACGCGGCACAACAGCACTGACCTGCCCCTCTGAGGGCCCCCCCCAAGTGCCAGCCCCGCGTCCTGCCCCTCGGTGCCCTGCCCGCCGTGACTTCCATTCGCCATTGCCTTCTGCTTCCCTGCCTGCCCGTTCCCTGCGGGCACGGCGGGGCTCCTGCAGCTGCTGTTGAGGCTCGTCAGTCTGTCTGTCTGTCTGTCTGTCTTCCCCCTCTCTGTCTCTGTGTCGTTCATTTTTGAAGCCTTGTGGGATATTTGACGACTCAGAAGGTTCAACTTTGGGCAGGAGGTGCCAGGAATAACACTGTGGCACTGCGTGGGCACAGAGTCGTGTGGGTTAGGGCAGTGCCAGGGCAGGGCAGTGGTGTGGGGGAGGCCTGTTCCCAAAAACGAGCTGCTTTAGGAGCTCCACTGCAGATCCAGCCTGTTCCCTGTGGATTTGACACCTCCAGGAGAGCTCTGCAGCCAGGTCACTCCAAAGTCAGGGTTTGCCTTGTGTTTTCCCTGGTCCCTGGTGATGAGGGAGCTCGTGCCGTGGCCTTTCCACCCTCACTGTTACCTGTTTTCTTGAAGCTTTTTACACTTCTGTCCTTTTCTCAGATTCAGTTTAAATTGGGCAGCTGAAATTAAATGAGGAGGACAGAGAGCCATAGGCACACACTGTGATCACAGAAACCTGATTTCCTAAATCCTAAAATTCCTTTTCCTGCTCTAAAAGAGGAGGGAAAGGCCACAACCGTGAGAGAGGTTTGAGGTTCGGTGTAGAAAACTTCACTTGTGCCATATCCTGCTGTGCTTTTGAAGGGTTCTTTTTGGCAGCTGCTCAGAAGTGTTGTCGATTTATTTATTTGTTTACCTATTTATTTATGAAATGCTCCTTTGCCTCCCAGTTAATTGCCAAACTGGTGCCGATATGAAGCGTGTGCTCGCTGTGGCTCGCTCCGGTCTGGGGGACAGGTCTCAGAAGAGGTTGGTGGCTTTGCTGAGGGAAGAAAAGTTGGGGAAAAGATCAGCTGGGAATCAAAAATGCATTAACCGGGCCTGACTGCCACAGGGTGGGTGGGAAATGGTATGGGAGCCGTGGGAGTGGGAGCGGAGCCGCCGGGCAGCCGAGCTTGGAGTGGTATCAAAGTCGGTGCCTCCACCCCCGTGCCTGGCTGGGCCTCGAGGAATCTCTGTTCAGTGTTGTGAGTGAATGTGCAGTTTGTTTCCCGCAACTACGGACTTGGAAGGGCTAAATTTCAGCTCTCGGGTAAATTTCGTGGCCTTTGATGTGGATCTTTGTCTCGGTACCGGGGCTGGGCTGAGCTGCCTCTGCGCAGGGTCTCTGCTCCTGTCCTGCTCCAGGATGTCCCCCGAGCCCTCTCCGCGTGTCCTGCTGCAGCTCAGTCCCTCCCTGGGTTACCCTGTGCCTGTTTCAGTGGAGAGAAGTGCTCTGGGATGCTCTGGGGTCCCTCCTCCCTGCTGTCTGTATCCATCTTCCTCCTGGCTCGGGAGCTGGATCCAGTCTCAGCGAGGGTCCCTCTCCCTGCAGAGATGTTGCCAAACCTTGTGTTCCCCTTGTCCTCGATGTTTTCTGGTGTTGACGTCCGTGAAAGAGGAGAGACCCCGATCATCCAGTTCCAACCTGCTTCTGAGGGCCAGGAACTTGATTTCCAGATTTTGGAAGTTCAGCCTTTTTGGGTTTTGGTGCTGTAATGTCCTGTTGAGCCGTGACCCTGTTGGGAGCAAGGACGTGTGATCCAAGTCTGAGTGATGCCATGTTTGTGTCGCAGAACGTGGAGTTCTTGGCTTGCTGTTGCACTATAAATTCCAAGTGTGCCACATGCTTAAATTCACTGGTTTTGTTTTTATTTTTGGAAGTCCTTGTGCTTGTCTTCCATTCTTTTGTCCACCCCAGCCCTCGTGTCACTTATAACTGAAAGGAAACCCAAGTAATATATTTTTATATGTATAACAAATGACTTTATTTGAAGGAAAAAACAACCCCCCAAGTAATGTATCCCCCTAAATCCAGCTTTCATTTAGGGAAGTGAGAGAAGAAATTGTTTATATCTATATATATATAAAAGTTAACTGCGTTAAGCTTTAAATAAAGTATTTAAATAAAGAGTTTCTGAGCTGTCAATGTCACCCTCTGAGAGAGCACCAACAACTCCCCCTGGAGCCTCTGTATGAACCTGCCTTTCCACTGCCTGAGCTGAGAAATGCAAAATACTTATTCCCTTTTTCCCCAGAAAGGGAAGTGAGGATGAAATGAAACGAGGATTTCCATGGAGGAGGAGGTGAGGGCCCTTTCCCACCCCCACGGGGGGTTTGCAGGTGGGTTGGATTCCAGGGAAGGGGCCGGTGGGTGGCTGTTTGTGCCTTGGGTGGCAGCAGCTGAGGGCTGGGGCTGATTTTGGGTGCTGCCTGTGGCCACCAGCCTGGCCTCGTGTCCCCAAGGCTGGGATGAGGCTGCTGTGAGGGTCTGTACATCTGTGAGCTCCCAGGAGCAGGGAATTCTCCCTGGTGTTCCTCAGAAACATTGAGCTCCCAGCTGCAGTCCCATTTCAGTGGTTCCCCGTGAGCTTTGTGTGGGGAAATCTGGCTTGGATCCTTTGAACTGCTGATTTTCGTGTCCTCCAGGTCTAGGTTGTCCCACTTGGGCCTCTCTCTCCTCGTTGGCAAATCCAGTGCTCCCAAAGGGCACTGAAAGCAGCAGTGATGGGGGATTTGCTCACACAGAAATACGTGAGGGCTGTTCTCTGACATGTCCTTTATCCCAGTTGCATCAGAGATGCTGCACCTCTTGAGGAAGGGAGAAGAATTTCCTTGATGAGAAAGCATGGAGCTGATGTTGGCTGCACCCACTGCTTCCCTGTGGAGCATCCTCTGCTCCATCTCCCCTCGTGTCCTGCCCTCCCCGCTGGGGCTCGGCTCTGCTGGCTCAGCAGGCTCTGCTCCAGAGGTATCCCAAGCTCCCCGGGAAGCTTTAGGAATGAAAAGCCAGTCACAGCTCATTGTTCACAGTGGGTTGTTCCACGTTTAATCCATGGAAGTGTCGTGCAGGCAGCCGGGAAAGCAGCTGGCATTTATGGCTTTCGGGGTGTTCACGTCCCAGCGATTCTCCCACTGTTTTTGCTTCTCTGGAAAACTTCCCAAGAGCTGTGTCTGCATTAAGTCGCCAGGACTCTTTGAGAACTTCTTCATATTCGGTTTTCCAGGTGGTGTGAAAGTGCAGGGAAGGACAGGTGACACATTTGGGATTCTCCCGGCGCGGTGTCGCAGCTTCCTCTAGTGGCCGCGGGGGAAACGGTTCCAGAGGAGAATCCAGGTTTGGGACAGAAGGTGAGGGGGGAACCCGAGTCCCTGTTCTCTCACCCCTTCGGGGGCTCCTTCCTCCACTCTGGGGCTGAAGTTGAGGGAAGGCTTGGTGAGCAGCCAGGGGCTGTGCAGAGAGAATTTGGCTGCCCTAACTTTTTTGAGTGGTTCTTGATGAAGTTTGAGTTAATCAATCAGATTTGTTCCCCTGATATTCCTTCCCTGGTGAATGCATAAATAGCTCTTTTCCCCTTCCCTTTCCCAAGAACCTGTTGTAGGAATAGAGCTTCTCCCAGTGCTCCGTTTTCTCATCGTGGGAGGGTTTGGTTTTTCCTTTTAACCCATTTTAAGTGCCTGCTTTTCCCCCAGGGAAGGAGGTTGGAATAGCTGTGAGTGTTCCTGCCTTACAGGGAGAGGGTGGCAAAGGAGGGGCTGGTGGTGAGGGTTAAAGGATCGATATCTCTGCAAAGAGACTCAAATGTGTTCGTTATTTCTGAGGCACTGGTGGCTTTGTTAGCTGAGCCCTGCTGTTCACTGGGAGACAAACCAAGCCAGGGGTGGTATTGCAGCTCCCTGCTCTCTCAGCCATTTTCTCCTGGAATCTTTCCACTGCCCCTCCGTGTGATGCTGCTCAGCCCTCTTGGGTGGTGTCTTGCCTGTGGAAAAATCATTAATGAAAAGTTGTTAATGAGCCCATTGCCCAAATCCAGCCTCTGGGAGGGCTGCCCTCAGTCTTTCTGGGAAGTTTGTCTTTCCCCCAACCTTGGCTTGTCTAGAAATTCCACACACAGGCAGCAGAACAGGTTTAGGTTCCTGTTACTGAAGGTGAATTCATTAGTGAGAATTCTGAGAGCTTTGAAGTTGGCAATTACAGGCCAGGGAGTGGAAAAGGCTAATTGTAAAGAAGGGATCTAATTTGTTTTTCTTCCTAAGTGAATGTGATTTTCCAGTTGAAAGGCCCAGATGCCTCAGTGTTACCTCAAACTTCTCCCAGCTCCCTTGGAGACCCTTTTAGGTTCTCATCATCATGAAGTGGCTGATCCTCACCTGGTTTGGGATGTCAAATGTCCAAGCTAGAGCCCAACCATTTAGTTCAGGTTCTCATGGCTGTGTAGGAAAAGAGAAACCTTTATTTTAATGTGGATGGAAGCTGTTCACCTGTGTACTGTAATCTCTGTTTTGGAAATAAAGCACCAAAACCAGCTCCTGCAGCAGTGGGTAAAGGATCCAGGAGCTTGTGTAGGTTCATAAACACAGCTGCTTCAGGGAGACACGTGCCATCGCAGGCAAAGCTTCCCCCACGGCTTTCTTCATGGAATCATGGAATCACAGGATGGTTTGGGCTGGAAGGGGCCTTAATTTTCATCCCATTCTACCCTCTGCCATGGGCAGGGACACCTTCCCCAATCCCAGGTTGCTCCAAGCCCCGTCCAGCCTGGCCTTGGACACTTCCAGGGATGGGGCAGCCACAGCTTCTCTGGGTACCCTGTGCCAGGGCCTCCCCACCCTCACAGGGGGGAATTTCTTCCCAAAACTCCGATCTAACCCTACTCTCTTTCATTTTGAACCCATTCCCCCTCGTCCTGTCACTACAGTCCTGATGAGGAGTCCCTCCCCAGCTTCCTTGCAGGCCCCTTCACATCCCACATGGATGGTGGGGGAGTCGGCCGTGGGATGGGAAGGGAGATGGGATTCCCTGGGCTGGAGCTGTCGGTGTGTGGGCTGGGCCGTGGCACCAACACAGAAGAGAAACTGAAAGCAGAGGGGCAATGCCCAGGCCCTGCTCCGAGGGATGTCCTGCCTGGGAATGAGGAGTTGGCCGAGTCCTGCTCCACGTGGGGACACTGGATCTGATGTCAGAAACTGCAAATCCGTGATTCCCCTTAGACTGAACACCTCAGGGCTGCCCAACTTTGGGTCAAGAAGTGCCAAAAGGTGGGATGTGTGGGTGCTGCAGAGGGCACCTTATTCCTGTGTCCCGTGGCAGGGCCGAGCCCCGGGGGGGCCGTGCCGGGAGCCGTCGCTCCGTTGATGTTTTGATAACCACACTTTGCTTCCAGCCAGAATTTGCTTTTTATCCATTTTTAATAAGTTGATCTTTCTATCAATCCTGCTGGCAAACAAGATAATTGCTTTATTATAGTCTCAACATCCAGCAAAGGACTCACACTCCCTGGTGCTCCTGAGGGAATGAAATCCGTGTGGAGCATTGACATGGGATGAGCAGCAATAGTGGTGCTGGAGGATGGAGAGGGTGATTTCCCCACTGGGAAGAGCCAGGCTGCTTGGATTGGGGATGCAAGCAGGGCTGGAGGAGCTCTGGAAAATATTTAGGCTGTAAGTGAGAGGATAAGGGCTCATTTGCCAGAAAATATTTAGGTTATAACCAAAAATGCTTTGGTTTGTTTGCTAGAAAATATTTAGATCATGACCAAACCCATTTTGGTCAATTTCCTGGAAAATATTTGGGTTACAACCGAAAACACTTTGTCTCTTTGGATGTTTGTTGGCAATCTGGGAAGTCTGTGTTTGTGGTCCTCTTCTTTTTTTTTTTTCCACAGGAAAAAAAGCAAACAAGGAATTTTCTGACTTTCTGGGCTGGTGTGAGGAGGCGGTGGGTGGGTTAAACCCCGAGGGCTTCCCCTGTGGGTGAGTTACACCTTCCCACGCAGGGAGGCACAGCACCTGCCTTTGGATGCTGGATGGGGAGGGAATGGGGTGCTCCAAAATTAAAAAATAAATGGAAAACCACGCGATTTCTGTCCAGATAGTGAAAGGTGCATGACGTGGAAATGAGCTTTTCTCCTCGAGGAGAGGAGAGCGAAGGACTGGGAGGCTGCTGAAGAGAAGGACTGAAGGCAGAGCAGCACTGGAGACCATCCAGGACAAAGCAAGAGAGGGATCCCGGTGTTCTCCAGCTCTTTGCCCCGTGTCCTGGGAAAGCCTGGCCGCCGGCAACCATCCCTCCCTCCATCCATCCGGGCGGAAGGAGGGCAGACCAAAGCGCTTCCACCCCGCGCCAAGAGCCGCGAGCGCCTTTGTCCAGGGAAAGGTTTGAACAGGTTCTGGCGAGCGCAGATATCGGCCGGCGGTGACGTCGGGTGCCCCGGCCCCGATAAGCTCTGACCCCTTATCGGATGGCAGCGCTTTGATCTCTCCAGCTCGGCCCTGAGCTGCCCCGCTGAGGGCACAGGCTCCTCGCGAGCCTCGTGGCCCCGAAGCACAAAGAAGCCCTTGAGGCCGGGGGTGCCCGATGGGAATGGAAAAGGGAGGTCAGCAGATAAGGGCGGGCGCTGCCTCCCGCTATAAAACCCGGGAGCCCGCCCGGCCCGGCCCGGCCGCCGCTGTCGCCCCGGGGTGTGCGTGGACAGCTCGGCACCATGAAGTGGCTCGTCCTGGCCCTGGCGTGTCTCCAGCTCGCAGAGGGGGTGGTGAGGTGGGTGTCCTGCGGCAGGAGGAGCGGGAGAGGGCGGAGAGCAGAGCCCGGCTGCAGCCCTGACCTGCAGGGCACCTGGCCAGGAGCGGCTCCAGCCTCCAGCATCCCCACACTGTGGTCCCAGCCCAGGCTGCATCCCTCCCTGGAGGGCATCCCCGGGCACCTGGAGGGCTCCTGTTGTGGCAGGGTTTGACTGAGTCCAGAGAAGTGAACATTTGAAAACGCCCAAATCTTCTCCTGATTTCCTGCCGTGTTTTTTCCTCCCTCTGTGCAGAATCAATCTGAAGAAAGGCGAGTCCATACGGGAGAAGATGAGGGCAGCTGGAGTGCTGGATGACTACCTGAAGAAAATTAAGTATGATCCAGTTAAGAAATACAGCTCCAAAAAGGGCTACGTTGTGAACCAGCCGATAACCAACCACCTGGATGTGAGTACCCCAGGTTCCCCTCTCGCTGCCTCTCTGCACACCACGTTCCCCTTTCCCTCATCCTTCCCAGCTGCTGGAGTGATCTGGTCACCCCAGAGCCTCCAGGAGTGAGAAACTGCTTTTCTCCCACTCTTCTGAGCTTCTGGTTTAGACTTCAGGGAAGTTTTTCCCCAGCCACAAAAACCTTTCTGTATGTAACAAAGAACACAGCAATTATTTCATATTTCATTTTGGGGGGAAAAAAGCAGGATGAGAGCTCAGTCTGCTCCTGCCTGGTTGGTTATGGGCAAGAGTGAGCCTGGCATTCCCCACCTCCCTGCAAGGCAGTGGGATGCCAGGTGAGAGCCTGCTCTGTTCCTGACCCCGTGGCCAATGCAGGTGCCCCCTCTCTTCTCTGCAGTCCTCCTACTTTGGGGAGATCAGCATTGGGACCCCTCCCCAAAAGTTCTTGGTGCTCTTTGACACCGGCTCCTCCAACTTTTGGGTGCCCTCCATCGACTGCAAGAGTCCAGCCTGCTGTGAGTAACCCTGGTGTGCTGGGAGTTGAGCTGCTACTACTGCCTGTAGTAGCAGTCAGTAGTAGCTACTACCCTGGGGCACTGCATAGCCCAGTCCTGTCAGGGACAACACAGTGCCAGACCAGAAATGATCCCAGGATTCTGATCTGGGATAGCTGGTTGATGCCTTCCCTGGGAAGCACAGAGCCCTCTGCCCGGCTAAGGAAGGTGGACAAATCCCTGTGGCCATCCCAGAAATCTCAGTGGTGATGCCTGACCTTCTGTAGCCGGGCAGAGGGAAGAGCAAAGCCAGGACTAGTGGAGCTGATGTCCTGCTCCCAGCACAGCTCACCCCATGTAACACTCTGCCAGTGGGAGAGCGCCGGGGATTTCACTGCTGATGGCTTTGCTGGGTGGCTGCTGTGGTTGTGATCCCTGCAGAGGGATCCAGGCAAAACTGGAATGCAACCCCTGTCTGAGAGAGTCCCACAAGGCAGAGGAACAGCCTGTTCTGCCCTTCAGGACTTGTTCCCTTCCGGGGAAGCTGCATTCCCAGGCATTATCCCAACGGAGTGACTGGCAGTGAAATCCCACCGCAGCCAGACGAGCACATGCCCAGGATTTCCCCTCCTCTCTCTCCCAGTCAATCACGCCAAGTTCAAGCCCAGCGAGTCCGACACCTTCGCCCCCAATGGCCGGTCCCTCACCGTGACCTACGGCAGCGGCTCCGTCACCGTCGTGCTGGGCTCTGACACACTCAGGGTGAGGGACCCCGGCCCTGTCCTGTCCCAGCTGGGTGTCCCGATGGAAGGAGCCCCGGGACAGCCCAAGAGCAGATTTTATGTAGCCAAGACTTGGGCAAAGCGTGGGTGCAAAGTGGTTATTGCCACCCTCAGTCACCCAGCTGGGCTTCGACTGTGTTTTAACCCAATTCCTGCTGATTTTCCCTGCTGCCTGGTGCTGTTCTCACCAGCTGTGACCCTGCAGTGCTCTTGGGCTTCCAGAGCATCATCCACCCCTCCCAAGGCTGCTCAGCTTTGCCTTGCTGACCTGGCCTCCCCTTCCCCTCCAGATCCAGAACATCACCGTCACAAACCAGGACTTTGGGCTCAGCCAGGAAGAGCCGACCCAGCCTTTCTACTTTGCTGATTTTGACGGGATCCTGGGAATGGCCTTCCCCTCCCTGGCAGTGGGAGGGATGCCCACGGCCGTGCAGGGAATGCTGCAGCAGGACCAGCTCGCCGAGCCCATCTTCAGCTTCTACTTCTCACGGTAAAAACCCGCCGGGACACTCGGCACTGTGTCCCCTGCACTGTGTCCCCTGCTCGGTGTCCCCTGCCTGTCCCCAGGAGCGTTTCTTCTGGGTTTATCCCTCTCTAGCCCATGTACATCCCACTGATCTCTGTACATCCTGATCTCTGCTGCTGTGTCTCTGATTTTGCAGCCAACCCACCTACCAGTACGGGGGAGAGCTGGTTCTCGGGGGAATCGACCCTCGGCTCTTCCATGGGGCCATCACGTGGGCACCAGTGACCCAGGAGCTCTACTGGCAGGTCACACTTGAGGAGTGAGTGGTGTTTGTGCCTCTGAGCATCATCCTCATGGAAGGAGGGCACACAGCTGTCCCCCCAGGTGCAGCTGTTGCACTTTGCAGCAGGCACAGGCTCCAGGCTGGATGCATTTCAGAGCACCCCAGAGTGACAGATCCAGCCAAGGCATGTTTAGGTGCCAGTGGGTGCCTCAAGTGATGTCTTTCCCCCTGTTCTCCTCCCAGGTTTGCTATTGGGCAGTCAGTGACAGGCTGCTGCAGCCAGGGCTGCCAGGCCATCGTGGACACGGGGACGTTCCTCCTGACTGTGCCCGAGGAGTACATCGAGAGCATCCTGCAGGCCCTGGGTGCCCAGGAGACCAGCTATGGAGTGAGTGCAGGGATTCTGGGGGGAGTGTGGAGCAGTGGGAGCCTTGAGTCAGACCTGTAGGCTCAACCAGGTCCCACAAAACCTATGTGGCACCTGCAGAACATGGTGCTGCAGGTGTGTCAGGGGAGATGAAGTCACATCCTTCCCTGAAGTCTTTTCAGGCTGGGAAAGTTGTGGCTGTTCAGCCTGGAGAAGAGAAGGTTGTGTGGAGACCTCACAGCCTCTTCCCTTCAGTATCTGAAAGGGCTGCAAGGAAGCAAGAAAGGGACTCTGCATCAGGAACTGTAGTGACAGGACAAGGGGAAATTGGTTCAAACCGAAAGAGAATATGTTTAGGTGGGATATTGGGAAGAAATTGTTCCCTGTGAGGTTGTAAGACACTGGCATAAGTTTCCCAAGAGAAGCTGTGGCTGCCTCATCTCTGAAAGTGTTCAAGGTCAGGCTGGACGGAGTTTGGAGCAACCTGGGCTGGTGGAAGGTGTCCCTGCCCATGGCAGGGGGTGAAACTGGATGAACTTTAACTTCCCTTCCAACCCAAACTACTCTGTGATTCCATGAGGTGGCACTGCCATGGGATGAAGTTTATGTCCCCCTGGCATATGAGGGTATCTCTCCCCTCACTGTGGGTGCTGTCCCACCCATCATCTCCTCTTCTCCCTCTCTCCACAGTATGCAGTGGATTGCGAGGAGATTGAGAACATGCCCCCCATCACCTTCACCATCAGTGGTGCTCAGCTCCCGCTCTACCCCTCCTCCTACGTCCTGAATGTGCGTATCAGCTGAGGGGCTTCTCCTGCTGAGTCCTGGAGGGCCAGGGGAGGACCCGGAGCTCCTTGGCCAGCAGTGATGTTCTCCCTCCCTGCAGCCCAGCTGGAGGGGCCCGGTGCCTGTTTGACTCCCTGTTGTTCCCCTCTTACAGACCAACGGCTACTGCACCCTTGGGATCGAGGTCACCTACCTGCCCTCCCAGGACACGCAGCCTCTCTGGATCCTGGGTGACGTCTTCCTCAAGGAATATTACACCATCTTTGACACTGCTTACAACCGCGTCGGCTTCGCCCGCTCGGCGTAGAGCGGTGGGGCAGCACCACCCGGCCCCTCTCCTGGCCCAGCACTGCCCGAGTGCCACGGCATTCCCAGGGACCTCTAATGTTCCTTTACTTGCCCACATGACTCCCCATCCCTCGGGATTCCTGCGTGAGGGTGTCCTCACGGTGTCTCCTGTAACAAATAAACCACAACATCCCAAATCACCTCTGACCTCCCGGGTTTGTTGAGCGATGGCCGAGCACAGACCGATGGGTTACAGGTCTCAGACTCCCTTTCTCCAGCAAGGTAAGTGCTGTGACAAACTCCAGGGCTGAGGATAAAGCCACAGGGCTGGTCAGTCCCCACCTCCAACCCTCATCCTGGGCACTGGGAAAACTCATGTGGGAAGCCCCCGACCTTCCTTGCAGCTGGAAAAGGTTTACCAAAGTCCTGTGGATTCAGTCCAAGTTGGAATGTGAGGTGAGTCATGACACCCAAATGACCCCTAACCCCTGAAGCAGGGCTGTTCAGTTGGGTAAAACTGCACCAGAACTGTGGTGTGGCCGAAGGGGATGGGAAACCCCTCGGGCGGGGGAGGTTGGGTAACCCTGCTCCTTCCTGGGATCCAGACTCGTTTCATAGGAGCTCTTTCTCGTTATCAGGTGCATTCACAGCTCTGTCATTTCACCGGGGGAAGGACACAAACTGCTCTGTGCTTTGTGTCAAAATATTGACACAGGCTGAGTGCAGGGAGAGGAGATTAAGTGGGCGCGGACAGCAGGGAAGGGCTTCCCTCCTCCCCATGGACTGGGAGGTTTCTGGTGGAAATGGGGCAGTGGCAGGAGGGGACAGGCGAGGGCTGACCACATCCCTGCTGATCTTTGCTCTTCCCTTTGCTCCCTGCAGGGTCTGTCCAAGCCGAGGCAGATCCATCAGGATGTGATGGAGGAGGAAAGATGCTGAGGGGTTTCCTGAGCTGCTGCAGGCTCCAAACATCATTCCATGACTTGGATGGGAATGGGGGCACCTGGGAGCAAAACATCTCACCTGGAACAGCCCTGCAGTGCTGTGAAACAGAAATAATTCTTCCAAACATGACAAGTGTGGGTCAGCACAACCCTGGCACCATCAGAGCTGTGCTGACCC
Organism: Corapipo altera; assembly: GCF_003945725.1. NCBI lineage: Eukaryota > Metazoa > Chordata > Aves > Passeriformes > Pipridae > Corapipo > Corapipo altera. The sequence goes on from NW_020884933.1 coordinate 3,529,804, forward strand.
TTAAGGAGTGTGGCCACCTGCATAAAGCCAGTGCCAGCCCGGGGGTCCTGACCCCTCTGCCCCTCTTTGCCTCTCTTGCAGTTCCTCGTTGACTGCAGCAGTGTCCCAAACATGCCCACCCTCTACTTTGCCATCAGTGGGGCCTGGTTGTCGCTGCCTCCCACTGTCTATGTCCTAGAGGTAGGTGGGATTTGACCATTCCTGACAGGTCTTTGCCATCCCAGGGCAGTTCTGCTCGGGAGAAAGTCCGAGTTTCTTCTCAGGCACAGAGGCCTCCAGCACCCGATTCCACGGTGCTTTTGCTGCCTGTCAGGGATCCTGTTCCCAGCCAGAGCAGCTCCTCACTGGAGCTGAAATTTGCTCTTTTTCCCCTAACAGAACGATGGCATCTGCACCGTGGGGGTCGAGAGCACTTATGTGCCCTCTGCCAGTGGCCAGCCCCTCTGGATCCTTGGCAACCTCTTCCTCAGGCAGTATTACTCCATCTTCGACATGGCCAACAACAGAGTTGGCTTTGCCCTGGCAACTTAGGGATGCTGAGCATCACCCATGGCAGAATTTGTCCCTGGAACACCTTCTCCTCCTTTGGATCTGTGTGGGGTGATAAGGAGTGAATAAAGGGCTGCAAATCCAGCTGCCTTGTGTCTCCTCTGGCTGCAGCTGAGCAGGGGCTGGCACAGCTTTTCTTGATGGAACAGCAAAATCTGAGCTCATGCTTGAGATTTTCAGGCACTTCCTGGGCTTTCAGATGTGCTCGGAGCCTTTGGATTGCAGCAATGACAAACTGGGGCTGGGTTTTTTTTAATGGGACCCGGATGCCTGCTGGGGTTGGCTGGGAAAACTAGGATGAGTGGGAGAGCTCAGCTTGAGAGACTCCAGGGCTGAGCTGCTGTGGTGGCTGGAGGCTTCAGGAACCAGTTTGGAGCAGGACGTGCAGAACAAGGAGCTGCGTGTGAACAGCTCCGGGTTCCTTCGGTTTGGGGGAATTGCCCACGTGTATTTGCAAATAAATTAGGGATTAAAAAGTGTCATGCAAGGGCGCTCATGATCCTCCTGCGAGGGGGCTGCACAATCCTGGTGCAAGCAGCGACACGACCCCGGGGCTGCGTGATCCCCGCGCCAGGGGATGCACGATACTCGTGCAAGGAACTGCACGATCCTGGTGCAAAGGGCTGCACGGCGCGGGCACAGCCCTGCCTTCACCCCCATCCCAACACCCCGCTCCGGGGGTGGAAACCCCCACTTTTGGGGAGGGGAAAAAAAAAACCCAACAAAACAACAAAACATTTTTAGGGAGGAGCCCTCCCGTTCCGGGGAGGAAATCACCACCAACCCCGAACTGCCGCGGCGGCCCGGGCGGGGACTACAAGTCCCGGCAGGCGCGGGCGGCCCGGCCCCGGTGCGAACTGCAGCTCCCGGCGTGCCCGGGGCCGGCGGAGCGAGCGAGGGCAGCGGGGCGGGCGGAACGGGCCGCGCCGGGCCGGGCGGGCGCTGCTGCCCTCCCTCGGCACGGGGCCGAGCCGGGCCGGGCTGGGCTGGGCTGGGCTCAACCGGGCCGAGCGCAGCCTGACTGAGCCGGGCTGAGCCCAACTCCGCTGAGCCGGGCCGGAGGGCCGAGCTGAGCTGAGCCGAGCCGAGCTGAGCTGAGCTGAGTCGAGCCGAGCCGGGCTGAGCGCAGCCGAACCACTTGGTTGCCTTCTCCGTCCTCCCCCCCGGGTGAGTGCAGGGGTCGCTCGGCTGGGAGCCCACCTTGGTGCGGGGCTATGGGGGGTGTTGGGGTGCTCCCCCCCCCCCCCCCCCCCCCCCTCCCCGCGCGGTTTGAACTCGTAGTTTCTTTTTTTCCCCCCCGTTTCGCGGTAAATAACACCGCCCCCCCCGCGCTCCCCGCGCCCCCGGCAGCGGCCCCCGCGCACGGGAGGCTCCAGCCCCGCCGGGGCCGCGGCTGCTCCCGGCGCTGCGGGGAGGGCTCGGGGGTCTCCGGCAGCTTGGCCGGGTGCCCCCTCCGACAAAACGAGGGTCCCGGGGGGCTGCGAGACCACCGGCAGCCCGAGGGGACCTGCCCCGGTCGCCTTTCCCGGCGGGACCACCCCCCCGCACCCGGCACCCCACGCGTGGGGAAACCGAGGCACGGATGCTCCGGGACACCCGGGGTTCGCTGGGAGGGGCCGCGCACCCCTTCACCCCCCCGGGACAGGGTGCAAATGTCCCCCCGGTTTCGGGGACAGAGAGTGGGACCCGCCCTGTGAGTCCAGTTCCCCCCCCAGCCCTGCTGCTTTTGGGGTCTGCAAAGGCTGGGAGGAGTGGGGGGTACCCCGTGTCACGCGGCTTTTAGGGGGTCACCAAGAGACCACCCCTCCCCGGGGAGTTTAGGGGGCATAGGAGGGGCTGCCCCGAACCTACGGCCGCCGATTAATGATATTCATGAATTAATTGCGAGGCAGGAAGGATTACGCCAGCTCCCCGTGTCCTCCAGAGCTTCAGCGAGTCAGATGATGGGGAAATTTCCTTAAAAAAAAAAAAAAAGCCAAACCAACCAAACAGAACGACAGAGAAAATCTGGTGGTTATTGTGCTCTTCTAAGATAAATAAATAAGCCGGTGCGAGTCCGGGGAAAGCAGGGCCCGTTTCCAGGAATCCCGGCGCTCCTGCGCGTTCCCGGCCCTTGGGGCACGGGGGAGTTTGTGTTTTTTATGTAACAGGGAGTCCGGCAGCAGCGGACCGGCGGGGTATTTTTTCTTTCCCCCCCTCCTCTGTACTTCCCTGCCATGTTTGCTTGGCTTCATGCACGGCTGCTCCGGCCGGAGCAGGGAATGGGGCTGGTTTCTCCCGGCTGCGGGTGCCGAGCCTGCCCTTACCTGCCCGCCGGGGGATCCGGCGGGGAAAACCGTGCTGGGACCGGTGGGAATTGGGGATTGGGCGGCCGGAGTTGGGAAACCGCCGGATTTGGGCTATCGGGGTGGGTGTGGTGGCGGGTCACAGCAGCACGTGCTGACCCCGCCGTGCCTGGAGGGGAGCGGGGTGTTTTCCGAGGGATGCTGGGTTCGCTTCCTGAGGGATCCTGGGTTTGCTTCCCGAGGGATGCTGGCCGCGTGTGTTTTCCATGGGATGCCGGCCTGGCCGCCCGCCCTTATCAGTAGGAAACCGCTCCGGGGTGGAGCTGGAGCTGGCTGCGGCGGGGCGATCCAGCATCCGGGTGTTTGGGATGGGGTTGTGATTCCAGCCAGCTCTTTTATTGCTTTTTCCACGCTCCGCGGCGCAGAGTTTACGGCACGTGTGTTCCTGGTCCCCCCCTGCCCCGGCACCGCCTGTACCGAGGTGAGGGTGCCCCAGTTGCCGGATTTTGGTGGTGCCGTGGGGAACGGGAAGAGCCCCGTGGGACAAAATGATGAATCATCGGAGCAGGGGGGACATTCCCCGGGGCCGAGGGTGGGGTGGTCGGAGCAGCACAACCCCACGGGGAAAAAACAGCCCTGCGGGGAAACGGGGCTGGGGAGGCCATGCCGGGGGTGTCCCTCCCAAAAAGCCACAAGTACTGAGGGTAGAAACACCCTCGTGGGTCTTCCCACAATATGGGGTGTGGGAGGGGGGAGCTGAAGGCTTAATGTCGTGATGGCACAGCAGGGATCTCATCCCTGGAGTGCTGTTTCTCCTTTCCTGGGGTGCAGACAGCTGATGGGGAGGGATGGAGCCAGCACATCCCTGTCACCTCTGTGCTCCATCCCTGGGGACAGCTGGAGTTTGTGAGGTGGTTTTTGGAGGCACCTTGAGCTGCACTTGCCCAAAGGGAGCCATTTTGTAACTCCCCTGCGTGGGGTTATCCCTCTTCCCACACAAAGAGGAAGCGGCATCACCTCCACGAGCCAGGATGGCACCACTTGGGCCTTCCTGAGCCACTGTGTGGTCCCAGAGCAGAGGTGGATGGGATGCAGTGATTCCCAGAGCGAGCTGTGGGGTTCCTCACTGGAGGGCTGAAAGGGAAGGTCCCTTCCTGAGCACACAGGAAGCACCTGCTCATCTTTTCATTCCCCCCACTGGTAGGTACGTGAGGAGCCCCAGTGGTTCCCCCCAGTTCAGTCCAAGGTCGTGCCCCTCCACCTGGGGCTTGGCTTTCGGTCAGAGTGGGTTCCCATGCCGTGGTCAGCCCAGGAATCCAGGAAGTCTGTGCTCCAGGATGAGGTCCATGTCCTTCTCCTCACCTTCCAGGGAGACCCATGAGTTGGCTGGAGGTGAAGGCAATGCTTTGCTGAGGAAACAGGGAGTGGGGGATTCTCTCTTCCTGGACGCAGCATGGGAGGTGTTTTGGGGAGGCAGGTTCTCCAGGACTGGAGGAGGAGCATGGGATGAGCACTGTGGGATGCCCAAGGGATTTACAGTGGGTGGTGGGTGGGTTCTCCTGGATGGGCTCACCCGGGGAAGGTTCAAGGTCTTTCAGTGACACGTCCTCACAGTCCTTCAGCCTTTCCGAGGAGGTTGTGCCACCTTATCTTTAAAGTCTCTTCTAAGAATTGCTCCTGGGGTTTTGTCACCTTTCCTACCAGCGTATTCAACTCCAAACAAACTCCCCACACCCTGTGCTCTGCTTAAATCCCCTCTAGTTAAATGGGTGCAACTTTCTTTCCGGATAAACCTGAAATGCCCAGCGTGGGGATGGGCAGGGGAGTTTTGGGAGCCTCAGGGACCAGCAAGGGCAGCAGCACTGGCTCTTGGCCAGGCTGTGTCCTCGAGATTTTGGTGGAATCACATTGGGTAGGGAATTTTGAGGAGGAAATGAAGAGGGGGCTGCAGCCACCCGGCACACGGGGAGCTTTTCCCTGCTCCTGGATCGCACACCCCAGGGGAGGAGGGAGCTGGTGCCAGCGGGCTTGGCTACAGCTCCTGCCTTATCTGCAGCAGGGTGGGTGCCACGCTCAGCCCCGGCCCTGCAGCTCCTCGGGGAACACTCCAGGCTCGGGGCAGGCGAAGGGCTTGCCTGGAGAAATCCCAGCCTGGTGGGAAAAACCTCCAGGCTCCTCCGTTGTCGAACCGGCGCAACGTGTGCCGGGGAGGCGGCAGCGCCTGTGGCCAGGGCCCGACCCGGCTGCAGCAGTGCCGTGCCAGGGCAGGGGCTGGATTGGCAGTGGGGGCTCCCCAGAGACCAGTTTGACCTTCACGGAGCAGGAAAGCGCTGGGCTGAGCCAGGGGGAAGGAGGGAAGAGCAGGAGCTTCTCCTCAGCGGGTAAGCGGCGGTGGCCAGGAGCTCCCTGGGCACGGGGGTGTTGTGGGGTGGGATGACAGCGGGATGAGCCCTGGGGAGGTTTGGGAGGGCAAGTCATGGGCTGTCTCCAACTTGTTTATTCTTGGGGAATGGGAACAGCTGTGTCTCCCATGGCTGGGGCTGCCGGGCACGGCCTGGTTACATGAGCTCTGCCTCCGCCGAGCCTCCGGGCCGGGCCCTGGGGGCTGGACACGGCGTATTTATAAATATTACCTCCTTCCAGCAGCATGGGGCTCGCAGGGAGGGAGGGAGGAGGGATGGAGGCGGTGCTAGGAGTCCCTCTGGCACTGGGGGGGGCACGGGGTGGCCGCTGTCACCTTGCACCTTGAGCTCGTGGCAAGTGGCACAGTGAACTTGGGGCGCGTGGAGCTCAAGGACTGGTTTGGCTGAGCACCCCAACTCGCCAGGATGGTTTCTAGGATTTTGGGATGTGTGGTGGCTCTAACTCCCAGCGCTGTGGTGGGTTATCTGCCCTGCTGGATCCAAGCTGGGGGCCGGGATGTGCTGTCCTGCCAGTTCCCCTTATTGCTCATCTATGCGGTTATTTAAAAAAGCCAACACCCAAATTGCCTGGAGTCACCCCAAATTGGGGCAGGACAGGGTTTGCTTTGGGGCCCCACTCCTGGGTGTCTCCTTTGCTGAGGTGAGCAGGACGTGGAGCAGGATTGGGAGTGGGATGTGGAGCCTTTCTGTCCCCACCAGCCCCTCCAAGGTCACCCCGCTCCCCTCCTGCCTCCCCTGAAGGCGGGCGTGATACGGGGCTGATTAATCACCGAGCCCGGGGTGGTGAAGCTGCCGCTGGCTCAGCCCCGTCCTCCTGCCTCTTCACACTTTTATTTTTGATTGCTGCTCTTGGGGGGGCAGGAGGGGGGCCAGGGGCTGCCGGCAGGGGCTGTGAATTCCCCGGGTGGTCATTTGGACAGTGATGTTTCAATCAGGGCTCCTGCTCTGCTCCAGGCTCCGCAGGAAGGGGTTTTGCTCGGGTTTGGAGGCAGGAACTGGCCCCACCGTGGTGGGGTCCTGGGGGTCCCCCTGCCTCTCCCAACCCTGGACTTGGCCCATGGGTGCCAGTCTCCACTGCTGTGTCTAACTGGTGTGTTGATCTGCATGCCATCCCTCAGCTGTGCCACGCTGGGAAGAGGGGCTTTTTGGGGTGAAAAAGAAGCTTTTTGGAGTGAAGAAAAAACACTGGAGCAAGGCTGTGTTTTTATTAACCTCATAACTGCTGGCACGCACAGGTGGGCTCTCGTGGACATACCTTGGCACCACCAGAACCAGGGGGCTTTTTATGGACCCCATTTATCGAGCCCTGGGAGTGACACTGTGACAAGGGACACTCAGCCCTGTGTGATACCCAGGGTTTCTCTCCACTGGGTCCCTGCCACCTCCTCGGTGGGTCAGGTGCTCTGGGGAGCCCTGTCGCTGGGGTCGTGCTGCCTTGCAGCCCAGAGTTAATGTTTTTCCTGTGCCGGATCCCTGGGCCGCTTCCAGGCGCGGTGTTTAGCGCAGGGCAGGGAAAACATTTGGCCTCTGACCCGAGGCCTGTTAACAGCGTCGCGGGCCACGTTTCTGAGATGCCGCGGCTAAAAACGGTGCCGGTGACTCAGTCCCTCGCTGGTGCTGTCAACTGACCCCGGCCGGTCTTTGCCAAGTCCCTCCGCCTGCTCCTTCTCCCTTTCAGGGCTGCGTGACCCCCGGGCGGGGAAGGAGCCTCCGGGCAGGGCTGGGGTGGCCGTGCCCGTCCACCTGCCCGACACATCTCCTGCCCGCGGGGTGGGTGATGGGGAGGGCGCTGTTGCTCTCTGGGTTTGGAAATGGGGCTTTCCCCCCGCTTTTCCACCACCCCATCCTCACCCCAGAGGGACATAGGGTGGGTGGGACCTCTGGAGCCTCTGGTGCAGCCTTGGGCATGGCTAATGTTGGTGCTGGACCAGGGTCTCCAAGGATGGAGGTTGCCTTCCTTACTGCCTTACTTACCTTCCTAACACTGCAGGTCAGACCCTGTCCCGCTGCCCCTTCCTGGGGCTGCTCACCCTCCTCATTCTGATGGAGGTGGCCCTGATTACTCACTCCTGTGCTGCAGTGAGAAAAACAAGCAGGTTTGGAGGTTTTTTGCAACTTCCCCCCCTGCACCCCGCGTGGCTGCTGCCACGTTAAAACCAGGGGCCTGAAAATGAGGAACACAGAGCACGGAGGAGTCCTGACCTGCTGGCCCTGGCACTGGAGGGTCCCCCAGCCCAGGTAACCCCTGCCCCGTTGTCCCCCTTCCCACACAGCAGGGTGGCAGCAGAGCCCATCCCCGGGCCGTGGGCACCCGTGGGGTGGCTTTGTGGGTGCCCAGCAGGGTGGCAGCTCAGTGACCTTGGAGCGGATGCTCCTTGGTCCGGAGCAAACACCACTGGGCTTGTGGCTACCTGGACCCAGCCAACTGTGCCTGCCTGGGCTGGGTTACCCCTGGGCCCCCTCACTTGCCAGCCCCGTGTCTCTCCCCACCCCCCTGGCATTTGAAAACGAAAAACGAGGAAGGAAGGAAGGGAAGGCTCAGCCGGCACTCGCTGCCAGTAGCGAGAAGCGAAGCTGTTTTCACTTCTTTCTTCTCTCTTTCCTTTTTGCTGCCCCTCAGTTACCAGCCTGGAGCAGGGGTGGGTGGGCGGATGGCCCCGGCCCCCCCTCCTTCCCCGGGGGTCCCCGCTCCTGCCTGGAGCTGCTGATTGATTTTTCCGCTCATAAAACGGCCACGATCGACCGGGAAATAAACACAGTCAGGAGCGGGGCTGGGCAGCGGTGCTGTGTGCACTGAGTTTGGGGGTTCTCAGCCGAGTGGGGCACAGCTCCCTCTGTCCCTCTGTTGTGTGGCATTTGCAGTGGGGGCAGGATGGGCACCGCGGGTGCCACCTCCCCATGGCCACCCTGGGGGGGGGTAACCTGATCCCTGCACTCAGCAGGGGCTAAATCTGGAAACTGCCTCAGGGCAGCTTTGATTTCTGACCCACGCCTGGGCAGGAGCCCCCGGGGGTGCTCTGGGGCCCGGGTGTGTGGCTGCAGGTGTTGTGTCCCCTCAGGTGTCTCTGGGTGCCCCAGGCTCCTCTGGGTCTGTCCCCAGCCTGGCCCCTCTCGTTGCGGAGCAGCACCCGATGGAGCTCCAGCACGGCCTGGTGGTTGCTGAGCAGCCGACCCCGTGCCACTGGCTGTCACTGCAGGGATGAGGGACAGCTCGGGGCTCTGTGAAGTCCTGAAGGGGATTAGGGAGGGTTGGGGAAGCTCTGGGTGCCACTGGGGATCCTCTGGCTGGAGCCACCCCTGAGTGCCATCCTGGCATGTTGGGTTCTTGATGAAATAACACCCCCCAGAGGGAAAGCAAGAAAGGTCCAGAAATAACCACGCTGCTAAGTAGCAGCAGAGATGTTTGGAAGGGAGATGCATTCCCTGGCAGTGGGTCTGGCGGGTGGTGATGGAACACGGCTGGAGCCTGGACAGGCCTGTGTTCTGTGTCCCCCCCAGAGAGGAAAAGAGGAGTTGGGGTGTGGAGAGGGATCATGACCTTTTCCCTCCTCCCTCCAGCTTCCCACCCCTCAGCCCCTCTTCTGTTGCTCAATCACCCACCCTGGGCCTCCCACTGTCCTGCCTCCCTGTGAACCAGGATGAACCCTTGCCGGGGTCTCCTCCCAGTAGAGACCAGTCTGGGGCTCCCACTGGTGCAGGGATGGTTTCGACTCAAGTGGGAGAACCACAGGACACCTTCCCAGGAATAATGGGTATCCTGGATGGAGCTGCCATCCCATGTGCTCTATGTCTGTCCCCCTGGATGGTGGGATGTGTCCCCCAGGGTGGGACATGTCCCCCAGGGTGGGACATGTCCCCCAGGGTGGGGTGCCTGCACGGTGACAGCCGGGTCCCCATCCTGTCCCGCCAGGGCTGACTCAGAGCGAAAGCAGAAGCTGCTCAGTGTTTCGGGGGGTGGGAGGGAAGCCAAGCAGAACCAAGGGGGTTATTTTAAACCTGACCTAATTTTCCCCCTCCCATTATCAGGCCCAGCTCTGGCCACCCTTCCCCATCCTCATCCTGGGAGAGAGGGGATGCTTTTAATGCCCCCCACCCCTATTTTCTATAAGGGGGGTCTTGCAGCCAGGCAGGGCAATGGGCTGGGAGCCAGTGGGGGTGAGTGGGTGCTGTGTCGTGGGTGGCTACACCCTGGCACCCTTCACGTGACACCCTCTGTGGGCTGTCCCTGGTGTCACTGGAGTCTTTTCCATGGACCTCTGCTGTTTCCCATCTCAAACAGCCCCCTGTCCCCTCCTCTAAGGCCATTTGCAACATCAGCCTTAATGAAGCTCCAGTGGATAACTGTCCCAGGCTCTCAGCTCCCATCCCCCTTCGGAAGGGCCACCATGGCTAATTAATTCCCTTCCCCTTGCCGGTCAATAGCTGCTCTTGAGCTGTGTAATCATATTGCTGTCCGTGCTGCCTTGATTTAATTTCCCCCCAGGACAGCGCGTGGCACCGCGTCCCAGGGCCGGTGTTTTGTGTCTGCCGTGGCCTCTCTGTCTGCCATCACACCTTGTATTTAAATAGCAAAGCCCCCCGGGTGTTCTGTTCCCCTGGCAGCTTTGCTTCGGGTCCTGTGCTCTGCTTCCCTCCCACCCACCCTGCAGATGCGGATCCGGACCCCCCATCCCGCATCCCGGCCCCGCGTGGGAAAGGCGCCCGTGGAAAGCTGCCGCGGTGGGTGGGTCAGGCAGCTCCCCGTGCCCCGGCATCCTCTCACCCTCCGCGGGCCACCGTCCCCTTTGTACGGGGGAACAAGGGCCGGTCTGTGCGGGGCGGGGGCCTCGCCCGCTGCCCCCGCGCTCGCGTGCGGGCCCCGCACAGAGCCCGCCTTGTTCGTCCCACCCTGGAGCGCGGCTTTGGGACAGCCTGGGCTGGGGTTAAACCTGCCTCCGGCTCCTGGCACCCGCCGGCCTTTTCTTCCTGCTCTTGCCTTGCTTTCTCTTTCCCTTTCGCTCCCTGGCTCTTGGTTTTCCTGTCGTTCCGGTGTTTGGGAAGTTGGCGGCTCAAAGTGCGCTCCAGCCGCAGTACGTGAGTCCACGCTCGCCGGACGCGGGGTCCTGGCTGCTCCCTGTCCCCCTCGGGGTCCCTGGCCTGGCTGCTCCCTGTCCCCCTCGGGGTCCCTGGCTGTCCCCGGGGACAGCGGTGGTGTGGTGGGAGGCTGCAGCAGGAGGACAGACCCATCCAGCTGGCGTTGGGGTGTCCATCCCGGATCAGGGCCGGTGCAGGTGCTCTGGGGTGTCTGCTCCTTCCCCGTGGCTCAGTTTGCCTCCTGCACAATAGGCTGCTGGTGACGTGCCGTGTCCTCCTCTCAGGGTGAGCTCCGTGCCCGGTGGGTGCCCGCGTGTCCCCCCGGCACCATGGCGTCGCGCATCGGGCTGCGCATGGAGCTGATGAAGCAGCAGGCGCAGCAGGAAGCGGAGCGGGAGCGGGTGCAGCAGCAGATGATGATGAACTACATGCAGCAGCAGAGGATGCCCGTGGCCTCCACCCCGGCCATCAACACCCCCGTTCACTTCCAGTCCCCGCCGCCCGTGCCTGGAGAGGTCCTCAAGGTACCGTGCTGGGGGTGTCCTCCCACCCCGGGTGGGCGTGGGGGAGCCCGCGGGGGTCCCTCATGGTTCGTCTCCTCGCAGGTCCAGTCCTACCTGGAAAACCCCACCACGTACCACCTGCAGAAGTCACGGGACAAGAAGGTTCAGGCTTATCTCTCTGAGACCTACGGGAACAAGTTTGCTGCCCACGTCAGCCCTGCCAGCCACTCTCCCAAGCCGCCCCCCGCCGCGTCCCCCGGCGTCCGGCCCGGCCACGTCCTGTCCTCCTCGGCGGGCAACAGCGCTCCCAACAGCCCCATGGCCATGCTCAACATCGGCTCCAACCCCGAGCGGGAGGTGAGGGGTGTCACCGTGCTGCTGGGGGGGCACAGGGTGCTGGCAGGGGCAGGGAAGCCCATTGGCGCCTGCGCTTTTCCTTTCAGTTCGATGAGGTCATCGATGACATCATGCGCCTGGATGACGTTCTGGGCTACATGAACCCTGAAGTCCACATGCCCAACACGGTAAGTGGGGGGTGATAGGAACGGGTCAGACCTGGGGCTGAGGGAGGGAGGGGGTTCTGGGGGCCCCACAGCCCCGTGCTTGCAGGGACAGAGGTGGCACAGAGGGGACATTCCTCCACATGTGGGGTGCCAGACCAAGCCAGCCCCATCCTTGCAGGCAGCAATGTCTCCCTTTTTCCACGAGAGCCACTTCTCCAGCTTCTTTCCCTCTAGTGACAGTTGGGAATCCTTTTAAAAAGCCAGAGAGGCAGGAGAGGGGTGTGGGGAGGGACCCAGTGTCCACTACAGCCTGGGGGATGTGAGTGCCCGGAGTAGTTTCCCAGCAAGAAGCTCCCTGAGAGCCTCCCCTGGGAGGGATCCTGGGTCAGATCCTTATGGCAGCTTGTGCCTCCCAGTGGGATTCATCCTGCCGAGCCCTTCTCGGATGTGATTCATCTGCCCTATTTTAGATGTTGGCCGTGGGAGGGGATCAGCTGTGCCCTTTGAAGTCCTGTTTTCTTTGCTGCTCTGATTATTGCTGCTTTTAAGGGCCATGGGAAGACAATTCCACCTGCCCGGGCTACGCACTCCCGTCCCAGAGGCCGAGGGGCTGGGCTTGATCCCGATCCCCATCCTGGATGGAACTAACCCACCTGTCCCTCTGCTTTTCAGCTGCCCATGTCCAGCAGTCACATGAATGTCTATAGTGGGGACCCCCAGGTGACAGCCTCGCTCGTCGGTGTCACCAGCAGCTCCTGCCCTGCTGACCTCACCCAGAAGAGGGAACTCACAGGTACGTCCCCAGAGCTGGGGTGGTGACAGCGAGTGCCAGAACTGGCTGGGGCTGCTCTGTCCCCATGGGCAGGGAGGGCGGCTCTGGGGAGTCCTGGGGGGCTCTGATGCCAGCCTGGGATGCTGGTGGGGTGAGGCAAAGCCTCGTCCCCTCTGGGTGATGTTGTGGGTCTCCTGCAGATGCCGAGAGCCGAGCCCTGGCCAAGGAGCGCCAGAAGAAAGACAATCACAACCTGAGTGAGTTCAGTGCTGGCTCTCCCTGTCCCAACCCCCGAGCCCTTTCTCCATCACTCTTCATCCTCATTCCTACTTTCTCTGAGCTGTGTCTCCCTTCCCATCCCACCTCACTGTCAGGAGAGACCCCCAGACCCTGCATGGCTCCCTCTTTCCTGACTCTCCAAAATGCAGTGCGGGAAACACCCCATTGTCCTTCTGGGGGGAGGTCAGACCTGCTGGGCCGTGGCTGCTGTTTGGCTCCAGAGCATCCTGAGCCCCCCAGCTCCAGAGACACTGGGGCACAGTGGTGGCTCCCAGCCCCACGAGCCGGGAGCAGCAGCGTGGCTGGGGGGGAGCTGTGGGATGTGGAGCCTCCCCTGCTCCTGCTGCCCCCTCATTTCCACACCTCTCTTCTCACCTGCAGTCGAGAGACGGCGAAGGTTCAACATCAACGACCGCATCAAAGAGCTGGGGATGCTGATCCCCAAGGCCAACGACCTGTATGTACCCGTGGCTCCTGCAGGGGGGGATGACTGTGGGTCCTGGGGGCTTGCTCAGCACACGGGGGTACCTGCAGAGGGGCTTTCGGTGCAGCAGGGGTGAGGGGACACTTTGCTGGCACACAGGCCCATCTCTTTTTCCACCCTGGGTGACAGGGATGTGCGCTGGAACAAAGGGACAATCCTGAAGGCATCTGTGGACTACATCAAGAGGATGCAGAAGGACTTGCAGAGGTCACGAGACCTGGAGAATCACTCGCGGCGCCTGGAGATGACGAACAAGCAGCTGCTGCTCCGCATCCAGGTGAGCTTCCCTGGGTGCTCCCTCCCTCTGCTCGGCTCCAGCCCCACGGGCAGCTCACTCCTGCCCTGCCAAGGGGACAGGCAGGGGCTCTCATCCCTCTTCTGGCTGGTAAGTCCTCAGGAACAAAAGTCCTCAGACAAACCTGACGTCTGAGGCTCGGGTCGCTGCACCCTGTTGAGCTTGGCGTGGGTCACCCATTTTCCATCCTCCACCTCTCCCGGGGGCTCCTTCTCTGTGAGCTCAGTCCCTTTGTCCCTGCCACCTCCCCAAGTGTCCGTGTGCTGTGTCCCCGTGTGTGACATCCCACCAAAGCCCCGCCGTGTCCCGTTGCAGGAGCTGGAGATGCAGGCACGTGTCCATGGGCTGCCCACCTCCTCGCCCTCGGGCGTCAACGTGGCCGAGCTGGCTCAGCAGGTGGTCAAGCAGGAGGCCAGCGGGGACGAGGGGACACTGGAGCCACTGCTGCCACCCCCGGACCCCGAATTGCAGCCACAGCCGGCGCTGCCCCCACCGCCCCAGTCTCCCTTCCACCAGCTGGACTTTACCCACAGCCTGAGCTTCGACGACGGCTCCCAGGGCTTCCCAGACAGCCTGGAGCCTGGACACAGCGCTTCCTTCCCATCCCTATCCAAGAAGGAGCTGGACTTGATGCTGATGCAGGACACGATGCTGCCCCTGGCCTCTGACCCCTTGTTCTCGGCCATGTCCCCGGAGGCCTCCAAGGCCAGCAGTCGCCGGAGCAGCTTCAGCATGGAGGACACAGACATGCTGTGATGAGGAGCTGCTGCGAGGACTGGCCCGTCAGGTTTGGGGTGTGAAGTCACAGGACACGCCTGGCAGGAGGAGCCCGTCCTGCCACGCACTTGAATCTTCCCAGGAGTACCTTTCTCTATGCAACGGGGGCTCGGGTCGTGCCCGCCGGGTGCCACCGTGTCTTTCTCAGCTTGTTTTTGCCAGGGGCGGGGATGGACCTTCCTGGCTTGCTGTGGCATTGGCCTGACTGCAGATTCCACGGCCTGGGAGTGTGGTCTCCTGGGAGCGTGGTCTCGGCTGCTTTGCCTTTCAGCGAAACCCTCCCAGCCCGACCCCCTTCCCTGGGGTGCCTCTGGGAGCCCCCAGCCCCTGGGAGCAGAGGGACGATGCTCCAAGCTTTGTGTCTGGCTTTGCTGCCTCCTCGCCCCGCTCCAGGAGCCCCCGTTCCCAAGGAATCTTGTCCAGTGTGGTGTCCGAGCCCTCGATGCCTCACGGTGCCACATCCCTTGCGGTTCCTCCTTCCTCCGAGCCACCTCTTGGGGTCCCAGGGCTGGGGGCAGACCAGGGGCTCCAATTAGTTGGAGCACATTAATTAACATGGCACCGGGGTGTTGTCTGAGTGAGCTGGGCCTGAGGCTGCAACTTCAGGTGGGTGTTGAAGGCGTCCAGAACAGCTGGGATGGGGTGTTGGATGCTCCAGCAACCCCCTGCTGTGACCCCACCTTGTGGGGGGACCCCAACTCGGGGTTAGGCAGCACCCACCACCCCAGAACCTCACTGGCCTCTGGACAAGGGCTGGGCACGGTGCCAGGTGACCTCCAGCCTCCCTTGAGATGCCCCCACAGAGGTGCCTCTGCCCTGTGACACGGAGCCCTGGCTCTTTGCTGGAAGCATAAAGGGGTTTCACACTGTTTTGGTGATACCTGTTGAAGGTCCTGCCCCATGTGGGCACGAAGGTCTGGGCTGTGACCAGGGAATGGTTTGTACCAGTTGCCAAACTGAGCTGCTGCTCTCTGCCTTGGACTCTGGGGGTTGTTTCCCTTCCAAGTGTCACCAGCTCGTTCCCCAGCCAGGATGGCTCCGTGCTGGGGATCTGCTTTGGGCTCTGCCTCTTCTGCCTTCCCAGCCTGGGAGGTGGCTGGGAGGGAGCTGGGAAGGGCAGGGGGACACTGTTCACAGGGAAAATACTACATGGATTTATTCAGGGAGAGGAGGGAAGGCAGGGGAGAGGAGACCCCCTTGGCAACCATCACCCTCTGGGCCGTGGGTGCCCTCGGGGATGGGGCTCCCTGAGTGCCCCTCATCCTGGACCAAGGATGGGGGATGTGTGGGGTCAGGAAAGCCCAGCCAAGGTGGGACAAACATGCCCCGTCGTGGCTGGATTTGGGATTGGAAGTGGGGGACAGCCACAGTGCCCCCCTGGAGAGGTGCCTGTGGGGTGTGAGGGTGTGGGGAAGTGCAGAAGGAGGGAGGAGAGGGGGAAGGAAGAGGGAGGAGGTGTTGGAGTGGCCCTGGAGCGCTGGGACAGGGCAGGGGTCAGGAAGGAGGGTGCTGGGCTCTTGGTTTGAGGAGCTGTTGGGTTTGGGGGTGTTCACAGGAGGCCTTGGCACCCTCTGTGTGCTGCCGTTAGTGCCTGTAAAGAGAATTATCCCCTGGCAGGGTGACAGCACCCGGCGCTGTGCTGGGTCCCTGGGGATGGGGGATCCCTGGGGTTGGGGGATCCCTGGATCTGTGGACCCCAGAGGGGCTGCGTGGCTGCCTCAGGGCAGGCCCATGAAATCCCATAGGAAATTGGGATTGTCGTGGCTTTAGGGTGGTTCTGTTGGGCCCTTGGGCACTGACAGGACTCAAGCAGAGCACGAGATGTGGCGTCTCCCCCAGCCGTGAGTAAACAGTTGTGGATTATAATTATTATTATTATTTTTTTTTAATCTTTTGGGGGTTTTGTTTGTTTTTTCTTTTTTTTTTTTTTAATGCACTGTGCTCTGATTAAAAAATTTTACTACTGTTTTATAAATAAATGTATAAAAGAATGAACTGGAATGGAAGAAGAATCATTAAAATATATTTATTTACAACACCCTGGAGCGTTGCAGTTTCTTCTTGTCCCAGGAGCTCACCTGTGTTTCCTACCTGTTGGGTGGCCTCTGGAGCAGGAGTGGGGGCTTTTCCTGCTGCTGGGGCTGGATTAGCATCACCTCTGGGGAAAATCTGCTTACAAAGTGTCCTGCTGAGCCCGTGCCTGGCAAAACTCATCCCATGCCACATCTGCAGCCACGTACCAGGTTCCTGCTGCCCCCCATCACTCCCCCTCTGTGATGGTGTTAAACACACACACAAGGGAAAAAAAGAAAGCAAATCCACCTTAAAATAGACTTCCCAGGATGGAAAATCACAGGGGCTAATCTTGGAAACTTTATTAAAAGAAGAAGGAGGGGAAAAAAGAGCGAGAGGAGTCCGAGGGGGAAAAGGAGTGAGTGGTTCCAGACACTTTAGAGAAAAAATAAAAAAAAAACCCTGATTTGATTTATCTGGGGAGTGTGAGCACTAAATAGAGAACAACGCCTGAAGTGTGAATTATTTCCTATATTAACACAGAGAAAAACTGATAGCCTTTTCATGTCAGGAGAATAGTGTGGAGGGAGGGAGGGGAGCGAATGACATTGTTCCATCTCCGGGTTTGCTCACTCTTTATCAGGCTGAGATCAAAATTTATTCCCAGGATGAGGCCTGCGGCCCGGCTGAGGCCCTAGAGATTTTTAAGGGCCTAATTAAGAAAACAGGATGAAAATGGCGAAATAAGAGGGCAATTTACTTCTTGCAGAATAGGGAGATCAAATCAACTTATGAGCAATTAATGTGCACAAGGAGAGAATAAAGGGATGCCGGGATATGGAAGAGGGCCTCATTTTAATGACATGCTCTGGTGTTGGCATAGAGGATTACTCTGAAGGTCAGATGTAGATTGAAACGACCTTGCAGATTCTTAACCCTCCTTCCAATTAACAGAACCAACTCAGAAATGCAAAAGACCCTGGCTCGGAGCACTGTCATCCCTTTATGTTCCGAAGGGAGGGGGAAAAATAAAATTACAAAGGAGAGAGAGGACGAAAGGGGGTTTCCTTGGCTTCCACAGCAGCTGCGGAGACGGGAGCTGGGGCAGGCGGGAGAGGAGGCTCTTAATTACAGTCTGTGAGCCACCCACGGAAAAAACCGTGTCAGGGCTCCGAGTGGGATATAAAAGGGAGGCAGCACCGGCTGGGGCTGTGGCTGGGCTCTGCCTGTGGGGATGGGATGGGATGGGATGGGATGGGATGGGATGGGATGGGATGGGATGGGTGGGGAGGGGATGGGAGGGGGGGGGGGTGGGTGGATGGATGGATGGATGGGTGCACAGAGCCGTGGGATGGGGAGCAGACGGGTGTCACCACACCGGGGGTTGGGGCTGCACCCGGGGGGTCCTCACCTCTGTCCCCCCACCCGTGCCGGGCTCTCCCAGTGGGATCGCCGGTCCCAGGCTGCCTGTGGCGCTTTTTCCCGATGTTGTGGCTGTTCCCACGGGGAGGAGGAAGGAGGGAGCGACGGGGAGGGTGGAGGCGTCGCGCGTGGCCGTGGCACCCGGGACGGGACAGTCGGGATGGGATAA
The DNA here is from genome assembly GCF_003945725.1 of Corapipo altera. Lineage (NCBI taxonomy): Eukaryota > Metazoa > Chordata > Aves > Passeriformes > Pipridae > Corapipo > Corapipo altera. Next base: position 3,547,351 of record NW_020884933.1, read on the forward strand.
CCGGGATGGGATGACCGGGATGGGATGACCGGGATGGGTCGCCGCGGGCTCCCGGCGGGTCGGGGCGGGAGCAGCGAGGCTGCACCGGGGCTGAGCAGCCACAAGAGAGAGCCAGACGGTTGCGGAGCAGCCGGGGCTCCGGCCGGGAGCCCGCCCGGCAGGACGCGCATCCCGGAGCCCGGGGCGGGTGTCTGGGAGCGGGCGCGTCCCGAGGCTCGGGGTGTGAGCGGGACATGACCCGGCGATCTGGGCTCCCAGCCCAAAATCCACCGTGCCCCGGGCTGCAGACCCGGCTGTGGGGGCAACAGGAGAGGGGGAGGTTCTCCCTCTCTGCCCCACTCAGGTGAGACCCCACCTGCCTCCAGCGCTGCCTCCAGCTGCCGGGAATCAACATCAGAAGGACCTGGAGCTGCTGGAGTGAGTCCAGAGGAGACCACGGAGGTGCTCCAAGGGTTGGAGCCAGGCTGGGAGAGGTGGGGCGTTCACCTGGAGAAGAGAAGGCTCCAGGGAGACCCGAGAGCCCCTTCCAGGGCCTAAAGGGGCTCCAGGAGAGCTGGAGAGGGACTGAGGCAAGGGATGCAGGAGCAGGACAAGGGGGAATGGCTTCCCACTGCCAGAGGGCAGGTGTAGATGGGATATTGTGAAGAAATTCCCCCCTGTGAGGGTGGGGAGGCCCTGGCACAGGTTGCCCAGAGAAGCTGTGGCTGCCCCATCCCTGGAAGTGTCCAAGGCCAGGTTGGATGGGGCTTGGAGCAACCTGGGATAGTGGAAAGGTGTCCCTGCCCATGGCAGGGCGTGGGATTGGGTGATCTTTAAGGAGCCTTCCAACCCATTACATTTTAGGATTCTATGTGGGAATTACCCCACACAGAACCCAGGTCTCCCCAGTAGGTGATGCTGGAATTTGCCTGTTCCTGTGAGCTCAGTGTGCTGTGCTGGAGCTGACACCCTCTGGGAGCAGGAGCAGTGGGTACCATGCTCTGGGGGGATAGAACCACATCCCCTTGGACTGCTCCATGGGACAGGTCTGAGGGCTGGGTTTGGTTCTGTTGTTTTATGGTCAGACTGGATTTGTCTGAAAGCAGAGATCTGTGTAAGGAGAGCTGGGAGTTCCCAGCACTGGCCTTTGGACACATCTCCAACTCCCTCAGAAATGCTGTTGCCAAGTTGTTTCTCAAATCCCAGACCATTTTCTACAAAAAATTTTCCTGGGGAGGGGAAAAAACCTTCAAGGAAACAGAATATGGGCTTGATGCTGCAGGAAGAAAGAATGAGCACAAGCCAATCAGCACCTCTGGAGAGAGATGCTTGGTCAAGCAAGGCAGCTCTGCCCCGAAAACTGGAGCAGAAGAGCAGTGGAGAGCAGCAAGAGGAGTGGGAAGCTCGAGGGGCTTCCCCTGCTTCATCCCAAACCTCGCTGAATCATTCCCACGTGGCTCCATGGCATCCCTGGCACGGGGCAGAGCAGGACCTGGGATCTGGAAGGCATTCCCTGCCTCAGTGATGGGCTCTTGCTGAGTTTTCCTTCTCCCCCCGTGTCCCTTCATTTCCTTCCTGGCTCTGTCCGAGCTCTTTCTGTGATTTGAGCACTTCAGCTGCTCCTGCTGCTCCTTCCCCACCTGAAGCCCAAACCCTTTGCCCTGCTGTCTCTCCGGGGGTTGTTGTGGCAACGGCTGGGATGAGGTCAGGGGGAAGGGATGGCTTTTTCAGGTGGGGGAACAGCCACACGTCCGCCTTGGCTTCCAGAAACCAAAACAGCTCCCTGCAAATAAATCTTTGCGTGCAATAAAGAGGGAGAGACCAGAAAAACCTCTGATGCCTGTCCAGAAATTTCTTCCAAAGAAAAGGGTCTCGGCTGGTCCCTGGGTGAGTTGCTGGCTCAGAAAGGTCACTCCTTGGATGTGTTTGGCCTGTTGTTCTTCCATCAGCAGCTTTTTAAGGCTGTGGGGTTGGGGAGCCCCTTGGACTGTGAGTGGAGCTCTCACGGTTTGATGGCTGTGAGGATTCCTGGAAGTGGCTGTGTGCTGTAAACCAAAGGGCTGAAGAGTTGGTGGAGTTCTGAAGAGGGCTGTGGATGTGCTGGAAAATAGCTCTGGGAAGAGGAAAATGAGGTGCAGGTAGAATGTTGGTGCCTCCCTTTCCTCAGCACCCAGGTGAGGATGCAGAGGCTGCTCTGGGGAAGGGACCTGGCCCTGGCCTGAGCCCCTGTGGTGCAGGTGGCAGCTTTTGTGGAGCAGTGATCCCATTTCCCATGGGATGAAAACTTCCCAGGCTCAACCCCCAGGGAGCAAAACCCCGTTTCCTGGCTGGCTGTGCACAGCCCTGGCTCAGGTGTGGCTCAGACAAGCTGGGGCACTGGGAGAGTTTGAGTTCTGCCTCCTGGGTTGATCAGCAGGAGTTTGCACCCCCGAGTCTCCTCTGGAGCCAAATGGCCCAGCTCCACTGGCCCTGGCAGGGCTGGGATGTCTGCCAGGGTGAGCTGTGGCCCGGGACACCCGGTAGACTAGACAGTCTATCTGGATTTTCCATGCTGGAGCCGGATTTACAGAGCTGGATGCTGCAGCAGCTGCTGCCTGGGTGCTCCAGTGTGGTCGTGCTGAGCTGGGAGCAGCAGAGCCCTGTCCCTGCCACCAGCACAGGGCACCTGGAATGCAGTGGAACCCTGGGGTGCTGGGACCCTGAGGAGGGTCAGGCTGAGGGGAGCTCTGCCTTGATTGTCTTGTTTAGAAATCCTGTTGGAAATCCAACCCTCATGCGCCACGTGGACACCACAAGGAGCTCCCCAGGGATGCACAAGGAATCCTTCTCCCACCAAGCTGCACCCCAAAGTCCTGGGCAATCTTTCCCAAGGATGCTCTGCCTGGCAGCCACCCTGCACCTCAATCCTAGGATTTTTCTCCCAGCTGGGCAATCACAGGGACCTTGGGAATTTGGGATTCCTCATCCTGAGCCCCTTCAGGATCCCACTGTGGGTTTGTCCATCTCCCACACCACTGTGGATTCCTTTTCCCTCTTCCCCCCACACTCCAGAGCTGGTTTAATCAGCTCATAGTTTTCATTTCATGCCTTTCTCTCTCTCCTTTTTTGAGGGGGCAGTGAAATTTATACAATATTTAAGCAGCATAGTGGAGTCCTGGAAGATATTATTAATGTAAAAGGGACAGGCTGGAAATGCACTTGAACCTGGTTACAATTAGAGGGTGATTTTTCTAAAGGTCAATGAATTCAGATAATATCCACAGGGGGGAAAAGAAATTTAATACCTTTTTAGTGAATTAATTAATTATAATATTATATCGGCTTGGGGTTCTTTTCCAGAATGATTAAGGGAACGATCTGTCTTCGGAGAGGCTGGGGGAAGTCAGCGAGCAAAGGAGAGACTGACAGAGGGAAGGGAGAGAGGGGGAGACTTTAATGGGAGAATAATGGAGCCTTTTCTTTCCTTTAAAAACTTACTGTATTTTCCAGGACACATGATCCCTGCTAGCCAGGTCTGGACCCTTCCCTTCCAGCCTCTCCCAAGGCTTCTGGGGGGATTATTTGGTATTTTTTATCTTTCCGAAGTGTCTTTGGGTCCTTCAGCATCTCAGATGCTGGATGTGGCGCAGGGGTGGACGGACCCTCAGTGACAACCCCATCCCTGCTGCCACCAGCAGCGTGCCCAGGGCTGGCAAAGGGGGTTCTTGCCAGGTGGGAGGACTTGGGGTCTCCAGGAGCCAGCAAGAGCTGTGGCCTTGTCCTGGTGCTGCTCCAGCCCTGGGGAGCCCTGAGGCCCCAGCCCTCAGCAGTGTTGGTTTATCTGCAGCCTGAGCTGAGGCTGGAATTTACACTCTCTGCTAATCCAGCCAGCCCCAGAAATTAATTACAGCCTTGTACATTAAAAATTAACATAACCTTTCTGGATATATGTTCTTATAGCACAGGAGTGGGCCAGAGTCCCTCGGCTGCCTGTAATTGGAGCTGCTTTTCTTCTAATTCTTCCCCCCTGCCCTGTTTTTTAGAGATGTGGACATTTGAACTCATTAATCACGAGCCTGGTAGCTGGTAAAGTTTAAGAGGTTTGTAATTGCGTTTGGGGCTGGCAGAGTTTGCAGGGAAGGGGGAGAGAAGGGGTCTCTCCTCTCTCCTTCGTTGTGAAGGTTTAAGCAGCATCCACAGGTTGGGGTGTCCTGGCATGTGTTGGGTACCCCAAACCTGTCAGGGAGGCTGTCAGAGCTTGGCTGGAGGAGAGATGGGCTGGAGGGGCTTTTGCTAAAGTTGCTCTGCAACTTCCCCTGTTCCAACAGCTACTTTTACACTAAAACAGAAGCAATTTTTTTTTGGTGGGAGTTATAACACCTTTCTGCTCTTCTGCTGAGTCCCTGGCTGCAAAGGTCCCAGTCCAGTGGGGATAGATCCAGATAAATCTGCAGCTGGATGTCCTGGGGGTGCCTCAGTCTCCAGAGGCTGAGCTGAGCCCTGTGGAGTGAGCACTCCCACCGCTGCTCTCAGAGCTGAGTGGGAACATATGGAGCCGTGTAATGGGATTGTGGGAGATGGTTTGTGGCTCCCATTAATGGGCTCGAAGGCAGAGTGTGTGTCACAGGCACGGAGAGCATCCTCTCACAGGGATTTGCTCTCTGCTGCTGCAGCATCACAGCCCTGGGTTATGATCTCCCAGACTCTGCTTTCCCATGCTGGGAGCTGGGCTGGGAGCCTGAACCCCCTTGGTGGGGCTGGGGGAGATCTCCCAGGAAACCCCAGCCGGAGCCCAGCCCTGGGTGATGCTGCTGGGTCATGAAATCACTCGATCTCAGAATGGTTTGGGCTGGAAGGGACCTTAAAGCTCATCTCAGGGACACCTTCCACTAGCCCAGGGACACCTTCCACTAGCCCAGGTTGCTCCGGGCCCTGTCCAGCCTGGCCTTGGACACTTCCAAGGATGGGTCAGTCTCCTGAGGAAGAGAATTTGTGATGCTGGGCTGTGCTGGTGGCTCAAAACTCCAGGTCTGCTGCATGTTGTGCCCTGGCAGGGTCTGGCACTGCCCCTTTTCTCCTGCTCCTCCTGGGAAGTGCTGCTCCCTCAGCGGGCTCCCTCCTCCTCCTCCTCCATTGCCTCCAACGGGGCAGAGCACTCGCCAGGCCTTTGGGCACGTCTTCTCTTCCCTCCTTCCCCATCTCTCCTTAAAACCCCACCATCTTTTATCAAACCAGCCCTTTCATTTCTCTTTCCTCCCCCCTCCAACACCACCAACCTCCCTCCCTCCCACCACCTCCACCTCCCTCAGCCAGCCAGCGACTGCCGGAGAGAGCCAGCTCGCTCCCATTGTGCTATCTTTGGGTCCTAAATTAAAATTTATGACATCTTGAAATGAGCAGTGAGGGTAATTTTGCTTCTGAGCGAAGATGCTAATGAGTCCCCTTAATGGCGTGAATAAGGAGTTGACGGGTCGTGTGTCACTTTGCGCAGCCCGTGCTGGTGGTGTAATGGCCGCAGTAAGTGTCTGTAATTATACCCTGTCTCGCTGTATTTTGGCAGCCGTTGTGGGAGAGCAGCGGCTCAGCCACGAACAAGGCAGGGAGGGGAGGGAGAAGAGAAGGGGAGGAAAAAAAAATCCCTGCACCTCCTGTGCGTCCTCTGTGCTCCCCGGACTCCCCGTCCCTCGGGAGCGGCGGCTCTGCGGGGCTCGGGATGGTGGGATGGCTGCAGCTGGCTGAGGGTGAGCTGCTCCATCTCTCATCTCCTTTCTCTGCTTTAAGAGCAGGGGATAACTCACCTTGTCCCGCTCTACCATGTTCCCATGGGAGGACAACAGAGACCTGTTGGAGCCGAGTGCGTGGGACAGCCCTACTCAAAGCCATGACACGGGGTCTGTCCCCTCCAGCCCCCAAAACACGAGGTCCTGGCTCTGTCCGTGGATCAGACTGGGGTCCCCTCCCACAGCTGGCACTGGGAGCCCCCAGCTATTCACTCTGCTGCTGTCCTGGTCTCTGCTTCCTCCCTGGCTCATTTCCTCCATGGAGTTACTCTGGGGGATTGTCCTCACCCATTTTCAGTCCCTCAGATGTTTTCCCACTATTCAACGTTTTGCTGGGAGCTTCCCACTGAGAGACAATTAGTGTGGAGGTAAGAAACCCACCCCTGTTCCTCCCCGGGGTGTAAAACCCACTGCAGGGCAGGAGCTGAATCCTCTGGTGAGGCAGGAAGTCCATTGTCTGGGGATGCTCCATCACCCAGGGATGCTCCGTTGCCTGGGAATTCTCCATCACCCAGGGATGCTCTGTGCCAGCTCTGTTGGACTCCAGGCCTGTCCCTTGGCCTGGCACAGAGCTGCTACCTGGGGATAAGGCTTTGATTTGCTGACACTGGCTTTGCAGGAGTGTGTGCTTGGGGCTGGATTTACCCATGGATAATTTCCTGGGACGAGGGCAGGGGTTTGTTGGAGGAGAACACAACAAGCAGCAGCTCCTGTGGCCACCACGGAGCAGCTCCCAGGGCCTGTGGAAACGGGCTGTGAGCTCAGGAAGCCGTGTCCCCTCCCGGCTGCTCCCATGGCACATCCCAGCTCGCTCCCTGCTCAGCCCCACACCTTCCAGCTGCAAAATCACCACGTCTGGCTCTGTTCCGTCGTCTCCGGGCTCGGGAGCCTCCGAGCCGCTCACAGAGGATGATTTACAAACTGCAGAGGGTTTCCTTGGCGTGTTTGTGTAGGTGGGTTTTTGTTTATGTGTCTCTTGAAGCCTTGAGAGCCCTCGATATATTTCTTCCTTTCCTCCTCCTGCCTCAACCCACACCCTTCCTGACATGAGGAATTCCTGGGCAATCCTGGGGACCCCGGGCAGGGGCTGGGAGTGCTGCTGGTGGCCGTGGGACCCTCACCAGGGCCAGGCAGAGACGAGGAGAGGCTTTTCTCTGTGTTAATGAGGGTGTTGGGGTGGATGTTATTCCTCCTGGCTCTCCCTTTCTCGCCTTCTCCTTGCTCTGCCATCACTGCCTTTGGTTCCCAAGGCTTTTTGGGAACCTTTGTTGCCCCACCTTTGTGTCTGGAGCTGAGTGGAGCAGCTTTGGGCCCAGCACTGGTTCGAGGTGTCCCTTTGGGGACGTGCAATGTGGTCCAGCTGCTCTACTCTTTTCCAAACTGGAAGGACACAGGTTTGTTGTTGTCACCTTTGGAGGAAGCAGGAATGATTATAAGGACCAGAGCACTTGGGTACACAAAATACCCACCCTGTGGGGTGTCACACCTTGGCTTTGTAAGAGCCTGGGAGCTCCGGGGAGGAGAGGAAGCTGCCTGGCACGGGCTTGGGTTGTGGGTGATGCTGGAGAATTCCCTGCCAGCCCTGTGCTCCCAGCAGCAGGGTCCTGCAGGGGCTGGCACCCCCAGCCCTGTGCCATGTTCTCCAGGCAGGAGATGCTCCATGCCCACCTGGCCCATCCCCGGGGATGCCGGTGGGCAACGCCAGCCCCTTCCCGGGGGGAAGCAAAGCTCTGCCGTGTCCCCAGCTGCCTGCAGAATCCATACAGGTGTCTGTTCCAGGATGCACGTGGCAGGGCTTTAAAGGACAGTATCAATAGAGGGGGGATTGCTGTTCCCAGGCTCTGGTGAGGGCTGGCAGCGGGTGCTCCCCGCGCCGCCGAGATCGTGACCATTGAAATATTGAAGTACTTGCATATAAACTGCGCTTTCAAGTATTTTTGACAAGGGTACTAATTAAATCTTAATTGACACTGCACTAATTAGCTTCTTAATTACATGGAACCACATAATTAGCAGCACACTCTGTGCTAATTGTTAATTAGGAAAACCAGGCTTCCCCCTATCCCCCCCCATCCCTCCCCTCCTGTTGTCGCTTTTAACTAAAGAGCCTCTGGTGGGAAGAGGGGGAGGAAGGTGAGGGGGGTGGTTGTGTTCCCAGCACGTGGCACTGGGACAGTGTGTGGCTCTGGGTGGGTTTTTGGACAGGGATGGGGTGTGGGAACACCTGTGGGGGGGAGTGGGAACATTCATGGGGGTCGTTAATGATATTGTGTTAGTGATGAAGCACAACCCTCCTCTGGAGATGACCCCATGGAGCCCCACTCCAGGCCCTTCCCTCCAGCTCTACCTGTGATGAGCCCAAAACTCCCTCAAAGTATCACATGGCTGCTTGTTTGCAGGGGTGAGGGTCCATCCTCCCCAAAACTGGCACACTGGGGTGAGTGGGTGCTCTTACCTGGCTGGGGCCTCACAAGAACCACCACGGCTCCTGGGGTGGATTTCACACCTCAAAAACCCTCTCCAAAAACCTCTGATCCCAGTGGGGATGGCAGCCATGGGGGGATGCTCTGCACCACAGCACACTGTGCCCAGCATCCAACACCTTCTCCAGATCTTCCATCCCCAAAGGCTGCTCCAGCATCCACCTCACCACCCCGACCAGCCCCAGGTGTCCATCCTTGCAGGGGAGCAAAATCAAAACCCCAAGGCTGCAGTTTGGCAGGTCTCTCTCCCTCTCTCTTTCTCATTTATATATTTTTTATTATTTTTTTAATAGTTCAGTTTTCCAGGAAATATTAAAAAAAACTGGCCCAACACCTGCTGCAGAGCTCGTCTTTCCCAAGAGCCTGGAGGAGCGGGATGTGGAGTGTGGTGCAGCTGGGACTGCAGCCCTGTGTTTATGGGGAAAGAGGTGGAGGGGAAAGGAAAATATCTGTATTTTCACCGGGGGGAAAAGAGGAGGCAAAGAAAGTGGGGGAAAAAAAATGAAGAGGTGAGAAAATTGTGCGCATTTGACAAATCTTTCTAATTAGGGGCCAATTATGCCCTCAGATTCCTAATTGGGATTCCGGCAGGTTTTCAGGCTTGTAGGGTAATTACAGGCTCGTAATTCTATTAAGATGGAAATTTGGGAGAAATACCTTATCATAACATTTAGATTTTGCCATCTGTGTTGACGGGCTGCAGCTCGGGTGGGAAGGGGGAGCTTCAATCCCACGTTGAGCCTGATCCTCAGCTGCTGGCAGAGACTGGATCCAGAGGGAAAACTGGGAGAGTCTGAGCATTGTCTTGGTCCTTGGGGTGCTGGGAGGGCGGGTTTGGGTGGAGATCACTGGGGCTGTGCTGGATGTCCCGTTCATTGCCATCCCCCTCATCCTCATCTCTGATGCTTCTGCCCAGAAATATCCATGGCAATCACTCACCATCTTCCTCCCAACCTGAAGGAAGAAAGAGCTCCCTGAGCTTCCAGACAGCCTTGGATTTTCGCTGGCACCAACCTCCACCTGGCTGTGCTGGCCCTTGTCCCACCCCTGGGATGTCTGTTGGGACACTCCTGTCCCTGTCCCCGCAGCAAAGCCCCCACGAGTGACGCTGTGATTTGGGGGTTCCCCAGATCCCTAATGCTCACATTTTTTTTCCTCTTGGCTAATGAAACCAGCTGTGGGTAATTATTTTAATCTGCATTACTGGGCGGGAATGCAGCTTCTTCTGGATCCGCAAATTTATAATAGTACTAAAAAAAAAAAAAAAAAAAGGGAAAGAATAAAAAAAAAGCAGCAGCAAACCCTCCTCTCCATGAGAGTCTGACTGCCTTTGATCTTTTGTGTGAGGCCTCTTATCAGGACCAGAGTAGGTTTACACACTGGAAGATATGGGAATAATACTCCACGGAGATAAGCTGCAGCCCTGACTCTCCTTTGTGTGGCAAATTTGATAGGACTGGGAAAATGTTTACTGGGAGACTTCGGGAGAGAATTAGTCCCCAGCGCAGCCGAGAAAAATAATTGCTTTGCATGATAATTAAAGGATGGTGGGCTCAGCCCCGGGATGGGGTGGGGGGAAAGGGTTGGTTTTCTGGGAAACCCCTTGGATTTTCTGGGCCAGACACGGCAGACGTGACTTGTTATCGCCACGGCCACCATAACCCCTCATGGGGACCCGGGAAAATCCCTTTCTGAACATCTGGAGGTGTCAAATATTAAAGCACTGAATTATTTTATTGGGATGAGCAGAGAAATGGCAGCACCGGTGTTAAATTGATGTCCCTGGGATGCTTTGGGGGTTTTGTCGTGGTCACAGATTTGAGGTCCCGGGTTCTATCAGGAGCCAGAGCATCACGGTGGCTCAAGAGCATCGTCCAGAGGGGAGGGAGGAGACCCCGGCTGGGAACAGCTGCGGGGAGAAGCCGTGGGGAAAAACCCTGCTGGATTTCTGCTGCCTCCTTCTGTAAGGAGTTCCCCAACTCTTACAGGTGCCACGAGGATTTTCCCAACTCTTTCAGCATCTCCAGACGCCCCTCAGCTGCTGAGCAAGGACATCACTCCCTCCCGGGGACCATCGGGGGCCGGGTGGCTGCGGGCCCGGGGGTCACCCCGGAACAGCCCCCGCCGCCGTGTAATCGCTTTCCTATTAATCTGGCTTTTTATTATTATTATTATTGTTATTATTATTAAACATCTCTCTTCTCCCAAATCATCTCGGAGCCGTGGCGAGGTCCCCGGTAATAGCTCCATAAATTTCAGCCATAAAAAGTAATGGAGGGAGACAAATGAGATAATTAGGAATAAATCTTGGCGAGGTCTCTATTCATCAACATCCCCCAGAACCGGCCAATATTCCAAATCATTAGCAAAGCCCGTAATTAACAAAGAGCCAAGGCTTCCAACGTTAATAAAGCTCGCTCAACTCTAGATTATCAGGTAGCGGCTGACGAATCAGCCCTGTTAATATTATGGCCTTTGTTAAGGATCTTCTTTCTTTCTCTCTCTTTTTTTAAAGCTAAAAACCCTGTGTAATTTTTTTTTTTCCCCTCTTCTGCTAAATTTTAATTAGATTTTGCGTGTGCATCTGTAGAGGACAAGTGAGGGGACAAAGGGACAGGGTTTTTTCTTTTATGCTTGGAGATAGTGGCAAAAGAAGAACTTGATAGATTTTTTTTTTTCCCCCCAGCTTTTTTACTACTTTTATTCATTCCTCCACACTCTTCTGCAGGAAGGAGGAGTCCTCAGGGCTGGTACCAACTAACAACCAACTTTTATTTATTCTTTCCCTAAAGCTTCAAGATTTCTGGAATACCTGTGTGGACAGAAGGTGCCAGCTCAGCTCCAGGAACCTGCCACCCTCGAGCACCTCTTGGCTCATCTGGGCTAAAAGCAAAAGGAATTTGCCAAAGAGCAAGTGCAGTTATTGCCCAATTCCCCACCATATAATTAAGAATTACTGTGATTTTTTGAGTTTCTGAAGAGTTTTTCTGTTCCCTGCCCACCCACCTGCCACCACAAGGTCAACCATCCCCATTCTCCACCCTGTGCTCCAGCAAGGCTGGCACTCGGTGTCCAGATAATTCAATTTTAGCTTAAGTTAAAAATTAATAACTTCAAAATAACTTAGAAACACTTCCCCGGGCGGAACAGCTCCAGAATATCTTCATGGCTGTGCAACCCACCTCAGAGCCCAGGGAACCTCCAGTTTGGGGGTCTCACTGAACCAGGGCCGGGGACCTTGGAGCCAATGCAGCCTCTGTCATCGCTTTAAATCTCTCTTATAATAATTTTATTGGGGCTTGTTTTATTATTTTATTTTAATTTTTTATTTTATATTTTATTTTATTTTTTTATTTTATTTTATTTTTATTTTATTATTTTATTTTATTTTAATTTTTTATTTTATTATATTTTTTATTTTATTTTACTTTATTTTATTTTATTTTATTTTATTTTATTTTATTTTATTTTACTTTATTTATTTATTTAATTTTTTTTTTTTTTAAGAAAAGTGCTTCAGACCAAGCTGTGTAGAATCTTTGCCGGTGTAATGGGTGTCTCTGCACGAGGTGCAGCCGTGAGCACTCCCGAAATAAAAACGTGATCCTCGTGTCTGGATTTCCCGATGGAGGGACAAACCAGGGGCTCGAGGGCTGTTGGGCAACTGGGCCCAGTGCGAGCGCGGTGGGGACACTGGGAGCGCTGGTCGTGCCTTCACTAGAGGGCAGCATCCAGCCGATGAAATTGCCGAGGATCGCAGCAATTTGGGATCAGCCAGGTGGGAGCATCCGAAGGACTTCACACCTTGGGCAAGGACGGCGTTCAAGGGCGACAGCGTGGAGGGACAAGGGCTGTGCTCCGGGAGCTGCCCGGAGAGCCACACTGCCACAGCTGACAGCCCAGCTGCGTGCACGGGGCGTTTTTTGGGGTCGGGAGGGACCTGGGGGATGTGCCCGGAGCTCCTGAGCTCCAGCTCCTCCAGGAGCCACTTGCTCCCAACATCTGGAAGCCATTTGTGAGCGGCTCCACTGCCCGGCGGGTGTGTGGAGAGGGGAGAGCAGCTCCCTGGGAGGAGGCTGGGCACGACCACAGGGGTTTGGGAGCCCCAAGGACTCACTGCAGGGAGCAGCACACCCGGCACGTGGGTGCCACAAGAGTCCCCTCCGTGCTGCCAAAATCCTGAGCCAAACACCCAAAGCAGACACGAGGGGCACGTCTGCCCTTTGAGGGGAGTACTGAGGTGGGAAGGGGCACCACAGCAAGACACCCAACAACCAGGGGGAATCTTTAAAAGAGAGCAGAGTGTCCCTGGGGCCGGGACAATAGAGATATAATAACATGTATCTTCAATTAATAACTTAAAAATAAAAATAGAAAAATAGAAAACAGTAGCTAAAAATATAGATAAAAATAAATGTATAATAATGGATATATAAAACATATAGTACCAGCAGGCTGAGCATAAAATAAAATATATTTTTGTGAAATACCATCGAATTGTTAGAGTCATAGAATCATTAAAAAGACCTTGAAGGTCAACAAGTCCAACCATACATATATATGTGCAAATCTCCCTATAAAAATACTTATAAATACATGCACACACACACACACACACACACACACATACATACATATATATATATATATATATATAGTGCCACCAGGGCAACTACAGAAAAATATATATTTGTGCAAAATATATATATACATATATGTGGGGGTGTGTGCAAATCTATATGAATAAATTTATATCTAGTACCAAAATGCAGACAGTGTCACTGGAGAAAGTATAGAAAAATAAGTATTAGTGCAAAATATAATAGAATCATTACCATTATCAACAGTGGAAAAGACCTCTAGGATCATTAAGTACAACCATACATCCATGTCCATATATATGTATTTATATATATATATGTACATATAAATATATTTTTATATATATGTCAATATATATGTATTTTTATATATATATGTCAATATATATGTATATATATATGTATATATGTACATATATATGTATATATATATATATGTACATATATGTGTGTGTATATATATATATATATATATATATGTAATACCACTGGGGTGAGTATAGGAAAATATTTTTTGTGCAAAATATATATTAATAAATCTATATATAAGTGTAAATATAGTACTACTAAGGTAAGTATAGAAAAGAATATATACAGAAGAATGAGTGCACAAAAATATGTGTGTGTGTATGAGTGTGTATATGTGTGCATATGTGTGCATGTGTGTGTGTAGGTATGTGTCTATATACACATGCACATATATATGTGTGTGTGTGTGTGTGTGCATTTTTATATATATTTTTTTCAACATATATTATATATATTGCACTTTATATATCAAACACAAATATTATATATATTATACAACATACATAATATATAAAATAACCGTGGAGAAATGGTGCCACTTTTTTCACCCCATAACTCACCGGGGCTGTTCCGTGTGGGGTTAAAGGCAGGGCCCGAATTTTCCCTCCCCAAATATCCCCGTTAATGGCTTTCAAATGTTGGCACCCCCGGCGGGTGCGTGCAGGGTGTGTGTGTTGGCTGCGGGCGCCGTCTCCCTCGCAGCAGCTCCCCCCAGCTCCCAGATATTTCGGCAAACTCCAGCCCCTCTCCAGTTTCAGCTGCAGTTTTAAAGAAAACAACTCCCCCGACTGCAGCAGGAAATCACTATTTGGGTTTGGAGGCACCTCTTCCTGAGGAGCCGTGCAGGGAAGGCTCTGCGGGCAGGTACTGCTGTGCCGCGGGGTCCTGTGCCAGCCCCTGGCTCAAGAGCCACTCAGAAGGCTGAAGGCTGTTGTAGCAGGAAAAAAAAGGAGATGCTCCAGCTGCTGGGGCTTGTGGCAGCTCTGTAGGTGAAACAGGGAGTGTGTTAAGGCATGAGAAATGCCTTGATAAAAAAAATAAATGCTGTAATAAAAGCAAAATTAAGCTGATCTGTTTTATTAGTGATGGTTCTTGGTTCAGGCCGCTGCTCTGCAGGCACAGGGGGCCCAGCACCCAGCAAGGGGCTCACAGTGTCTGTCCAGCTCTCCTGAGCCTGGGGTTCCACCTCCCTTTGGGCAGGAGCTGAAGGCACAGCATTAAATCCAGTGGGTCCCTGGATCCATGTCCCTGTTGTGTATGGGCACGGGTCCAGCTGTCCTGTGCATCCTGACTTTGTCCCTGGTGTTGTTCTGGGGACAAACCCCTCTCCTGCCCTCGTTGCCCAGGTCTCTGGCAGTGTATAAGGGTGAGGGGCTGGCTGGGCTTCTCCCCACCCCCCTCCCAAGCCCCAGGAGAGGGTTAACACGAGCACTCCTGAATTTTCCTTCTCCAACTTGGTAGCAAGGCAGAACGTGGGGATCTCTGGGCTCTGCTCGGGTCCCAGCCCCCGAGCCTGGCTGGAGGAGCCGGCGCTTCCAGGCAAATTGCCCTTTGGCAGCCAAAGCCCCGGCATGTGCCAGCTCTGCACTGCTTCAGCTCTCACAGAACCCAGGGTGCTCCTGCACCCCCTCCCCTCGAGACACCCCAGCTCTGGGTAAGCTCTGCTGGCGACAGCAGCCCCGAGCTGTCCCACCCCACTGCCCCCACCACGAAGCGACAGCAAACCCGGGCCAAGCAAACCCTTCCTGCCCCTTCCCTCCCCTACCGGGGTATTTTTCCCTTCCTTGGCAGGGCTGCTCTCGTGCAGGAGGCTGAGAGGTGCCAGATGGCTCAAAGCCACCTTGCAGAGCTGTTGTGACACCACACCTTGGTTCCAGCCCTGCAGGACACACAGGATCCAGACTGGGGGCTTGTGCCAGCACAGGCACTGGATTTTTCATTCAGCAGATGCTCACGCTTCTGGCAGGTTCAGGATTAAAGAGATCAGCTCTGGCCAGAGACTGTGGGACACCAAGGAGTGGAAAAAAGCGATGCTGCTGGGCCTCTGGCCTCAAGTTGGTTTCTGGGGAAGGGTGAAAGTGAGGAGAGGAGCTGGTGGACCAGAAATGTTAATTCCTTCCAGCTGTTGTCAGTCTGGCAGGTTCTCAAAGGAAGTTTAATAGACTGCAGTCGTCTCCCCTCGGCCCGTCCCCCATCCCAGCAGAACCTGGGATTACATGAGCTGCTCTGTACTCCAAAGTCCTGGTTTTATTTTTTTTCCCTTTGGCTCTGGAAGTGTTTTCTTTCGTGTGTGTGTGTGTGTGTGTGTGTGTGTGTGTGTGTGTGTGTGTGTGCACGCAAGTGTGTGATGCCTTTCCCTCATCTTCCTGCTGAACCTGCCCCTTGGATTGCTGGGAATTAGAGGGGACTGTTGGGGCTGCACAGGGATGGGGTAAGAGCAGGAGTGGGAGCAGAAGTGGGGGCTGCAGCAACTGGGAGGAGGAGGAGGAGGAGGAGGAGGAAATGGCTTTGTGGGCCTCCTTGCTGGAGCGCACCCCAGTCCGCCGTGTGAACCGGGAGGAAACAGGATGAAGAAAGTATTTGGAGTGGAAAATAAAAACCCTCTCTTGCTTTATTGATCGTGATTGAGGACAGAAATAGCCCAGGCTTGCTGAAAGCCATCCCCACTGAAAGAGCAGCCAAATGTTGGACGTGGGGCTCATCCCGTGAGCACCATCCAGCTCCTGCAGCATGCGGGGAACGCGGGGCCCAGAGAGCTCCCGGCACTGGGATGAGCCAGCCCTGAAACCAGAGGGTTCCTCACCTGCCTGCCACGGCTCCTGCAGACTTTCCAAGCCTCGGGTGGCACATCTTGCTCTGCACTGGCTGCAGCCCTGGCAGCCCATTAGCAATTAGACAATGAGCCCCCATCATAAACACCCCCAGTGTGCCATCCATAATGAATCACCAGCAGGGGAACACGGGAGAAGGAAACACTGCTGGCCAGCTGGGATCAGGCTCTGACCATCCTGAGGAGCAGCCTCGTGGCACTGGGGGGACCTTGCACCGAGTGCTTGAAACACAGCGAGGCTAATTTAGGTGACTGGATCTTTTAAGGAATTTTAGCCCATTTCACCGAGTTGTTTCACCTAAGACAGCAAACATGGGGCCAGCCAGGCTTGGGAAGGCAGGCAGGGAACCCCAGGGTGCCCAGGAAAGCCCAGCCTGCAGGGCCAGCATCTGCATGGGCACAGTGGTCCAGCCCCAGCTCTGAGAGAACCATAAAAACCAAGTGCTGGCAGGAGAGTAATTAGTTAAACCAGAGCACATCTGTTGTTAATTAATTCCCAGGCAGGAGAGTTTAACTCTTGCCTTCCCCGATGTTTTGCAACCTGGATGGCCAACGTCAACTTGCATTAAAGGAAGGCTTCCACTTGGCTTTCCAAGCCCTTTCAGGGACTTGAGTTTCTCTGGTCCATCATTCCCTGCTCTGATCCATCCCAGGACCATCCCTGTGATTGTCAGGAGCACCTGGGACACGAGCAGAGCAACCAGCACTGCTCAGGGCAGCGAATGTGCCTCAGGTTTGGGGTCAGGGCTGAAGTAAATCTGTCTTTGCCCCTTCCAACACCCAGCCCTGAAGAGCTGATGGAGAAGGTGGGACCTCTTTCAGGGTGGGTTTGCAGAGCAGCACTGCAGCACTCAGCAGTTTTTGGGTAGCCCTGCACTGCTTACTGCTCTTTTATTTGCACTTTTTTCAGTGCAGCAGCTCTCACTGCAGTACATTCTTAGGGGTGAGCATCACATCCATCGAGCAGAACACCACATCCATTGAGCAGAACATCACATCCATTGAGCAGAACATCATCTCTGCGAGGAGCCCAGCTCTGCCCCCCACCCCCTGCTTGGGATGGGCACCTGGGCCCTTGGGAGCAGCATTAGAAGGGCTGGAGCAATGAGGGGGAGTGGGGGGGGCAGCTGAGTGCTTGGAGACCCCCACCCCACGTGGGACACCAGCAGGGCCCTCCCACACGAAGGGAATCTGTTCCCCATTAAGCGACTCCGGCAGTGCCGTGGCTGGTGGGAGCAGCCCTGCCAGCCCCAACCTCCCTAATTAGCAGCACAAGTGAGGCCAGGCTGGGGAAGGCCAGCGCCTCCATCCCTCCTTGCCAAGGATGCAAACAGTTTGGAGCAGAGCCTCAGCAAGAGCCTGTGGAAAAGCTCCCACCGACCCTGCGAGTGCTGGATGGGGCCCCGATCCTGTCCACCCCGGGGTGGGCAGCGATGTGCATCCCATCCCCTGGCCCCTCACTCCTCTAGCGAGGGATAAAGCCTCAATCCAGCACCCCGAGCCCTCCCCTGGGGTGTGTGGGGTGGAGGAAGGCTGCCTGCCCCAGCCTCTTCCCCTCTGTGCACTTGCACCCTGCCGGCTCCGACCGCCCTTCGCTCACCACTAAAAATAGGTTTCCCGGCTGAGCAGCAGTGCCGGAGGGCAGAAAGCCCAGATCCCAAACCAGTCCATGTCACTGTGACCAACTGACCCATTTGGCCCTGATTTTTAAGTATTTTTCCCTCCTCATTCAACTTCAGCCCAGACAGCAGCTGAGCTGGGCTGGCTGAGCCCCCCCAGGGGCAGCGAGACCCTGGTGTGGGGCTGTGGTCCCTGACCCACATGGCCTGGCATGGCATGGCACAGCATGGCTGGTGATCCCACACTGGGCTGGGACATGATGGGTGGCAGCAGGAGTGGCCAAAGCCACCCACATTCCAAGGGATGCCAGCTCCCACAGCCTCATGCCAACCCCGGGCAGCCTCAGCCCTTCAACCAGGAATTCACATGATTTATTGTCTCCTTTAGGGAATTTGTGCCCTGGGTCTGGTGAAGCAGCTCAGGAGCCTGAAAGGAGCAGGGAAGGAGCAGGGAACAACAGTGGGACAACAGGGCCAGGGTTTGTCCCACAGGAGCTGGGGTGCTCCAGGACCTCAACCTGTTCCCTGGAGTGAAGGACAGAGAGTCCTCTCACATTTTCCCTTCTGGCACAAGGACCAAAACAGGAGAACCCTGGGGCTGTCACTGACCTGTCCCATGTCCCCAAGGCCCCTCTGCAGCGGGGAATAGGACAGGGCACAGGCACAGAGATGGGGGACACAGAGCTGTCCCCAGGGAGTGCCCTGCAGAGCACGTGGTGGAGCAACTGTCGGTCAGAAATGAAGAAAGACCTTTATTTACAGTAACAAACAAAAAGGACAAAAAAAATAAAATACTGTGACAGTTCCCTCCCTTTCTCCCCAGCCCTTCAACGGGGTGTCTGCCACCCCCACCCAGCCAAGATCCCTCTCCCCAGGATGGTGGGATGGGGCCAACAACTGGTGGGGGTCATTGGGCACCAACCAAGCCACCCTGCCCCACCAGCCCCGGGACACAGGGGGGTCAGGAACAGCTTGGCACAGCTCCAGGGTCTCCCCAGCCCCAGCTTCGATCCCACTGCAGGGGCTGGTGCAGGAAAAGCTTCTTCCCAGAAGGGGACAGGCTGCCTGTATTGCACTTGGCTGCCAGTCTCAGCACCGAGGGGGGGTTGGCAGGAGGTGTCCCCAGCACAGGACCCCGTGCCTGGCTGGAGGCTCCAGCAGCGCTGGGGGTCCCGGTGGGGAGCAGGGCTCTGTGCAGCACCAGCCTTGGAGGTGTCCTGGGGGGAAGGGGTTGCTCTGTGCCACCCCCATGTCAGCCCCCCGTGCACCTGGAGCACTGTCCTGGGGCAGCCCCGGGCGGTGGCAGCAGGACAGGCTGTCCCCAAGGCCAGGACATGGGGTGGCACCCGGGGGCTCTGCAGGACGGGCGCTCCTGCTCTCGGCTCAGGTGGCAGGAGGTGCTTCACAAACCGGCCCAGCGTGGGGAGGAGGTAGAGCATGACAGCATGCCACCACCCCCGGAGTCCCCGTGGCCCTATGGAGTCACCCTTCCCCAGGCAGGATCCAGGTCCGGCTCACCAGCTCCGGGATGAGGTTTGCAGCGGGGGATGTGCTCTCCTCCTTCACCAGGCTCTGTCCTTCAGCATTTCCCAGCGGCTCAGGGACCCTCACCTGCTGTGGGAGGGCCTGGGGGGGTCCCACCGCAGGTCCCCCCGCCGAGCAGCCCCTCAGGAGGAGAAGCAGAGCCCGCAGCACTCCATGCAGATCTCCAGGCAGTCGGCGGACTCGCAGCAGGCGTCGATGATGCCGCAGTCCATGTCGCAGGGCAGGTCGCAGTCCGCGCACTCGCCCGAGTTGCAGCAGCAGCAGCAGATGCAGGAGTCCTCGGAGGTGCAGGAGCCGCAGGTGGCACAGTCCAGAACGATGTTGCAGAGGGTCAGGAACTCGCAGAAGAGGCAGGAGAGGATGCAGTGGACGCAGCAATCTGGGGAGGAACGGCCGGAGAGTGGATGAGGGGACGGGTGTGGATGGGTGAGGCAGCACCCGGCACGGATGGATGCCTGGGGAGCACTGTGAGGGTGGAAATCCTCCCGCAGGAATTAAAGGAAGGGGTGGAAAGCAGGTCTGAGGGCCAGGCACTCCCTCAACACCACGCCCAGGCCTCAAGAGAGATCAGTTTTGGAGGACAGGAGATGGCCCCACTCAGCACCCACCCTACAGAGGCTGCCAGGAGGGGAGCTCGGCTGGTTCCCAGCTCCAGGGGTCCTGGTGGGCTGAAAGGATGCTGCACGAGAGACCCCAAGGGATGAAGGGCTGGAAAACAGCTGGAAGGGGACCCCCCCGGGGAGAGCTGGTACCTTCTTGCGCCTCAATAGGGATGTGGGAAGAGGCCGACTTGGAGCTGCCCTTGCTCTTCTTGCTGCTCTGGCTGTTGATGGAGTGGTGCGGCTGCAGCTTTCGGTGAGGTTTCGTGCTGGGGAGGGGCCGGAAGAGCCCGTTCCCCGCGTCCCCGTTGGCACCGCCCGGGTCCGGCCCCCGCCCGGCGCCGTTCTGCAGGAGGTGGGTGCAGGGGCCGGGGGGCTGCAGGGCTGGTCTCACCTGGGGCTGGCCTGGGGGGCAGAGCAGCGCGTTACCCCCCCGAGAGCCCTCCTGTAGTGCTCCACCGAGGAGGAACACGGGCCTGGTCCCCTGTCACCACACAGGAACATGGTCCCCAGCGTGGCTGGGAAGTGATGCTAAAAGATGGATGGTCCAAGAGATGGAGATGGAAAAGGAGATGGAGAAGAAGAGGTGGCTGCAGAGAAGGAGGCAGAGGCTCCAAAAGACGAAGGGATGAAGTAAGAGCAAGAAGTAGAGATTTTTTTGTGAAGGACATGCTGCAACTGCTGAAACTCAGCAGAGCACCCGGAGGAGGAGGAGGAGGTCTCCCGGGATCTCAGCACTGCCGGCACAGGCAGGAGGGATGAAGCCACCGAGGCTGCCAGACAGAGCTCCTGGCTGTCCCCACCATCCTCGGCAGAGCTGGAGGAGATGAAGCACCACTGGAGAGCCGGAGTGCTCATCTCTCCGGGGCTGCGGGAACTGGCTGCTCCATTAAAGGTCTCCCCAACCTCTGGCTGAACTTCTCTGCAGGAGGAGGAAAATAACTCTCTGCTCTGTCTGTGCCTCCCTCCAGCCTCGCACGCTGGAGCCGCGAGCGGCCACAGCCCCATGTCCTGCTGGGACACTGCCAGAGCCAGTGCCCTGTGTCCTGCCAGAGGCTCAACCCTTTGCTCCTGCCCAGTGCCATGTCCTGTCCCCACAAATCCATGGGAGAGGACTGGGAACCAGCACAAGGGAGGAGGTTCCAGCATCCATCGCCCCCCACAGCAATGCCAATGGAAGCCACAAATAAAATCCTGTGTGATGGTGCTTTGGCCAAACTTCACTTTTGCTCTCCCGTGGCAGTAAACAAGGGATGATTCAGGCGAGAGGCTCGAGGGCAAAGGCACCTCTGGCACTGGGGAACAGGAGTTGCTTTCTGTGCAGGGCACAGGGGGACGCAGGGGTGGAGTGGGCACTGATGGGCCCTGTCCTGCACCCACGAAAATAAAACAGGTGAAGGTGAAAAACACAAGGGGATGGTCCTGGAGCCTGGCTCTGCCAGGCTGAGGTGGACTTGGGCTGCAGAGGGAGGTTTAACTGGGGGCTTGGTCTCTGACACACATTGGGAAGGGAACTTAAAATAACCAGGGCTGAGCGGGAAGAGTGGGCTGGAAGCAGGACAAGTGGGAGAAGAGCAGACTGGAGACATGGAAAACAGGTCTTGGATAAAATGGGAATTGTGTCCCCTCCCTGAAAAACCTCACATGGTGTTGACTTCCCATTCACCCTTCTCCAGTGCCCTCACCTGCCTGTGCCCTGGTGCTTGCACCGAGCTGGCACCGAGTGGCACCGAGGATGAACCACAGTGCCTGGGGCTGCCCAGAGCTGTGACGGGCAGGGATTGAGCCAGCAGGGACCCAGGCAGGGGCTGAGCCTGCAGGGACCCAGCAGCAGCAGCAGCAGCAGCAGCCCAGCAGTGTCCAACAGCAGCTGGGTTCTCTGGGATTACAGCAGGATGCAACGCGCTCGCCTTGGCGCTCCCCATTTCACTGCATTCCTCAGATTAAACTGTTTGTAAATCAAAATCACGCTCTGGCTCTGGAGAGTGGCAGCCAAAGGCAGCCAGGAATCCCCCCCCTCTAAGTTAGGGAAAATAGCTTCCATTTTTTAGGAGAGCCTTCAACTCACAGGAGCCCAAAGCTCTTCTAAAAGAGACACTTTGAACCCGAGCTCAGCTGTGTGGTGCTCCCCAGCAACATGGGTGTCAGGGCAGGAGTGGGGGGGACCAGCCCACCTGACGGTCCCCACTGCATCCACCCACCAGCACCATGGTGGGAAATCGGGATTTGGGGCAGAACAGCTTGCCTGTGGATCTTCAACAACCAAAACCCTCCTGGGTGCTCACTTGGGGTTTCCCACCGAGGTGGTCCCTGCCAGCCCTGGGGCCCAGGGGGGTGCCCGGGGGGTGGGATAGGGAGGGGGCTGTGCAGGCCTGCGGGGTACAGCGGCTGTGGAGTGACTCAGACGTGCAGAATGTCTGTGGGCAGCCGGCCCAGCTCCCAGATGCTTCGCAAGGGCTCAAACTCTGCTGGAGGAAACGTGCGCTCTCCTCGCTCCACGTAGCCCTCGGGAGCGCCCGGATTGCGCCGTCCCCTCCCCTTCCCACCCCGCCTGCCTGCTCTTTGCAGTGTGCAACCTCGTTCCCACCCTCCCTCATCCCGTTGGGAAGCATCCGTCCACTTTACACCCCTTGGAAGGGAAAGCTGCGCTCTCGCATCCAACAGAAGGGGACCGGCTGTGCCTACAGGGCAGCCTGGGAGTGAAACCCTGGGATCCAGGCTGGGGGCCAGGGAAAGGATGGACAACGGGACTCCAGGAGCACCTGGCCCATGGCCTTCCACATCTGCCAGCTCTGCCTTCCCACCCCTGCAACGGCAAATGGATCGAGGGCCCCCACTCCTACCCCTTCCCCACCGCGGTGTTTCTCACCAGGAGGGGACCAGCAGGGCTGCGGCAGCAGATTTGGGGAGGTGCTGCCTGGCTTCACATTTGCCTCCGGCAAAACCAGCTCCTCCGAGCAGCCAGCCCGGCTCGCCCGGGCTTTGCACCAGCCTCACCCTTGCCCTGGACTCGCCAAGGCAAGAGCCGTCCCGGGGGGAGGCATCTCCCTTTGCTCCAGCAAGTGGCTGCTGTGCTCCCGTCCCGCGGCAGCGCCCACGGAGCTGTTCTGCCAGGGGTCTCCTCTCTCCCTCTGTGGCTTTGGGGGGTGTTCCATAGAGCAGCCAGCTCCTTCCCTGGGGGGCTGGTCCCTCTTCCCACTATGGCATCCCAGGGGACCCCAACACCACCCAGAGCTCCTCCAGCTGCCCACCCTCCTGCCCCTCTGCCTCCAGCCGGGCCCACAGGCAGGAGAGCCGGAGCCATCCCGGATGCCACCCTCCACTTTCCCCACTCCAGCTGACTCACGCTCAGCTTAAGCCTTTTGCTTTGATGTGGGGAGGAACAAAGCGAGGAGGAGATGGATTCCCACCTCTGCCCTCCTTTCTAACGAGCCCTGCTCCTGATGAGGCGGCAGCAGCCCAAGGCACTGGCACCTGGAGGTGGCCGGAGCTGCCACGAGGGAAACACTCACATGTCACAGCTTTGGGAGTGCCTGCGAGCTCGGCCCGGGGGCTCTTCGTCAGGACTTTTGGGGACTCCTCATCTTCCAGGGGTTTCTCCTTCCTTGGCACCACAGGGCGGGCGGGTGGCCGGGGCTCTGCCGACAGCACCGCTGGAATCGGCCTCGGCGAAGGGCGCGAGGGTTCCCCGGCCTCTGCAAGAGAAATGGGGCTGCAGCTGAGCCCCCTGGGGTCACCCAAAGCACGGAGACCCACAGCACATCCCCACACTCTGCAATCAGCACCGCCCAGGGCGTCTGGGCTCTGATTCCCAAGCCAAATCCAGCTGCCCCTGTTGCACACAGTGAGGGGGAAGAGCAGGAGCACCACAAGGGATTTTGGGCTGCTCGGGATGGCAGGGGAGGCTGCACCACTCTGCAGCTGCTCACCTCGTGCAGCGCCAGCAGCTCAGCAGCACCATCCCAAAAACTCTCCTGAGGTCCCACATTCCTTCTCCAAAAAGCCAAGGGATCTGGTTACACTCAGCGGTTCAAGCTGGATTTTTCATCCCCCTTCCCATGAAAGGGCCACTGTCTTCCCTGTGGGAGCTGGCTGCCACCTCCCCTCATCTTCCTGCACTCTGGGACAGGGGCAGCCACTGCAGAACCCCTCGATGGGGCAAGTAAAACCCAAAAGGAGACAAGTTATTCCCCATGGGATCAATTCTGATGCCACACACCCCCTTGCAGAAACCCACAATCCCCTTCAGCAGAGCCAGGGCTGCAGGTTGGGAGCTTTCTACCCCTCAAGGTGGGTTTCCACGGGGAATGTGGGATGTCCAGGGGAACTGTGGGGTGTCTAGGGGGGCTCAGTGCAATGCTACAGTCCCCCCCCCACCCTCCTTGCTGCCCCATCCCTGTCCCCATCCCCCGGAATAGCAACCTCTTGCACAACAGGGGCTGGACCACACTTTATATAAAACTAAATTATAGGCTGGGCGAAGGGAGGGAGAGCAGAGACCCATAATTTCCTCGGCTATAACAAGAGGTCCCACACGCAGGCAGGCAGGGGCGGGGGGGCACAGGGAGAGAGACCTGGGACACTTCATTATCCTCCATCTGATGAGGGTCCTACATGCCCGAGCCAGGGAGGAAGGTGGGCAGAGCTCACAAGGGGAATCAGGAGTACAACGAGGGAGGGAGAGGCTTCCTCTGCACCCCAGGGTCAGCAGGAGCCTGGACACACTGCAGAGGGGCTGCAGCCAGACTGGACTGATGCTCCACAACACCCCACACACCTTGGTTTCCCCACAGGACCACCCTCTCTGCCCTCCCCAGGGTGCTGATCCAGCCTGGGTTCCACAGCTCCTGTGACAGGGGGTTTGCTGGGAAGGAAAGCTCATCCCAGCAGAGCCCTGCTCGCAGCTCTCACAGGTGGGGTGATTTTGGGGCTCAGCAGAGGGAAATCCAGTGGCTCCACCTGAATTTCACACGGCAGTGTTGGCTGGAGAGTGTGAGCACATGAGTCCCAGACAGGAGAAAAGTCGTTCCCATGCCTCTGGGAAGCCCGGGGCAAAACAGAGAGGTGAAGAGAGCTGTCATCTACCCACAGGGTATGGGCGAGGTGTGGGGATGAATAATTCCTGCACACTGCTGCATCCACGACCTCTGCCATGTCCTGACCTGGACCAGCCTGAGTCAGACCTGATCTAATGCCTGCTAGAGCCAGACATGGAACCCTGATGGCTGAGGAGCTCTGGATGAAGCCCTGAGCCAGAGGTGCCCAGCATGGAGGTGATGCTCCCCCGAGGTCCCTCGGAAGGGATCTGAGCTGCTCTGGGTTCTGCTATGAGATGTCCAGGGCTTAAAAATCCACAGCCCAGATTCTGGGGCTGCCCAGAGCAGCCCCATCACCACCAGATCCCCTTCCCTGCAGGTCAGTGATTTTACACTAGGAAAAAGAGCTGGAAAACCAGGTGCTGCAGCGGGACAGGGGCTGGCACAGGGAGAGCTCCAGCTGATCCTTGCCCCTGCCATGGCCACCCTGTGCTGTCTCCATCACACCCCTTGCCCTCTCTGTGCCTGTTCCAGGGGGATGAGGACAAGGACAGCCTGTTGAGACCCTGAGCTCTGAGGGAAAGCCCAGTACTGGCTGTCTGGATCCGTGTGGATGCCCAGTGTGCTGCTCCGGGATGGAGACAGGGCTTGTTTCTGCTGTGTCCACCTCACACATGTAATTACCCTGCACAAGGTCTCACACACAACCACAGCCATGCAGGGGGGGAGGTGGCAATTAAATTAACTCCCACGGGAACAAGGTGGCCAGGAGAGAGACAAAAATAGACAGGAAAGAAATTTGGGGAAGCTGGTCCTTCCCTGCCTTGCACGGCCTCACATCCCTGCTGCTGCAGGGCCACGGGGAGACCAAGTCTGTCAAAATGCACCCAAGAGGAGGCATCACCTCTGCTGACACAGGGAGAGATGGACAGACAGACCCCCAGCACTGGCACAGGCTCATCCCACAGCTCCTGGCTCTCTCTCCTCCTTTAAATCCCCCCCACCCCCTGCTCCAGGGGTGCCCTGTCAAGAGGAGGCCCCCCTGGGTTCCCCTCTCCCAGTTTCCGACAGGGCAGGGTCTGGCTCCTTCCCTCCCCTGCTGCCACCAGAACAAGACCAGGCTTGACCAAAATCCCTCAGGTTTGAAACCAACCACAAGCCCAGGCAAAGCCCTAAGGAGAGATGGCCCTAGGATGGGACATCCATCCCTTCCCTCATCTGCACCCCCAAGGTAGCTGCACCCCCAGACCCTTCCCGGGTGGGATAAATGCCCATCACAGATGAGGGTCTGGGTCTCCACTCCCCCATTCTGCACCATCTCTTGTACAACACGAGGGAGACGTGAGGGTGGCACAGGGAGAGCGACTCCAGTGTCTTGTTCATGGGAACAGAGGTAATAAGGCATTTAAAAATAATAAGCCCAGCTTCAATAAATCACAGCACTGCCCTAAGGTACAAAAGATTAGGGAAGCGATAGACATGGCACTACTTTCTTTTGCCTCCTGGTTGCCAAGCCCACGACACACACATGGATCTGGTTTTCTGACTGTTCTCCCCATTTCCAAAGTCCAAATCCAACCATCACGAAAGCCCCGAGACATCAGTCAGCTCCAAAGTCCATTAAGAGGGTGAGAAAAGAGGAGGGAAAGATGTAAAGCTGGAGGGTTTCATTGCTGTAATATTCCTGCAAAGTCCAAAGTACAAACATCCCTCTGGGAGCGATGGCTGCAGGACCCTCTCCACATGACCAGTGTCTGCAGGAGTTTCTGGGGCCACCCCCATGGTCCTGACTGGGGGAAAAACTGCTCTGTGCTTTGGGTGGGAAGCACACTGAGTTCCTGATGAGCTTGCAGGACTGAGGTAACCAAAGAGCTGGACAAACAAAAGGCAACTGCATCGTGTCAGCAGTTGGTGGGAGCCGGGATGGGGCAGAGCATAAACAGGAGCCACCCCACAGGCAGCACTGCCTCAGCATCCCACAGCTCCCAGGGACCTCTGGATTCCCTTCTCCCAGCTGGCTGTGGTGCCCAGACCCCCAGCTGGGAAGGCTCAGAGGATGTGGGAAGATGCAAGGCCATGGTTTTGGGTCAAACCCCCCCAGGCTGTCCCACAGCTCCTGTTCAGTGTTCCTGAGCTGTAGCTGATGACCTGCCCAGCTCCTGGGGTCTCGTTTATCTCCCCTCTTCCTCCCGGCTGCCTTTGCCTCAAAGGGAAGAAATCTGGTGGCAGGAGATGGATGGACATGTTCTCAGCATGGCACTTTCCCCATCCCCACTGCCCAAGGGCAGAGAGACACAGCACGGGAGGGAAAATGCCTCCAACACACAGAGCTGAGAACAGGCTGGGGAGAGTGGAAGCAAATCCCACCTCTTTGGCAAGGCAGATGTTTGCCTTAGGTGGTGTCAACAGAAGGGAGGGAGAAGGGTCCCAGCACATCTGGATCCACATCCGAGCTCTTGAGGAGCATCCAAGCCTGATGCCATGGGATGTGACTCCTGCCCAGGAGAGCCTCCCGTGCCCCCTTCCCTCTCCCTTCAATCCCTTGGGAATGGCTGGACAGGGACCAGGTAAAGTTGGACGGAGACACAAACAGAGACGGTCTAGGGAGGCGTTTGCCATGAACAACATGCAGCAGTATTTGGTTTGGGAGCTCTCTAATCTCTTTTATGCAGATAAAATGAGCGTGTAATCTCTCTTGGTTTCCCGTATGCACTGCCTGGCCCAATCAGGTGCCTGCCTGACCTATTCCAGGGGTATTTTAGAGCCTGATTAAGTGGTTTCAAGTGCAGAAGAGACGGCACTGAAGCAAATCCTTCCAATCCCACGAGCCAGGATGGAGGAGAGGAAAGCAAAATTCTGGTTTGAAAGTTTGCTCAACTGGGAAAAATCCAAATGGCTTATTTACATTCAGTCTGAAATTAATGCACTGAAGCATTCTCAGATTCTGGGATACTCAGGGAAAGGAAAAGGAGGGTGGGAGGGGAAGGGGGAGAGATGCCCAGAGCACTGGAGCACAGCTGGGACAGACCCAGCACATCTTTGCTTCCCTCCCTTTGCCCCAGTGTCTCTCTGCTCACCTGGGCAGTGCTTTGGATAAACAGTTCAGTTCTGGGACAATGAGGAATTCGGTAAAAAAAAAAAAAAAAAAGTGGTTTCTATGAAAAGTTACTTCCTAAATGCAAAAAAGCAAAACAAAGCAAAAGAACCCACAAAACCCCAAATAGCTCAGCAGCCTGGGAGTTGTTGTTATTTGTTATTTATAGCCCTTGGGTGGGTAGGAAGGGAGGAATTTTGGGCCAGACAGGTCAGGACCAGTGTCCATCCAGTCCATCCGTGTTCGGAGTTTGACCTCAGTGACAAAACCCCGACTCCAGGTTTGGGGCACAGACCCTGTGCCAAGGTGTCCCTGTAAATTCCATCACCCAAAGGTCCTTGTTGATCCAACCAGCTCCTGCCAAGGAGGCAACAACCAAATTCACAGAAGAATTGCTCCCACTTAGGAGCTGGGTGGTGAGGGCAACCCTCGAGAAGGGATTTCGGGGAAGACAAAAAGTAAAATCACTGCAAGAAGCACTTCAGTCACTGCAGCACTGGGGAGGAGCTATAACTTATGCAGTAAGAATAGATTTAACATATATATTTTATACATATTAGGGCAGCATTTGGAGCTGGAGCTGCAAGGGAAGAAGGAATCTCTAAGCCTGAACTGGAGGCCAGGGACAACACAACTTCCCAGGACACCAACCGGACCAGCAGGACCAGGTTTCTTTCTTCTTTTCCTCTCCCAGCATCAGGCCTGGGCTCTGCCTCATCCAAAGAGCAACATGAAACCTCCCAGACTCACCGTGGGGCCAAGGAGTGGTGGAAAATGATGGGAAAACAAAAGCACGGAGACCCAGCCTGGGACTGAGACAACTTCCACTGGGTGTGAGGAGCTCTGTGCCAGCTCGGTGCTCCCTGGGGCAGGACAACCCCTCAAAGGATGGGACAACCCTGTGCCATGGGAGCCTGGCATGGGGGAAGGATGCAGGAGGAAATCCTGTGACATCCTGGGTGTCCTTAAGGAAAAGCAATTATCCCAGAAGCCTGGAAAGTGGCTAAGGAGATGCCTATCACATCCAAGGAGATTCTGGGAATTACAGAGCAAGGAGCTGTGCTGGGGAAAATTATGGAGAGAGTAATTAAGGACCGAGCCAGTCCAGTAATTGTGTAACCTTCTGGGGTTAAACCAGCCCAGGTCCTGCCAGGGAAAATTTGTGTCTTTCCCCCTGCTAAGAGTCCTCAAAGGAAGTTAATTGAGGAGCGGATCAACGGGAGCTGGTGGACACTGTTATTAACCAGGATAATAATTTGCACTTCTGCAGCCCCTTTCATCCCTGGCTTTAACCCAGGGCCCATCACACGTTACCTGAGCTCCAGGTATTTTCCAGGGGCTCAGCTGCAGCTCTGAGTGGAAACAACCTTGGCACAGCTCAGACCGGTGGGGAAACTGAGGCACACAAATGGGATTGACCCAAAGAAACGTCCCATGGAGATGGAGCCTGGCACCAAAAGCAGCCCAACCAGGTGAGCCCTGTCCTGCCCTGGGGGAAGGAGCCAGAGTTGGAGCTCCTGTGCACCCACCCCAACACAGGATGGGACTGGGGTGAAAACACTTCCCAAAACTCCCGCCCACTTCCCTGTCTGCAAATCCAACGAGGCAACTCAAGATCAGAGATGGGTGAAGACTGGAATTTTTTGGGAAAAAAAGTCCCAATTACCCCATCACCGCACCAGTGTAAAAGCTCATTTCCACTGGTACAACCTGGCACCCTGAGGGGGGAGAAATGGGAAGGAGCTGCCAGACAGGGAGGGACCATGGGGCTCATCCCGGGGGCTGCTGTGCCCATCCCACAGGAGGCTGTGCTGGGCAGGACAGAGCTCTGGGGAAGATCACCAGAACTCCAGCAAACGCCCCGAGGAGAGCTTGGGTTTCTGCAGCTCCCAGGCTTGAGCAGGAGCTTTCCAAGGAAATTCAATAAGGAGCTGGAGTGGGAGCAGGACGCTGGGGCGGCGCAGCCCGAAGGCCCTGCTTTGTTTTGCACGAACCCAGAGACACTGAAAAAAGCCAGGAATCTGTCTCTTTTGTTTGGCATTTGGGTTTTTTTGTTGTTGTTTTGTTTTGGGGGTTTTTTTTTGCAAAGTTTTGCTGTTGTTCAAAGGAAAAACACAAACGAAGCGTTTTCACAAGCTGACAAGAATCTTTGAAAGAAAACCAGAAACTGACCCTTTGGCGCAAAAAGTTTTTATCTGGGGCTAAAAAAAAAATCATTTTGTTTCTTTTAGGGTTTTTGGGGGGGGGGGGGATTTTTTGCACTTTGAAGGTGCCTGTGTACAACTCTGCAATCCTGCATTTAAATCAGTGTTAAGACAAGCAAAGACCCTTTTCTTTTGACCATGGAGGGAGTTCCCTTTGTTCCTACCCCCATCCCAGTGCAGGACAGTCCCAGTAATGGGTACCTGCCTGGTAGTGGCACCAACTCCTGCCCAGCACCCCCTGCTCGGGGCTCAGCCCCCTGAGGGGGTGACAGACCCTCGTGCAGTCACCCACACCCTGGTATTTTGGGTCTGAATGCTGCATTATTATCAGGGCTGAGCACACAACAGCTTTTGGCCTCCTGTTACACCTCGGGGCAAAATCCTTGGGAACAGGCAGAAAGAATTAAAGGGAAAAAAGTGCGTGTGAGTGTCCCATCCCCAGCTGGCTCTGAGCAAAGGCACAGGGAGCTGCCAGGGGCCAAGCTGGGACACAGGCATGGAGAGGGGGCATAAAGGGGGACAGGGAGGGGCTGGGGTGGTGGTCTCATGCAGCAGATGTCCTGCTGGGAAGGGAAGGAAGGGAGAGGGGAATGAGCAGAGTCAAACCCAAGGGGTAGGTTTTGCTTCTGGAGTTGGATTTGCCTCGACCATCTTTACATGGGTTTGCTGCCCACGAGGAAAGACCCTCTCCTGCTGTCCCTGCTGTCCCTCCTCTTCCTCCCCGTGAAGGAAGGATAAAGACAATCTCCTCAGCCAAAAATCTTTCTGTTTTCCTCCTGTTTTCTGCTAATTCCTCTGAAAAGTAATTACCCCCATTCCCTCCAGGCAGACAGTCGCCTCTTCTCTCCTGGCTCCTCTGCAAACTACCTGTGGCTATTTCGAGGCTTTGGTTTGCCATGTCCCTGTCCCTCCTGGGTGGGAGGAGACTGGGATGGCACCCAGCCCATCTCCAGAGATGCCAAGGAACAAACTTCGGGAAATAAGCTTCTGCTCAGGCTGGGAAAGAGCACCAAGCACAGCAAAACCAACCCGACCTGCCCATCACACGCTAACTTGGGCCAAACCGCCCTGGCACCTCAGTTTCCCTGTTTATTCCAGAGCCTTGGTGTTTCCAGATGAGCTGGTCTAGTTTGCAAAACTTCAGAAGGGGAATGGAGAGAAAATTCCCAGGCTCGGCGGTGCGTGACAGAGCCTCTGGCCACTGCCCAAGGGATCAGGGCTCTGCACCCGACCGTCACGGGGCCCAACAGCACAGACAGCGAACGGGCCCGGAGAGTCATCCCCCAAAAACAGAGGGAGACAAAGGAAGGAGTGGGGTGAGCGAGGATTCGAGACGGGCCACCCCAGAGCTGCCCTCTGAGGCAGGACAGGGATGTTCTCTCGGGATGAAATTTAGCCCCTGGTGCTTGGTCAGATAGAAATTGAGGGTGTCCCGGAGACCCCCTTGCCCTCCCCACACTGCAAAAGCAGGGACTAAAGGAGGCAAAGTTGGTCCAGCTCTGCTTGAGTTCATACACCAGGTCCACACTCCCCTCCAGAGGAGCTGGGGAAGGGGAGGGTGGGTTAAGGGCTGCTCTGGGATGGAGGTGCCACACCTCCAGCATGGAATTGGGTGCTCATGGATGCCCCCAGGCACCTTGGCTGGGTCCCACCACTCCTGCTCAGGACAACAGTTACAACTGGGAGTTTAACCACACTGTACCTACACACCACTCCTGTGCAGCCACAGGGAGCATAGAAAAGCTCCAACAACATTTTCCCAATATATTTTTAACAGATTTTTAAACTACTTTTTAAAATACCCTCCAACTAATGGTGCAGCAGCCGTGCACAGCACTCCTCCTGACCCGGGCTGGAGGCAAGTTCCCATGCAAAAGCTTTTTGCACTGGGTCTGTGCACTAACAGTTCACCACTTCCCACCTGGAAAGGAAAGGGAATGGAAGGAAATCCAGGGAAATCAGTCCCACAGAGCCCCTGCAGCTGCCTGGGCCCCGGGACGGGGCTGCAGCTCAGAGCAGCACAAGAGCCCAGCCGGGAAGCGGAGCCTGCGGCATCCAGCTGGAAGAGCAGGGGAGAAGAGAACAAGAGGATGTATTCTCCAAAACTTGGGCCCAGCCGTGCTCCGGGCCAAAGCCAACACGGGACTGGTCCAGCTGTGCTGGGTCCTGCCCCTCGCCGTGCCCGGTGCTCCCGCGGCCCCTCAGCCCAGCGGCCCATTCAGAGCATGAGGGTCTGGCCCCTTTTGTGTCTGGCCTGACAGACACACCACAGCGTGTCCCACCATCACCAACAGCCTCCTGCCTTTTCTCTCTCTCATTGAGACTTTTAATGCCGTTTCTGCACGTGAGCCTTGGCAGGGACTGAGCACCGACCCGGGCAGAGCCTGGAGGGGCTCCGGGGGGCTCAGCTCTGCCCCGTGGAAAAAGGGAGGATTCCCCAAACTTTTCCATCCACTTCTCCATGGCCTGATCCTACTCCCCTGCATCCCATGGCTGCAGAGCAGCCCCCAGCCCCTCCACCCATCCCTCGAGGGAGGGGGGGGGTTTGACTCGCTCCCTGTGCTTGGCCCCGCTACAGAAACTGCTGGAGAGTCTGTGCTGCACAGTCCCCGCGGGGTCCCGGCAGCTGCTGCACTCGCACAAACACGGGCATGGACACACTGTCAGGGCCACCAACACACCCTCAGCTCCACACAGCCGTGTACACTCACACTCACACACACACATACACTCCCCCTACAAAACGTGCTTACATTCACCCCCCCAGCCACACACCCCCCTGCTACCCCCCCACAGCCCCCCAGCCACACACACACACTCATCCTCCCCTCTTCTGTGCACACACACTCATCCTCCCCTCTTCTGTGCACACACACCGTCTCCAGCAATGCAAACCCCCACGGGGCCCCCCATGCCGGGCACCCACACGCCCAAACCTTGCACACCCCCGATCCGTGCACACCTCTCCACGTATCTATCCCTCAGCCACACACCCCTGGCGCTGTGCAGACCCACCCGCAGCCGTGAACCCACAGCCCCCCACCCGTGCCCCCCAGCCCTGTACACACACACACACACGTATATGTATTTATACATCCCCTTGGCGTGTACCCCCGGAGCCCTGCACGCACCCCCCACCCGTGCACACACCTCCACTCCCCGTGGTGAACTCACAGCCCCACTCGTGCACAAATCCCCCTCCCGTGAACCCACAGCCCCCCACCCGTGCACACACACACACACACACCCACACAGAGCCCCTCTCCCCGCCGCAGCGCCCCCCAGCCTCCCCACCCGTGCCCCCCACGGTCCCCACCCGTGTCCCCCCAGCCGCGCACCCCCTCTCTCCCCTCCGCTCCCTCCCCCCAGGCAGGACCCCCCGTACCTGGCGGCGGGACCGGCTCTGCGCGGGGCGGCTCCGGGGGGCTCGGCCGGGGGCTGCCGGGCCGGGACATCGGGGCAGGCGGTGCGGGCTCGGTGCGGGCTCAGTGTGGGCTCAGTGCGGGCTCGGTGCGGGCTCAGTTCGGGCTCAGTGCGGGCTCAGAGCGGGGCGGCCCCGCGCCCGTCCCGCCGCGCTCACCTGGGGCCCCGCGGGGCGCCGCGCCCGCCCCCGCGCCCGCCCCGCATCCCCCGGCCCCGCCGCCCCGGCGATGGGCCGGCCGGGGCGCGGGGCTGCCTCTGGGCAGGGCTTCTGCCTTTTTTTTTTTTTTTTTTTCTTTTCCAGTTCCTTAAAAAAAAGCCCAAAATTAAACAAAAACAACAACAACAAAAAAGCTGGGAGCGCAAACACGCGGCCGCCCGCGCCCGCAGCGCTCCGGGAGCTTCTGCTGGAGGCTGGAGCGGAGCCGGGAGGGGAGAGGCGCGGGGCAGGCGGAGGTGGTGGCTCCCAGGGCCAGCCTTGGATTTGGGATTTCACAGCTGCGGGGGGGAGTAATGGGGCTTAGCTGTGCTCGGGCCCCTCGGGTGGGCGTTGGGACCCTTTGGGGGGGTGCTCAGGTCCCTCGGGTGGGTGCTCCAGCCTGTCCACCTTCCCCCAGGCAGGAAAGCAAAGAGGGAGCTTCTGTGCCTGACTCCATGGCCTGTCCAGGGAACGCCTCTGCCTCTCCCACCCCTCCCTGCCTCAGTTTCCCCAACAGGAAAATGGGGTTCTGGTCCTGGGGGCGATGCCTGGAGCTGCTGGGACCGGAGGTGACGGCATCGCTGCCCCGAGACCAGCGTGACACCCAGGTTCAAACAGCAGCAGCACATCCCGAGAGGGCCAACCCAGAGTTCAGTGTTTGCTCCAACACCGTGTCCCTGCAGGGCCCCACGAGGATTCATCCCCGTGCTGAGTGTCATGTAGGACCCGGCGGGACATTTGCAAGGTTGTTTTTTCATCCCACTGCTGTGTTTTCCTGTGTTTAAAAGCCCAGACTCGCAAAGCACAACAGAGAGAGGCTGGATGGCTGTGGGTTATGCTGGAGCCTGGAGTGTGATCCCGGAGCTGGACCAGCCGGCAGCACCAGGGGCTGCCCCCCTGCCCTCCCTGCCCTGCCCTCGGCCACCCCTTCCCAGACATGCCGGAGTCTGGGCAGTAACTGGATTTTGCAATCCAGACCTTCGGCTCCGGGTTCCCAGGGCAGGGCTGAACCCAGGGGACGGCCCTGGTGACTCCTCACATCCCACTGCCCTCCTGCCTGGTGATCCCACAACCCTGCTGCCATCGGGGCTGTCACCGACGCTCTGGGGCAGCATTTGGTGGGGTGAGGGATAAGGGAGATGTCACTGCACTTTCCACATGGAAAGGAAATGGGTCAGGAAGTGGGAATGAGGCAGCCTGGAGCACAAAGTGGGACTGGAGGGATCTGACTGCTCAGGATCTTTCCGAAAGCTCCATCCTGAAGGCAGAGAGCCTTCTCTGTGCATGATTGTCACTGAGGGTGAAGCAATGAGTGACACTGTGACTCCCAGTCCCTGGGAAAACCACCCCGGCACAGGGAGCCAGGGCTGGGTCACTCCCCTCACCTGACACCGCTCTCAGCAGGACCCTGCCAGCTTTCCATGGCGTTCATTGCCGAGCTGGCCGTGCTGGCGATGGCAAGCAGGGCCGTGGGGTGTGCCGGCATCGCCGGCTGCTGAGGCAGTGGCTGAGTCACGCTGGGATCATGCTGGGATCACACCAGCCCCATGTGCTGCCGTCGCACATTCCTCCCTGTTTACCTGCCCAGACACCCCGGGCCCGGCCCTGCCGGGGCAGAGCCACCCTCGCTCCCCAGGGCAGCCCCGAGGGACGGCCCCACCGGACAGAGGGGGCTGAAGGGAGAAGGGCCCGGGAGCCCTGGGGCTGCCTGGAGCTGGGGGGAGGTGGAGGGTGCCTTGCCCGGGCAGGGAGTCATCTGCCTGGGGAAGGACAGGACCGGGAATGCAGGTGCCACGTGCTCAGCTCGGACCATGAGGATGCACGGCTGGGTGGGGATTAGCAACTCTCCTCCTCTGCACTGGCAGCTCCACCTGATAACCCAGAAACTAATTAAGGAGAGGCTGGGAAGATGAGTCATGACTTTGGTGGTCCAGGATCAACCCCCTGTGCAGGCCTGGCTTTGGGGGGCAACAGGGCTCCCCAAGCTGGCAGACCCTGGCACAGTGGGAGCTGTGCCACTCAAGAAAGTTCTTCACAAGGTTTTTGGGGCCACAGAGCAGCAGGACTTTACCCACAGCAACACAGGGGCCATGGTGCTGCCTTCCCCGTGGGCCATCCTGCTGAGCCTCCTGTACCCAAGTGGGGACACCCCAGTGCCAGTGGTGTAGCACTGCTCCCCTCCCAGTGACAGGGATCACAGTGAAGCCAAGAGCAGGATCCAACCTTGCAAAACTAGTCTGCACCCTCCTTTCACTCACCACTGGCACGGCATAATGATGCCAACAGCTTTCTGCTGCCATAATCCTAAACAGTGTTTTCCACAAAAACAAAATTCTCTTTCCCCAAAGTATTGTCCCCTCTAAAGACAACTCCCCCTGAGAAGCTTGAGCAGGGGGCTAGGGATGGGTGGGAGAGGGGCTGGGGGCACCCTGCAGTGTCCAACTCAATCCCACAGTGATTACACCCAGACTAATCCTGGGCTACACCCAGGACGGCTGCGCTCCGAGGAACGCTGTGGGAGCTGGCTGGATTTTGGAAAACAAGGCCATTTCTGTAGGTGTGTGACTGCACTGACCCACATTCACAAACTCTGGCTTCCAACTCCGCTCCCGGCTCCGCCGCCGCCAAAGTAAATCCACTCGAGCCCTCCCAGCTCCCGGCTGTGCCTCGGGGGGAGCAGGCTCTGCACCCCTTGCCCTGGCTCTGCACCCCCTCACCCACAGGTCTGCCCCCATCACCCCGGGTCTGGGGGTCCCCCAGCACCCCGTAGCTCCCGGTCCCCCAGACTGGGGGCGGCGGAGATTTTAAACCTCCTTGACCTTCCCGTCTCCGGCGAGGATTTAGCACTAAAGCTTCGACTTTCCAGTTCAAAAGAGGGTTTTGCAACATTCCCGGCATCTATCCCTCGGCGAAACCTTTGAAAGTAAAATAAATAAATAAGAGAAAACGCGTGTGATCCGAAAACAAGGAACGAAACACCCCTGGAGCCGCAGCGTGCGGTCGAGCCGCCGAGGACGGGGCACAGAGCCGGGCTGTGCAGCCCCAGCCGTGTTTGCTTGGGGTCTGAGCCATCTCCCCCTGATCTGCGGAGCAGAGTTACCCGTCCCTGTGCACACACAGAGTCTCTAAACAAAATAACCTTCTCAAGCCCTTCGGTGGGGGGAGGAGGCTCTGCCTGCCTCGCTGGGTTCGCAGTGAATGACCCCACTGTTTTACATTCGCTGCTGAAAGATTTTGATGAGTCACGAGCTATTTCTGTAAATAATTAAAAAAAAAAGAAAAAAGAAAAAGAAGGAAATGGACATTTAATAAAAAAAAAGAGGGCCCCATGGACATTCATCTTTGGAAGATGGAAAAATTAAAGACTTCCCCCATCCCCTCTGTGCCACGCTCTGCCCTGGGGGGCTATGGGCAGGTGATGGTGTTGGGGGCAGAGGCACAGGGGCATCATGGTGTGCACGCTGGGGCAGCCCCACCACTGCCACTCGCCCTGGGGACCACTGGGGATCACAGCTTGGGGGTCTCAGTGATCTCCAGTGGTGTGGGGTGACAGGGCCCCGTTCCAGCCAGGGACTGAGCATCCCTGTGGCCTCTGCAGGGAGGGGCTGAGGTGGATGTTGAGGAGGGTATGGTGCACTCAGGGATGGGGAGGTGCCCCTCAGGTGCCTTGGGGCTCACACTGAGCACGTTCCTGGGCAGGGTCAGCAAAGCCCCCCCGTTTGGAGCCTCTCCTGGGTTCCCAACACCCCCAGAGCCCCACAGGCATCAGGTCCTGCTGCAGGCAGGGTGTGGTGTGCTCACACCCACCAACAAGGTCCCCTTTGTCCTCCCTCCCACCCGGGACCTGCAGGCTGGGGGCTGATGGCCCAGGTTTCTGCACAGTGAGGCAGGAGCTGAGGCTTTTGGAGAGGCTGGGGTGGCAAAAGCGGGTGCTACACCCATCCAGTGCCTGCTCCCCCATTCCTGCTCTTTTCCTTCCCACTTACTAAAGCCACAATTATTCTTCCCAACACTTTGTGAGCCCCTGGTGCAGGGGGTGGATTCACAGCAAGCCTGCTGGTAGCCCAGGGGCGGGTGGTCATCATGTTTGGGGACCCCTTCTCAGCCCCAGTCCTGGGGTGATACAGCCACATGGACCAGCAACCCCCAAGACACCATCAACTCAGGGAAGGGCCCGACCTCAGAGCAAGAACCCTTTGGCCATTTCCCTCCTGGCCCCAATATTCCAATTTCTTAATGCTCATTTAAAAAAAAAAAAAAAAACAACCAAGCAACCCGAAGCCTTCGCTCCTTTTTTTGGCTCCTTGGAGCTCTTTGGAAGCTGTGCTGGCTCTGTGCATTCAAGGCAGCAACTCCCCTCTAGTCCTGCTGGAGGGGTGTGTGAAAATCCCATGGATCTGGAGCAAAGCATCGAGCAAGCTGGAGAGAAGGGTGGTATCCATGTGGGTGCAGCTCTGGAGCACCAGGAGGGAAGAGCAGGAAAGGGGTGGGTGCTTCCTGCCAGCGTTTTCTGGGTGCACCAGGAACTGAGGGGAGGGGCTGACTGGTCCCAGTCTCTCCCCCCCATCCACATACTGGTTTAGCAATCAACCCTGGAAAGCTTTTCATGTCGAAAAAAAAAAGGAAAAAAGTTTCTAGTTTAAAAGTTAAAAGCTGCAAGTGTTAAATCGATCAGAGCCAGATGCTCCCCCCAGAGATGCTCCCCTGCCCTCCCCAGGGAGCTGCAGAGCTGGTGGAGGATGGGGACATCGGGGGGGGGGGGACAGGGACAGCAGCCCCCCTAACGCTGGGGCACCCATGGGTGCTGGCTCAGCCCCTCTGGGTGGGTGGTGAGGGGCTGCAGAGGCACGTTCAGCACACCCCAGGAAGCCACGGGCGAGCTGGACACAGCTCAGAGCCCTGGAAAAGGGCCACTGGAAAAAAGATTAAGTGAGTTTGGCCGGGAGGGAGCGGCGGAGGGAAAGGGGATGTAACAGTCTGTTAACATTGGCAGGGTCTGCACACAGATGGGAGCAGCCATTTCGGGGGGCCAGGAGGAGGCTGGAGTCTGGAACCTCATCCCCATCCCCTCTCCGCTGCCGGCCATCGCTCCCTCGCTGCTGAAGAGCCTACAGGGATCTGCAGGGAGAACTTCTTCAGGGAAAGGGTTGCCAGGCATTGGAAGGGGATGCCCAGGGAGGTGGTGGAGTCCCCATCCCTGGAGGTGCTCAAGGAATGACTGGATGTGGTCTGTTGACAAGGTGGTGATCAGTCACAGGTTGGACTCGATGATCCCGGAGGGCTTTTCCAACCTCAACGACTCTGTAAAAACGCACATTTTTTTTAAACCAACAACCCTAAGAAGGCAGCCAGCACAGCGGCACGATAGGTAATTTATTTTATTGCATTTTATAATGCCATTGTCCATACAGATTACATGCAGCTAGACCTACTGTACAAGGGTTTACCGTCTGCCAACGCAGACACACGGAGCTCAGAGTACAAATACACAGCGAGGCTATTTCCTTTATACAGCACGAGGACGGCAGGGAGGGGAGGGGTCGCTCTTTACACATCCGCCCTCCCCTCCACCCTCCGGCCCCCTCGGACCTGGTCCCACCTCCCCAGCATCACCTTCCCACCCAGCGCCAAAGAGGATGGGAACAAACGGGGAAAAACAGGAAAAGGTTGTGGCAGGGCTGGCGCTTCCCGGAGCAGCCGGGGGTGGGATGTGCCCGAGCCATGGGCTCCCCCGGGGCCACAGCGGGCACCTCCGGGGGTGCAGAGCCCCCCAGCCCCTGGCTCTGGCCTGTCCCGACCTTCCCCAACACTTCCAGGACAAAAACCTAGATCCAGGGAGGACCTCTGGGGCGTGAGGCTGGCCAGGGGTGTAAACAAAGCAAAGAAACCCTTTGGTTTGATGCAGGTTCAGCTGCTGCTCTCCCTTCCCCTCCACCGGCCTCCCCAGCAGCCCCCAGTGCTGCCAGCACCCCCTCCCTCGGAGTGCTGGTTTCTGACCCCCTCCCCTGGGTACCTGTTTGAGCTATTTGGGGGAAGACATCATTGAGAGGGGAAAAAAAAAAGAAAAACACATGGAAAAATTAGTAATTCCTTCAGTGGGAGATACCAGAAAAATGCCTTTACGTACAGAGAGGTGCCCACAGCTTCCCCTCGTAGAAGTGCCCTGGGCTGGGCAAAAACAGGAAATAAAACACAAAAATACAGAAAAGCCCAAAAAGAACCATTTGTTTTGGTAGGTTTAAACCCAGAATATATATATCTCAATATATACAGACATACAATTCTGCCACACGTTGTGTTTGGTCCTTGATCCTCCCTCCCCCCCTGGCCTCCGGCGTGTGTTTGAGGTAAGACACGCAGAATTCAGTAAAATTCAAACCAGCAAAAAATAAACCAGAGGGGTGAGAGGGGTGGGGGCAGTGAGGGTGGGGGGACACACACAGTACCTGGTTCAGGTGGGACCCTGCAGAGGCAGCTGGGCTGGGCAGGGGGTAAGAGAAGGAATTAAATTTACCCCTGAGTATCAAACCGGGCACGTTTCCTGTGAAATCACCCACCAGGATTCCCGGGGAAGAGGCATCACCTGGAGCCACAGGACTTTCCAAACCTGTGCATGTGTTTAAAGAAAAAAACTCCTTTATATTTATATATTTATTTATATATATATATAATATATAGAGAGAGTGCTCTTGGGAGCCAGGATGGCAGCTGAAAACCTCTGGGAATACTCAGCACGGAGGGGAAGGTGCCAGGTTTTCCTCACGGGGTCTGGGGGTGATGATGGCACACGGGGATTTTGGCTGAATCCACGGGGATCTGGAGGCCCTGGGAGGCATTTCAGGGGTGTCTGTACCTCTGGAAAAGCTTAAAAAAAAAAAAAAAGTCATACCCCGAGGAAGAAGCCCTGGAGGGCTCGGCAATGCCGGGGCCACCTTGGATTTGTGCAGAATCCAGGGTGCAAAGCTGCCAAAAAATTAAAGAGCGGGAGGAAGGTGAGGGAAAAGGACCAGGAAGGGCAAAAAAAGGGGAGCAGCTACTGAAACCTCCTCCAAACAGTGAGGGGGTCTAACACAGGGTGCTGGCACTGCCCCAAGAGGCACAATGACCCCCAATGCCAACCCAAAATCCCAAAAACCTGGATGGAGGCAGGTGATTCCCCACAGAGGGGGAACTGTGGCCAAGCAGCAGTGAGGGGCTCAGGGGCTGCACCCCAAGGTCCAGCCTGTCCATCCCTCCCCTCCCCTTCGTACGAGTAAAGCAGCAACAGGTCCCCCCAGCAACACCCCCCGTGCCAGCTGTAAACTTGGTACTACAATAACTTAAAATGAAAAGAACTGGGAGAAAAAATAAAAGGAAAAAGAAAAAAAAAAAAAAAGGAAAAAAATGGGAAAAAAGGGGAAAAAAAGAAAACGGGGCAGAAAAAAGAAAAAAGGAAAATAAAAAAGGAAAAAGGGAAAAAAAAAGGTAAAAAGAGGAAAAAAGGAAAGATGAAAAAAGGAAAGAGGAAAAAGGAGGGGGAAAGGGAATAAAGGGAAAGAAAGGGGGGGGGAAGAAAAAAAGGGGGAATAAAGAAACAAGGAAAAAAACCCCAAAAAACAAAAAAGGGGAAAGGGAAAAAAAGGAAAAGGAAAAAGAAGGATAAAATAAAGTAGGTGGGGAAAATTGCCGGTGCCTCCAGCCTCACAGCTCCTTTGGCAGGATGGGGGGACAGCAAAAGGGGGGGTCGGGTGGTGCCCCCCGGCCCGGGCAGGGTCTTTGGTGTCCGGCGGAGCCCGGGGGGGGCCGGGGCCGGGGCTGGAGGGGCTGGGAAGGGGCCGGGAGCCGGGGAAGGGGCCGGGAAGGGGCTGGGAAGGGGCTGGGAAGGGGTTGGGAAGGGCTGTCCCGGCGCTCGGCAGCGGGAGAAGCGCGGGTGACACCTACAGGGGTGTTGGGGACCCGCGGGAGGGAGGGCGGGGGGAGCAGGGAAAACCCTGGATTTGGGAATGGGAAAGGGCCCCCCCTGCAGCCCCAGCCGGGGGGGGAGGGTGCCGGTGACCCCCGTTAACAGCCCCACCGGGCTGTGTCACCCCTCGCTGCCCCCCGAGGGTCTCGGCAGCCCCCAGATGGTGACACGGGATGATACAGGGGGTGGCACACGGGGTGGCACAGGGGAACACGGGCTGGGGTGGGGGGTTCTGCTCAACGTCCCCCCGGCTGCAGGGGGGACCCAGGGACACCCCCCCTTCTCTGCAGCCACCTGGGTACCGAGGATGCTTCAGGCAGTGAAAAGGATGAGTCCAGTATGGGCTCACCCTGGGGAAACCCCACAGCACCAGGAGCCCCTTGGGGAGGTCACAGAGGTGTCATGGGGACAGACAAACACAACCCCCCGTGACCCACAGCTGTGTGTTGCATTTTCAACACTGCTCCCAGGGTGTCAGCCCCATGTCCCGTGGGGGTGACACAGCCCCCCAGTGTCTCATCCTGGAGTAGCAGGGACAGGGAGGGACAGAGCAACCCTCAGGATCGCTCTGGGGGAACCTGGAGCTGGGCTCAAAAACGTGAGCAGCCCCACATCCATCACAGTGAGCCCCTAAAGACCCCACTGTGTGCCAGGACAGCCAGTGCCAGCCTGGCTGTGCCAGGAAAGTGCTGCTCCCCGGGAAAGGTGATGCTCCCCAGGGAAGGTGATGCTCCCCAGGGAAGGTGATGCTCCCTGAAGCCAGCACAGGGCACTGGGGATGCCACGCTGCCTGCCAGGAGGAGGCTGGCACTGGGTACCCACATCACCGCCCCAGAAAAAAAGAGCAGGGAGAAGAGGGGTGTTTGGTTGTGTTGTTCTCATTATTATTAATATTTTTTTCTTTTGGCATTAATACCATCTGTTCACCTGAACTACGGACCTTCTGTCTCTAGAAATCTTTTGGTATCTTCCCATCTGGACACACACAAAAGGATAAGGAAAAGAAAAGATGAAAGCGGGAGCCCCCCTGCAACAGGCTCAGCTTGGGGGCCGTGGCCAGGTTTGGCCACCACGGGGATCCACTGGGCTCAGCTTTGCTCCCAGCGGGATGGGATGACCCCCAGCTCCTCTGCAGGTGCCCCCAGGAGGAGGCTCGGTGTTGGGGGATGCTGCCCTCCTGCTCCACTGAGACCCTGCCCCGGGCTCTGGAGGTGGAACGGGGCACGCAGGGGGCCGGGAGCCTTTCCCTGAAATTGAAGTTGGGCCACTGGCCATCCCCACATGGGCTGGGAGGTGTCACCCGCTGCAGCCACGTCGAGCAGGACGGGGGGAACCGAGTCCTCACTGCTGGCGCTGGCAGTCGGCTGCGGATGGTCAGCAGTGCTGGGTGCCAGGAGCCCCCACCAGCCCGTGGAGGGCAGAGCCTGGGAGGCCGCTCTGCTTGCCAGGCAGTTTAGCAACTGGCCGGAGGTGACAAGGCAGAGGAGACCCCGTCCCACTGACGTGCCGGTCCTCGTCCTTCCCCAGCTTCGAGACAACGGTGTGAGCCCGACATCCAGAGCACGGCAGAGGGCTCAGCCCCGTTTCTGCTGTTTCTTCCCCCAAAGCTGGCTGGAGGCAGCACACGTGGGCAGGGTCCACGGTCCCTCCTAGTGCAAAACCCACCGGGGGCCCGAGGGACGACAGCGGGTTCCTGCCAACAGCGGGTTCCTGCCAACAGCGGGTTCCTGCCATCGCTGCCTCGGGGCGGCCGAGCACCGCGGGAGGAGGGGACAGAGGTGCCTTCCCTGCGCCCGCCGCGCACGGGGAGGGAAGGAAGGGACCATTTCGGACAGAAACAACCTACCATCCTCGTTCACCAGTCACTAACCAAGGGAGGAGGGGAGAAAAAGTCCAGCTCTTGGGTTTCTGCTTCTCGTGCCGCGGGACGTGCCCGCGGCGGGGTCGGTCAGTCACCGGCTGCGGCGCAGGGCAGTGGGAGCGCGAGGGACGCGCCGGCAGCAACGGGTTGTTGCCCCAAGGAAACCCTTTTGCTTCGTGGAAGTGCCTTTAAAGAACAGGTTAACGCCGAAGGTCACCTTGGGGAGGTGG
Source organism: Corapipo altera (assembly GCF_003945725.1). Lineage (NCBI taxonomy): Eukaryota > Metazoa > Chordata > Aves > Passeriformes > Pipridae > Corapipo > Corapipo altera. Next base: position 3,591,061 of record NW_020884933.1, read on the forward strand.
GAGCGTCGCTTGGTCTCCGGCCGGGAGGGTGGGAAGGGTTTGCCCCTCGGTGGGGAGGAGGAAGGAGTCCTTAGGACAAGTCTTCCACTGGCAGCTCCTCCTCCAGGTCCCTGTCGTCGGGAATCGTCACATTCTGGTTGGTGGTGGCCATCAGCGACACAGGTCTGCTGTCGTCCTCCGCCTCAGCTGGTTCCTCCTTCACGTGCACTGGGTGGCTGTGGGGGGGGAAGCCTTCAGCCTCGGGGGGCTGCTCCCCCCCAGCCACAACCCCACAAAGCTCTTGGTCCAAAACCCTCCTCACCCAGGGGACAGGAGCCATGGGAAGCAACGAGCAGCTCCTGGTGCCCGATGTGTCACCGTCCTTTAGCTCCAGACCCTCCAGCACCCCAGTGCCCCCCACCAGCACCATCCCTGCTGTCCCCCAGGCTGACCTGTACTGCTGCGGGGACAGGCGCGGGCTGTTGCTGCCGTTGCTGTTGACCTGCTCCACGGTGCTGCTGACGTCGTCGTGGCCCACGTGCAGCATGGCACTGGCCGAGCTGGTGTTGATCATGGTGGGGCTGTTGAGCAGCGGGAAGCTGCTCTCTGCCAGCGCAGCCTGCAGGGGCATCAGAGAATCAGAATGGTTTGGGCTGGAAGGGACCTCAAAAAACACCAGTTCCACCCCCTGCCACAGGCAAGGACACCTTCCACCAGACCAGGTTGCTCCAAGCCCCTCTAACCCAGCCCTGAACACTTCCAGGGATGGGGCAGCCACAGCTTCTCTGGCAACCTGTGCCAGGGCCTCCCCACCCTCATGGGGAAGAACTTCTTTTGTATCTCTAACCTAAATTTCCCCTGTTTCAGTTTGAACCCATTCCCCTTGTCCCTCACTACAGTTCCTGATGAAACAAGACCGTGGAGGGGTTTAGTGCCCCCATGTCCCAGTCAGGGACAGGACGGGGTCCTTACCTGGTAACTTGCATTAAGTGCTCCGTAACCGAGTCCTGAAATCATATTTTTGACTAAGGTCGGACTCCTGCAGAAAGAGAGAAAGCAGAAGGACGCAGGGCTGAGCGCTGCTGGCCTGGGGACAGGGACGCTGGCGGCAGGGGCAGGTGTGAGCACAGCCCCCAGGCTGTGTCCATGGCAAAGGAGCACCCACCCTGTCATCTTTGGTGGCCTTCGCTTTTGGTACTCGTGCTCGTCCACGGTCCACACGGCTCCCTTGACGTTCTCCACGCGCACGAAGCACTTGTGCAGGCTCAGGTTGTGGCGGACGGCGTTCTGCGGGCAGAGAGGGCAGGAGCTCAGTGGTGTGACCCTCATCCCACTGCCCAGACCCTCCTCTTCCTCACCATCCTCCTCCTTGGCCAGCCCCGCAGGTCCCCACAGCTCCGGGCTGTCCTGGACACCCCAACGTTCCCCCCCCAAAGCCACCCAGGCTGCTGTGAGTGCTCCCCCACTCCACCAGCGCTGAGGGGGTTGAGTTGTTGAGCCCCCAAACCACACGTGGGACATGACCCCGTTTTGAGGACCTTGGCCAGATGCTGAGGAAGGGGGGACAGTATGGGACAAGTGACAGCAGCAAGGACTGGGAGCAGAACCACCCTCTCTGCTTGGCAAAGCCAGCTAATCTTTCCCTTTCTTTTCCTTTCCCCCACCCTCCCCTTTTGGTCCTTTCCCTCCCTTTCTTCTTTACATCGACCATCTTTACATTTCTAAATGTAAAATAAAGAGACACACACGTAGGCAGACAGCACAGCCCCGAGAGATACCAGCTCCCTTTTCCCCTTCCAACTCCCTGCCATTTGCTACTGCCCCTATTTCATTACCAATTTTAATTTGCCTCTAATTAAATCCTGTGTATTTTTCCGACTCACTTGCTAATCCATGAGGGAGGCAGGAGGCTGGAGTGGAATCTCTCCGAGCTATAATTACAAAGGGCCTAATCACGCCGGGGCTCTGCCTTTGAATAAATTTCCTTGCATTAAGGTTCTCAGATTCTCTGCCTTGCAAATGAGAATGACCCCAATTTCAGGAAGTTGGCCTCGGAGGGTTTTTTTTTTCTCCCTTTTTTTTTTTTTATTTCGAGTCCTGATTCGTGATGAGAGACTAATTCGTTACGCTAAAACATTAACAGCAATTTAAAAGGTCGAACGGGGGCTGTATAAACAAAGGAGCTGGCCAGCACAACAAGGGAGAGGAGACACAAGGACTGAGCCCCCCCTCCACAGGCAATTGCCAGTGCCCAGAACCTCATCAGATGGCACCATCACCCCTTTTGCTTCTCATTTAAGGAGAAAAACAAACAAAGCTGGGCTCTTCCCTTGTCCTCCATCCATCCTTTCCCCCCCAAACCCCCTTCCAGCCGTGCCACAGTGCCCTGTGCTGACACCACGGCCAGGTGACACGGTGACAGGCAGCAGGGCCGGGCTCTGGCTCCTCTGGCCCTTTGGCAGAGCACAGTCCAAAGGGGAAACTTTGTAAGCAGCTCTCAGAGCTCCCGGGGAAGGAGATTTGGGCCCAGCCAGTGCTGTCTGATGTGATTTTTGGGGGGGAACCCCTGCAGGACCCCACAAATCAAGAGCTGACCCAGCCTCTCAGGCGTGGTTGAAGCCAGGTCCTGGGGTCCCAGCTCAGAGCCACTGTCACTGTCACCCAAAGGGACATGCTCCATTTGGGCCATGCCCTGCTGGGAGGCACCACTCAGCCTCAAACCCTGTGCTGGCACCTCCCAGGGTCGGGCTGCACAGCACTGTGAAGACAGACATCCCAGGGACCTGGAATTCCAAGGAGGACCCCGAAACCCATGGGGGAGCAGGACAAGCCCCTGTACCCCACTCTGTCCTTGCACCATCCCCTGCCTGGGGTCTGAAGTCCAGCCAGGGCTGGGGCCTTCCACTGCCCTTGAACCCTGTCCCTGGTGAGCAAACACAGGACATCCCTCCCTGGCCGGATCCTGCCCACACTCCCCTTCCTCCCTCCTCCCTGTGCAGGGGGCTCCTCATCCAAGCAATGCCCTGATTGCAGCCACGAGCATGGCAAAGCAGAACCTTCCCTGCCCACAGAGACACAGGCCCAGCAGTGCCCACATCCCCCTCTCTCCCTGGTGACAACCCCCTAGCACCCGGGTGGGGATGTGCCTGCAAAGGCTCCAGAGGAGGTAAAATAAATCCTGGCAGTGGGCAGGATGTGGTTCAGCATCCCCAGAGCCTGGGATGCCCCATCCCTGTGCTGGGTGTTGGGCAGGGTGCTGTGCCCAGGACACGGAGGAGGTGCCAGGTGAGCCCCCCATGGCATGGGATCCACCCCCACGGTGCCTCAGCCCAACGTGGCTTTTGTGTTTCGACAGTGTTTGTTCAGAGCCAGACCCGGCTGCTCTGTTTGCTTCTCATCTCTCTCCTCTAATGATGTTTGCTTTACACCCTCCACCCACTCCCTGGGCTGTGCTGGGGGCTTCCTGTGGGTCCCCCTTGCTATGGGGATGGGGCACCCACCCTGGTCCCCAGCACCCCTGTCCCATCCCAGGGGAGCTCCAGGAGATGAGGGAGAAGCTGCAGCAGAAATGGTGGTTTTCAAAGAGAGGAAATACACAATTTTTTTCCATGTATCCCACTCCTTCAGAAGAAGCCTGACCTTGGACACTGGAAGTTATGAAGAGAAGTATCCCTCCCTCCAGCTCTTTTTAATCTCCTGCCATCCCCTTTGGTGATAGAATAGGAAAAAATAAAGAAAAAAACAATGGGAAGCAGAAGGGCTGGGAGATGCCCTTCTCCAACCCTGCCCTTGGTAACACAGGGTGCGGGGAAGCCGCAAAAAACCTCCCAAAATATTTATTCCTTCCAGCTAATAAAAAGGTGGGAAAAAGACGTTTCACCTGCCATCATCTCATTCCAGAGAGGGGGAAACTGAGGCACAGAGCAGGTGAAGTGCTGCCCTGGACAGTGCTGGGAGCAGTGACAGCCAGAGTGGGCTCTGCCCCAGTGCTCCCCATTGCTGCCCACCGTGTGCCCAGTGTGGGGTGTCCCCAGGCCGGGGTGGTGGTGGCAGTGGTGGCAGCAGTGGCAGTGGTGGCAGCAGTGGCAGCAGTGGCAGTGGTGGCAGCAGTGGCAGGGGCCAGCGATTCTCGTGGTGCAGTTGCAGTGCTGCCCGTGTGCAGCGAGGGGCACTCCAGACCGACACAGCCCGTGGCCAGCCCCAAAACTGCCCCAGCACCCGGCTGCTCCTGCCCAGCCCCATCCCAGTGCCGGGATGCTCCAGATGGCAGGGCCCACCCAGAGTGCTGGGGAGCCAAAACCCCTGCTATTCACCCAAAAGTTTTCTGCAGATCCCAGTTTGGATCTGCCACAGCGACACACGGGGGCCCTGGGCTCTGGGAGAACTGATTCCTCCTCCTCCTCAACCCTCTCAAAATGCTCCACCTCGCTTGCACCTCGCTGATTCTAATTATTTTTATTTTAAACTAACACGTGTCTCTCTGCCACTTCACTCCTTGCTGCCCCGAGCAGGAGGGAGCTGCAGCAGGAAACAATAAATAAGTGAATCTTCCCTGGACGAGGCAATAACTAAATCACAGAACTGCTCCTTCCACAACTCCCTGCTCCTCTGAGATGTGTTTTCTCAAATCTCAATTTCTAAATAACCAAGGGGGAAGCAGCCCCAGCACCCACGTGCTGCCCCCAAATTCACCTCCATCAGCCCCCCCCTCTTTCAGTACCTGCCTGTACAGCACCGTGCACCGGGTGGGGGGGACCTGACGGGCACAGGCACCTGCGTGGGGTTTGGCAGAGGAGTTCCCCTTACTGATGGTCCCCCTGCCATCCCCACTCTTCCTTCATCCCCCTGGCCCAGCACCTGCACCCCCAGCCACCACTGAGGCCCAGCCACCTCATCTCTCAGAGTCACCTGCCCCCAGGTTATCATTAACCTTCTTTGTTATTTCAAGTGTCTCTCTTTTGTCTCTGCCCTTCTCCTCCAGCCTCAGCTCCACAGAAAAGCCCAGCACAGGGATGATGTGCCCTCACAGACCAGGGATGCATTTTGGGCAGGGAAAATGGGGGATTTATCCATAAAATCATCTCCTGCACCATCTCAGAGCTGTGCAATGAACCGATCCTTTACCAGAGGTGCCCACACAAGCTGGAGCATCTCCTGCAGCAGGGAGTCCCCAGTGGGATGGGGTGAGCCCAGGTGGGGTGGGGTGAGCCCGGGTGGGATGGGGTGAGCCTGGGTGGGATGGGGTGAGCCCACGGTGCCAAGCAGGGCTGTTCTCACCTTCCAGGTGGCCGTGTTCCTCCGGAAGTAGGCAAACATCCGCGTGAACCAGTTATAGATTTCATTCAACGTTAGCTGCCTGTCGGGGGTCTCCAGGATGGCCTGGGGAACCAGAGAGGGGACAAGAGCATCACTCACGATGCCCTGCTGGGGTTCGACACCCGTCCCACGGTGAGGCACGAGGGGCAGAACGGGGGGTTCAGTGGATGTGGGGGCTCCCCCAGGACAGAGAGAGTGGGGGAGAGCACAGCTGTGCCCGAGGTGCTCCACAGGCAGGTCTCGGGGTGCAGAGCTGGACCCCAGGGCACGGGGAGCCACTGACCTGCCGGATGAGCGAGGCGTACGTGAAGGGCGGCCGGACGTCGGCGTTCTTGTAGAACTCGTGATTCTGTGCAAGTTCTGGGGGGAGACAGGAAAGGGGAGGGCGAGGGGTGAAGGGACCCGCTTTGGGACCCAGGGACTGCAGCGTGGAGGGTGCTGAGCCCCAGCCCGGAGCTCACCTGAGGATATTGGGGTGCAGAACTTCTCCGAGTTCCTCCTGCGGATGGGCCCCACGTTGTGTAAAGTGGAAGAGCTGATGACGGAGGGGCCCTGCCGCAGGGGGGTGATGGGCGCCGTGGCTGAGGTGGGGGGATGAGGTAAACCGTCGGGAAACGTGTCGGAAGTGCTCTTGGAGAGGGTGGCACTGGAGACCAGGTTCAGCTGCACAGACAGGGGAAGGCAGGACGGGTGGTTGGGAAGGCAGGGGCTGGGAGAGCCCCCGGCACAGCGGGAGCTTGGGAGGGCTGAGCTGGCTCGTGCCCCAGAGCAGGCAGGGAGGGGCTCGCAGGGGGGACACTTGCTGGGCTTGGCAGGGATGGGATGCAACCAAGGGATGGGGATGCAACGGCAGGAGAGGACACAACCATGGGATGGGATGCACCTACGGGCCTGGATGCATCCACTCTGTCCATACCACAGAGCCCACCCGGTGGTGACCATGCACAGGGCAGAGAGGGGACAGCAGTGAGGGGGAAGGGGAGGACAGGGGGTGGCTGTGGGGATGTAGAGGGCAGGAAGGGAACTCACGCTTACAGGCTGGCTGAAAGGCTTTGGCTCTGAAGGTCTCATGTGAAGATGGGCCATCATTGCTTGGAGACGCTCGCTCTCCTTGGCCAGCTGTGAGAGGCAAGGAGCAGGAGGGAGATGGTCAGGCAGTGCCCAACTCACCATGGAGGTGCCCGTGGCCTGGAGGAGCTGCCAATGAGCCCCCAGCCCTGGTCTGGGCAGGCAGCCCAGACCCTCTGTGTCTCCCCAGGTGCCACCTCCTGCCTGATGCTGGTTCCTGAGAGCCCCAGTGGGGCTGTGGCTCCATGGGGTCTGCAGCACCCATTGTGGGGGGCACGGGGGCCATTCCAGCTCCGTGTGTGCAGTTAGATGAAAAATCTATGGTGAAAGGGAGCCCCTTCCCATCCCTTCATGCTGCCACTCACCAGCAAGGCCACCCACTGCAGCTCTCATGCTCCCTTCCCAGGTGCTCTCATGCCTGTGCCCTGGTGTCTGCTGCCCCTGTCCCCTTCGCCCTCCTCCTGCTCCCCAGCAGCTCCCTGTCCCCCCACCCAGCCCTCCATCCATCCCCCTGGACTCCCAACATTGCTCTAACTGCACCTCCCTCCTGTTTACTCCCCGGAGTGCGGAGCAGGGTGAAATATTCACTGTGGCACCAGGAGAGATTTTGAGCCCGGCGGAGGCGATGGGACCTGACACCCGCTCTCTCCTCCGTCACCTTCCCTTTCCACCAGGACCCTCAAAGCTTGGGGCTCGGCCACCTCCCCGCACGCCGCCAGCTCCCACCAGCCCAGCCCAGCCCCATCCCTGGGCAGGCACCGGGGCCAGGCGAGGAAGGAGTTAAAGGCAGGAGCCAGAGCGGAGTTTGCTGCAAGTTTGGAGCAGCTCAGATGCTTTCGTGCTGTCGTGGTGCTCATTAGAGCTGACAGGTCTCCCCTCGTGATGCAGACGCTCCGCGCCGGCACAGCGGGAGCTCCGCGCTCTAAACTTCATAATTGGTGGCTCCGTGGCAGGTTCCTCTCTGCACACACAGCTCTGCTCGCCCTTCAGCTTTTTTTTTTTTTCCCTTTCCCTCCCCTCTTTAAGCCCCAGTAATTGCTTTCAACCTCTCGCTTTGGCGAGGGCCGGCGAGCAGGATGGATTGCAGGGATCACCCAGGAGGCTGCAGCCTCTCCTCGATCCCACAGCTCCCCCCGAGCTGCTGTGACTCAGGGTGGAGGCTCCCAAGGGTGCCCCACATCACATCCCACTGTCCCCTGGGCCAGTGTACCCTGTGATGTCACGCACACACTGCCCTGAGCTCCTGCCAGCCCCAGCCGGGCACCCAGGCACTGAGACACCACGGGGGTCTTGGTGACTGACCCCCTGACAGACCCCTGCCCTGTCCCTCTTTCAAGTCCTGAGATGAAAACTCCCCATTTCCTCCCCTCTTCCCCCCCTCCCTTCTCCATTAACCGAATTATGCACAGCACGTCGGGGAGCCAGAGATGCTGAGAGAGGCTCTATTTAAAGAACTTGCCTTTCCAAAAATAGCACCCCAAGTTGGGCTCCACAGACCACGCTCAGCCACCAAAATAAGTGGCCTGATTTCCAAGGACCCCAGTGGCCCTGCAGCTCTCACGGAGGTGGCACAGCTCATGTCCCACCTGTGGGACATGAACCCTCCTGGCAGCACGTGCCTCCCACATCTGTGGCATCTCCCTGAACCCACAGGGACACTCTGGGCAGGAGGGATGGCTTGTCCTTTCCTCCAGCCCCATCACAGGGATGCTGGTATGGGGGGACCATATTGAGATTTGCCCAGGGCTTCATTTCCACCCAGATGCAGCCCAGGGCCAACACTGCTGTTTGGGAAGGATGTTTGAAATGAGTCCCCAGGTGGGTGGTTATGGTCCCCAACCTCCCTGCTGCCCCCTGAGGAGAGCAGCCAAGGCATGGAGTGCAGAGGGAGAAGGAGATGGCTTTTTACACCCATGTCCATGGAGGCAGGGGCAGCACCCACCTGTATCTCCAGCTGCTGTACCACTTGCATCTGGACTCGACACTGGGCCGTGCTTCGGTCATCAAGTGCATGTTCTGTGTTGAGGTGTCTGGGGAGAAGAACACAGAGGGTTATGCCTGGACATGCCCAAAATGCTCCCCCTCAGCTGGGGCCACACCTGGGATCAGCCCTGACCTGCAAATTGCTCAGGGATGGTCTGGCACTGGTGCCCCAAGTGGGATGAGCAGAAAGGAAACTGAGGCACACAAGTGACTGAGCAAACCAGGCTGTGCCATCTCCCCAGACCTGGGCTGGAAGAGGGCCATACCCACCCAGCCCTGCCTGTGGCAACCACACGGTGTTTAGGAGCAGCCACTGCCTGATGGAAAGCCCACGGATTTTCCTGGAGAAGGCTGCTGGCAGGAGGTGCCAGGAAGACCTGAGAAGCAGGTTTCCAGGACAAAGGTGTGATTATGGAGGTTGACTTACACCCTCTAAGGAAACCCCCGAAGGCAGAAGGTGGCATTTCCAGGGTGTTCCTCATCCTACCACTTTCATGCCTCGTGTTTATGAGGCGCTTTGTGTTTATGAAGCAGAAGGACCTTTGGTCCTCACTGCTCTCCCTCCTCCTCGGGGAGGGGTAGGACTCCTGGGGATGTCACTTGCTGCAGAGGCAGGGACATCCCAGCAGCCCCTTGTGGGGGTCCTCACCCCCAAACCCAGCAGAGCAGCAGCCTGGGGATGCCCCCAGGAGAAGGTGCCCCAGCAGCAGGGCAGGAGTCTCACCCGGCTGTTTGTGAGAGACTTCCAGCCCCAACTTGCACAAACAAGGCAGGTAACTGGGACCAGCTGCCAAGCCTGTAGTGAGCAAACCCCCCTGTGCCCCAGCCCCGCTCCTCTCCCTGTACAGCAGAGCAAGGGCACAGCTGCTTCTCCAGGGAAAAGGCTGTCAGAGCCCAGGCTGTGCCAAACAGAAATGGAGACATCTCCCACTGACCCTGTCCCTCATAAATCACTGCTCAAAGGCCATGCTGCCCCTTTCCACCCCAACCCTGGGGCTCTCTGAGCTGCTCCACGGAGGTGATGCTCAGAGCAGGCTCAAAGCCAGTGCTCAGACTCAAGGCCAGGCCCACTCTCCAGCTGGGCTCGGCCTTTGGGAGCTGGAAGTTTTCTATCTGCCTGTCCCACAGCCTGACATGTCCCCACATTAGCAGAGAGGGGACAGAAGCCCTTCACCAGTGTTTTTGGGAGGCTGTCCCTTGGGAAGGGGGACAGGCAGGTGGGACGCAGGGATCCCACAGCCCTGGCTGGCACAGCACAGCTCTCCTGACACTGTCACCCAGCCCTGGCCATCCCCTGCCAACTCCAGCTCCAGCTTCCAAACCAGAGCTCACTCATCTGCCCTGTGCCATTCAAACATGCCCTGCAAGGTGGGAGGAGATGCCTCATCTGGGTTCACCCCATGAGTCAGAGGCAGAGGAAAGAGGACACAGGAGCCTGAATCACTCACTCACTCACCACCCCAACCTCCCCAGGCTGCCTTCACACCTCCTCATCCTCCCGTGTAAGGCCTCTGCCCAGCTCCTTCCCTGGGAATGAGGAGGCTGGTGAGGTCCGAGGGATGCTCTCACCGGAGCCAGAGGCGTGGCAGAGGGCAGGGTCAGTCTGTAAAACCCCAAAACCTGGCTGATGGAGAGCCCGGCGCCTCGGCCGAGCAGACAGCCGGGGAGGCGGGGGAAGCAGCGAGCGAGCCCGTCAGTTCCTTCTGATGTCTTTGCTAAAAATCCTGGCTACAAAGAGATCTAATTGCAAATGAACTAATTAAGTAAACCTCTGACGAAGCGTGAAAACAATTTGTTTGACCCTGACGCTGGCAGAGGGCTCTGCGACAGCAGAGTTAATCAGTCAGCGCCGGAGCCCACAAGCGGTGTCAGCGGGGCTCCCGCGCCGCCATCTGCTCCCCCCGCGCCCCCCAGGAGGGAGCTGGGAGCCCCCCGTGCCTGCTGCCGGCGCCTGCCCGCTCCTGCCTCCTGCACGGGGTCTCTCCTTCTCTGGAGTCATCGACTCATCGAATGGTTTGGGTTGGAAGGGACCTTAAAGCCCATCCAGTTCCACGCCCCTGCCATGGGCAGGGACACCTTCCACCAGCCCACACCGTGCCCCCAAGCCCCGTCCAACCTGGCTTTGGACACTTCCAGGGATGGGGGACTCCAGCAGCAACCCCTGGTGCGTTTTCTCCTTCTGCATGGGGTCCCCCTGCTCTGGGCAGACACTTTGGGGTGTCTGGACCTACTTCCAGAGTTTTCCCCTCCACCAGCTCCGTTCTGCCCCAGCCTCAGAGTGTGGGTTGTCCCCTTGTCCAAAAAAAAAAAACCTCCCTCAAAAAAGGGACACTTACTTGACAAACTGTCCCAAGTCCTCACAGAGGGTTTCGCAGCCAGGCCACTTGCACTCTCCGTGGCCATAGAGTGGGTGGGAGCCAGGGGTCTCTTCGTGGGAAGAGCTGCAGAAGAGGGAAAGGGGCCATGAGACAGGGTAGCTGGGATGCTCCAGCATTCCCGTGCACAGGGACAGCCCTGGGGCACCCACAGGAGATCCCCCAGTGACGTCTCACTGTCCTCCACGGGCACACGGGTGCAGCAAAACAGCGACAGGACTCGATTATGGGGCAGGCAGAATCTCCCCTCACCCAGCCCAGCCCTGCTGCCAACCCCACAGCCGACAGACCCCGGCCCCTTCCACCTCTCCAGGAATAAAAACACAAAGTGCCAGGGCCCGACCCGGCTCTACCTGTCCCTTCTGGGCGTGTGCATGGTGCTCTGTCCATTGGGCAGAGGGTGATGGGAAATGGGAGGCGAGACCTTGGCGGCCGAAAACGAGGTAGAGTTGGAGGTGTTGGTGGTGAGGTCAAGACCTTCTTGCTTAATGCTGTCCTCGACGGGCTGGGCAGCCGTGACCTCCTTCCAGAGCTGCTGGAGGTCTGAGGGGCACACGGCTACGGCAGGAGAGAGAGCTCGGGGTCAGCAGGGGCACCCACAGGGTCCTTCCCTGCCCCCTGGCACAGCTTAGCTCCCCAGACCTCGCCCAGCACGGGGAAACCATCACCCAAAGCCAGGTCCAGCCCACAACACCAGCAGTGGCAAGGGGAGGCTGCACAGCCCCATCAGGGAGCCCAAAACAAGGTGCTCTCAGCACCCAGGGAGCCACACAGAGCTGTTCCCAGAAGGGAGGCGACCCCTTCTCCCCACACCCTGGCACCCCTATGCCAGAGGAAGAGGTGCCCCAGTCCTGCACTGCTCTGCCAAAGGAACACGGAGCCCAACCCTGCACCAGCTCTGCCCGCTGATGCCATCAGACCCCAACTTTGGGGGCATTAGAAAAAGCAACAGCACAGCCCCTCCCCAGCCCCCCTCACCCACAGCAGGGCAATCTGCAGCCATGGGCCCCCCCCATGCAGGGCACCCCACTGGGGGTCCTTACCTTGGGGCAGGGTCTGCAGGGGCACCGTGCCCTGCCCTGGTGGGAGGCTCACCAGGCCCTGGCGCTGCAGGTTTAACAGGTGCTGCTGCTGGAGCTGCTGCATCTGCAGGAGCTGCTGCTGGAAGGCCAGCTGCTTGTTCCCCAACGGCTGCCGAGACAAAAGGGACAAATCCAGGCGCCTTATTCCCAGCCCCGCAGGGGAGGCAGGGGCTGGGGGCCGAGGGGAGGGGTGCTGGCAGCCAGGGGTGCCCGTGGTGGGGGCACTGGGGCTGCCCCTGTCCCCATCCTGCTGCCGGGCCTGCTCAGCTCACGGCTGAGCCGGACGGAGGCTTTGATCTATCGGAAGAGGAGGGGAAGGAAAGGAAAAGGGGAAGGGAAAATAAAGCACTGGAAAGAGAGGGAGTGAGCGGAGCTGGGAGTTGCTCGGAGCAAAGAACCAGCTGTGCTGGGAGGTGGGTGTGAACCCCAACTGTGGGGTACCATGGGGGAGGCTCAGCTGCAATGTCGTTGTAAAAAAAGGGGGTTCCCAGCACCCTGGATGCACAGGACCCTCCTTTAAGCCAGAAAATTATCCCTATTTGCCAAAATCGACCGCTATGAGCCCCTCCGTGGTGAGGGGCTGAAGCCAACTGTCTGCAGGGAGGGGGTGCCCAGTGCCAGTACCGTTGCCCCCACCCCAGCCACAGGCACCCCCCGGGTAGGGGACTCTCCCCCCATCCCCAGGAGCCAGCCGTGCTCTGACCAGCATCGCTGGCCCTAAACTAGTTAGGCAGGACGGGTCCCTGGGGAGGCGCCGAGAAATCCATGAGAATTAAGTGAAGGGGAGAGAATTCAATTAGGGCTGGGGACAGGCAGCTGCTAATCCGAGCCGGGCAGGAGAGGGGAGCTGCCCCGGGGCTGCCCGGCCTCATTAGCGGGGCAGGCGGCTCCGTGACCCCGTGAACCCCCCGAACCCCCCTGTTTGGGCAGACGGTGCCTGCAGGGAGTGAGGAGCCGGAGAGCACCGGCCAAGCCCCTGCTGGAGCACATCCCCCACCTCACTGCACTCGGGAGTGGGGGCACTTTGCAGCCCCCCAAAGATGTATTTCCATGTCCGTGTCCTTACTGATGAGCACAAGAGCTGTGCTATGGGAAATGTCCTTGTTCTTCCTGAGTGTTATAGGGATTCAGGCCCCGATGCACTGGGAATCCCAGGGACCTGGCACATCTCCTGATGGTCCCTGAGGCTACATCAGCAGAGAACAGTAGACAGACTCTCCATGGCAATCCCAGTCCATGACTGAGTTTGGAATCAGCACATGCTGCTGTACCCACATGGGCCCATGGGATGCAGGCGGATCCCTGTGGATGCTCAGCCGTGGCTTTGTGAATCAGAGGGAGAGGACAAGATCCAGACACTGCCCTACAAACCCCTATGCTCTGCAAAGTCAGGCACAACCACGAATCCTATCTAGGGCACAGAGACAGTTTATTCCAGTTTCTTCAGCCTCAGAGGAATATGCAGACCCTCCCTGCCCTGTCCACCTCTGGGCCACGGTGGAATTGTCCTCCCCAGCGTCAGGTCTAGATCCTCCCTGGCTCTGCCTCAGCCCTGCACCTCTGAGGCTTAAAGATTAAGGCACAAATCAAAGCGATTTCTGCTCAGTGAAGAGAAATCCCTGTGCTCACCCTCGCTTCTGAGCCAGGAAGGCTTCAGGCCATGGGATCAGCAGGATACAGGAAAACAGGCAGGACCAGGCTGCAGCCAGAGGGCTTCAACAGAGGCAGCTCTGTCCCCCACCGTGTCCCCTCCCGGCAAGAGAAAGTTCTGCCACCACGTGGGATGGACACGAGTGCCCTTGCCTTGGTTAGAAACAGCAGCTGGGATGGGATGGGACAGGATGGGATTCTCCTCCTCTTCCCGGCTCCGCCACCGCCCTCCCCGGGGGCCCCGGGGCAAGCCCGAGCTCTGCTCCAGCACAGCCTCATTCACGTCACTTCCAGACTGTGGAGCAGGAGGAACTGGGAGTGGATGAAGGGATGAAGTCATGAGGATCCCTGCACATGTCCCTGAGCCCCACAGCCTGGCTGGGCTCTCCCAGCCCGGCCTGACCGGAGCTGTGGCCGGTGGAGTCGGACACCCCGAGCCCCCGGGCAGCCCTGACCCACACATGGTCTGGCAGGGATGGTGTTGTCCAGGTTGAACCTGGACCTTGACATGCTTCAAATCCACATGTGCATCCCTCCAGTTCACCAGACCACAAACACAGGGACCAACCCCAGGAATATGAGTCCTGGTGCTGCTCTGAGTCAAACCAAGGACCCGGGGAAGCCAATTCGCCATCACTGGGGAACAACTGTGGCACCACAGACCTCTAAACCCCTGAGGAAGGCTGAGGAGGTGCACCCACCTGCAGACTCACCCTCCAACCTGCAGGTTCCATGCCAAATTCTCCCTGGAGAAGGCAGGGCAGGGAGAACCTGGATTACAGCCCCAGCCTTACGGAAAACCTCACGTGCCAGTCCTCACCCCACGAGTTCTGCTCCCCTCGGAAAAGCCACCCGAGTCCCCCCCAGAGGGGGCCCCCAGCACCCACCAGAGGAGCTGGCTCTGTGTAAGGGTCAAATCCTGCACTGGGGCCCCCCCAGCCCGTTCCCAGCCCCCGTCCCAGTGCAGGGCCAGGGTCCCGAGCGCTGCCGTGCATTAGACGCAGCTGAGCGGGTGCAGCTACGGGGTAAGAGCCGCCGTCACTTTGATTTATGAGCACATCAGGAGGAGTTTCACTGTGACACGCGGGACTGACAGGAGCAGTTCATTAAGCTGACACTGGGGTGAGGCGCCAGCAGCCCCCCTGCGCCACCCCCTCCCCAACCCCTCCTGCCTCGGCAGAGGGACAAACCCCCGCCCCCAGCAGCTCTGGGGGCACACAGAGACCCTCCAGCCTCGCCCTCAGGGAATACTGGGGCCTCTGCAGCCGGATGCCCCTTGCAGCACTGGGCTTGGAGAAGCCAAGTGTTCAGGGAAGAGCAGGATATGAGGGTGAGGGGCTGCCTGGAGCTTCCAGCCCTGCACCACAGCTCCTTGTTCCCCCCACACCCACGATGCTGCTGGGGGTGGGGGTTCACCATCACACCCTAGCACAGGAAAATGCTCCAGGAGGACTGGGATGTGCTGCAGCTCAGCCCCATCCCAGTGGGATTCATGGATTCATGGATCAGCTGCCTTGCTTGGCCCCTTCCTCACGCCCCCACTGTGGCACAGCTTCCCCCAGCCAAGGGACACACAGCACCCCCAGGACAGGATGCTGCCAACAGGCTCTTCTGACACGTTTCCATCCTCCTTTCCTGTTCTCCCCTTCCCCTTCCCTGCTGGGGGACTCCCAACTGTGCTGCTCCCGAGGAGATCTGAGCTGCTCCTCCAGGAGATGCTGCTCCCTGCTCTCGGCACCTTCCCAGCTCCTGCTCCCGCAGCCGAGCTGCTGGCTCACAGTTACGGCGAGAGGAGCCCTCGGAATGGGGCAGAGGGGAAGCAGAAGGTTTACAACCCTCGCAGCGGGGCTGTAATGAAACCCGGCCGCGGGTTTCCAGGAAGGAGCCGACGCCGGCCAAGAGCGGCTCTCCGGCGGCATCCCAGACACGCCAGCTATTCCCTGTGCCATCGGGGCAGCCACGGCAGGCAAAGCAGAGCACGGGCTTTATGAACAGCAGCTGCCCACATTCTTGGGGTGAGCCCAACCCCACAAAGCCCGTCTGGGGGGTCTGGGGAGGGGAAACACTGACATCCACTTGCTGGGACCCCCTGGGTGCTTTTCCTAGCCATGATGCTGCCAGGAGCTGGATACACACCTCTCCAGCAGCATTTGATGCCCCTTCCCCCCCACCAGCCTCTCTTTCTTAGTGGATGAATCTCCCGTTTCCTCTGTACCATTTAATTAGAAGTTAACACGTGCTTTTTAAACCGGAGCCCGCTAAGCAAGTGCTTTGTTAGAGCTTAATTATATCCCCGCTCAGAGCTGCAACAGAACATCGCCACGGCCAAGAGGAAAGTCCTTGAGGAAGCTCAGATTTATGCCTCCCCCGTTCCTGGAGCACCAGCAGCCACTCCAGCTCCTGCAGATGGCTCTGATAAACCTGACCCTGTAAATATGCCACCACCCCGCAGTGAAAGCCCAGGTCAGTCTGCAGAGACTGCAGTAGGTGCCAACCCGACCCTGAGCCACTCCAGCCACCCTGGTCCTCTGATGCCAATGTGTTTTTGCCATCAAGTCCCCTCTTTGCCACACCAATGCAGAGTCTGGGCTTAAAATCTTTCCTGCCCCCCCAAAAAAGTTGAATTTCAGCCCTGAGGACGGGTGAGTATTAATCAGGGTGCTGGATTTGTGGAGGGGTGATTGCCACGAACAGCCCCAGCACCCCAATCCCCTGCTTGCACTGATGCTTGGCCAAGGACGTGGAGTGAGTGGCTCAGCCCCACGTCCCTCTGTGCTGGGCACCCAGGGAAGGACACTGGATAGAAGGGCAGCAATGCCAGGTATGAATCAGCACGTGCACTGCACAGAACACCCCACCCAGGACCATGTGCAGCAATTTGGGGAGAGAGAGAGGCAAAAACATATAAGGAAAAGGAAGGGAGTGGTGCTATCTGCCAGTTGGTGCTGGTCCCCAGCCTCTGTGTGACTGGCACATCCCCAAAATACAGCCACAACACCAGGCAGGGCATCACTGTGGGAAAGGACAGCAAAAACTGTTGTGTAAAGGGAGTTATACAACACTGATGGAATCACATGGGCATGAAATGCTTCTCCACCAGGCACCCACCTCCCCAGCACAGGGCCCACTGCTGCCAAAACGGTGCCAGCAGGGGCTGAGAGCATCCCCTGGCTGAGTGTCTCCCGTTGGAAAAGCCCTTTGCTGGCGTCACTGCTACTCCACACAGTGCTGGGGTTTTGGAAAACCGCCCTTCCTGGCAGGAAAAGCCCTGCTTTGGGTTCCCATCTGACCAGCCCTGCCTACTTGCCAGGGTGCTGCTGTACCAGCTCAGCCAAGACTGGGCTGTCCAACTCGAGCTGTGCCAGGCAAGGGCTGAGCTGAGCCTCCTCTGCCCCCATCCCAGGGGGAACTGGGGAGCCTTGCTCTGTGCTGGGGGCAGTGACCTGCCCCTGTCCCTGGGGAGGGTCCAGCAGCCCCACAGCCCTGACCTCACTACTCCCCACACACCCCACAGTCTCTGGACACGCTGCTGAGAACGATGCAGCTCGGTGCACGTGCCAGATCACAGACAGGAGGAGGAAGAACAACAACTCCCAGCACCTGGACTGGCCATCCAACACCCCCCGGAGCAGGATGCCCCTGTGTCCCATCCCTGCTGGCTCCCTGCTGCCCGGGGTGCTGGGGTTCCTGCACACCTTGTTGTGCTCCGGTCCTCCTTTAATTTGCCGCCAGATCTGATGGCCCAGTGCCCTCCACGTGAGCTCACCTCTTTGGGTTGCTGCTTTCCAGCTTGCTGCTGTGTCAATAGCTGCAGGTGAAGCTGCTCCTGTTGCTTCTTGTAGTATTCCTGCAGCTGGGAGGGGAGAGAGCAACCGGATTAGCAGCAGAAACACCCCAAGCCCAGTACCAGGCTTTGCCACAGCCACGTCAGCTCCTGGCACTGTGTCATCAGGGTAGGCTCCTGGCTGCAGGGTGGAGGGAAAGGACCCACCAGAGGAGTCAGGGCACCAGAAGAACCCTAAGCACATGTTCCCAAAGGCTCTGGATCCCCACAGCAAGTGAAATCTCCCAACATCAGCAGTGCCAAACCCGCTGCTTGTTTTAATGTCCCTTAGAAGCAGCCCTGGGTGCTCTGGCAGCAGGGTGTTTCAGCAGTGGGGAAACCCCATTTTCGGCACAGTGGGACCCCAAAACCCCCCTGGCAATCGCAGTGGGAGTCAGGGGGACTCCCAGCTGGGAAGGGGTCAGAAGCAGCCACAGCCCCTGGTCTGGCTGGTGCAACCCTACGAGTGCTGGGGGCTCAGCCCTGCACCCCCTCCATGGGCAGCCCAGCCCCTCACAGCCCCCCAGCCAAAGCAGAGAGCTTTGCTGGTCCAGGAACACAGGGACAAACCCCCAGCCCCACAATGAACCACCAGAGAGGGTCCCAGTGTCCGCAGGCAGCTCCCCCCCAGCCCTAAATAAACTGTGGGTGATGGATTTGGTGTGTGCAGGGGGGGCAGAGCACGGGGAGGTCAGCGAGACCCCGCAGCCCCCTCCCACCCGCCCGTACCCCGGGCAGGGGCTCAGGAATGCCCCTGTGGATGCCGGGAATCCTTTATCAGCTCGGGGCTGACAGCGCTGACAGCAGCAACTTCGCCGTTTCTGCCGGAGAACAGGTTTGGAGGGGCTGGGTGTTTACCCCAGAGCCAGCCGGAGCCAGGGCTGCAGCGGGGCCGAGCAGGCGCAGGAACATTGGGTCAGGGGTGAGAGGTGTGATGTTTGGTTTTCTGCCGGTGGAGAATGCGAGCTATTCCGGCCTGGGTTGTTTAATTTGCAGTCAAACGTGTTTCTTTATCCGGCTCCAAAGAGGCTTGTGGAAGGACCCACCCAGGGTAGTGTTTACCCTTTGTTCTTTCCCTGGGGCCAACCTTGAATCCTTATCAGCCTGTTTGGAGTAAACAGGTACTGGAGGCAGGAGGAAGGGTGTGGAGGATGCTTGTGGGGTTTCTCCCTCTCTCCCTCCCGCTGGCAGGAGGTGTTTACCCAAGCAGACCTGTTTTGTTTCGGAGTTGAGGTTTGTTATTTTTCTTCTCCTCTTTTTTCTTCCCTCCCCATCCGACTGAACACTCCGGAAAAGCTGAGCAGGCCATGAGAAACAAACCCACGTGCTCAGGTCTGGAGCTGGACACAGGCACATGCCCAAGGCCCAGCAGCAGCCACAGGGGCTCTGCTTGGGGTGCATCAAGCCAAGAGCACCCACCCCAACCACAGCTCTTCCCAGGAGCTGGGCAGCCCCAAACCAGATCTCGTGCAGGAATTTTCTGGGCTTTGAGCAGCAGCATCCAGCTTTGCCAGCACTGTCAGCACCTGCAGCTGTTTTTGTCCCTGAACGTGCTGGGAATCCCCAAGGAAATATGTGGAGAATGCGAGAACCCAGGGAGGAAGGGACCCATCTGCCTGCCCACAGCCAGCTCCAGCATTCCTGGACCCAGTGGGAATTGCTTGGCTGGATGCAGCCCAGGTGCAGCGTTACCTGTTGCAGCATTATTGCCTGCTGCTGCTGCAGGAGGGCCTGGAGCTGGGGCGGAGAGAGGATCTGCTGCATCTGCTGCGGCGTGATCATCTGCGGGGACATCATGGCCACAGACACGGGCACCTGTGAGAGCAAGGACACGTCACCACTCCCCATTCCACCCCTGGGAAACCCTCCCCAAATGCCAACAGCCTACAGGTGCCTCCCACCTCTCCTGGAACATCCTCCAAGCCCCTCCATCCCTGCCTCACCTTCAGGTGAAGCTCTTGGCTCCTGGTCCATCCTGGCACGCCAAGGCTATTGCCAGGACATGGCAATGGCAGGGAGGTGCCCCGTGGTGCAGCTGGCACTGGGGTGAAGCTTCCTAAACCGTGAGCTCCCCCACCCTGAGGAGAGGGTGCTCTTCTTTAAATGCAGTTGAGCTGGGGGAACTGGGCATCAAACCACAGCTCCTTCCCTTGAGGTGCCGGAGCATGCAGGGCAGAGGGAAACACAAGGGAAGTGGGAAGATACTGATCACCCAAATAACTTCGCAAAGCAGAGCACGGAGGAAGAGGTTACCAGGTTCTCCACAGACACATCAAAGCTTTACCTCCAGCTGACACTGGTAACCCACGTAATTACCATGCCAAGAGGAGGGAGGGCTGAGAGAACCTGCCAGCCCCTGCCTTTGGTTATCAAAATATGGGTCCACACCCCCAGCAATGCTCCAGAGAAGGTGTCAGTGATGGATTCCAGCCCTACTGAGTCCTGCCCATGTGGAGCAATGATGCCTTCCCAATCACAGCCATCGAGAGCTGCCTCGTCCCAGTCTTCCGCTGATCCCACCAGCCCAAAGTTATGGCTTCGCTGCAATTTAATAACCCTTCCTGGGTGCCCCCCTTTTCCTTGGAAAGCAGATGGCTGCTGCCTCCCCCTCCAGCCAGCCCAGTGGGGATGGGACCACAGGGTGGCCCCGTGCAGTCCCTCCCACCCGTGGTGGGTGTTCAGAGCGCTCTGACCTTCAAGGGAGGCTGCCAAGGCTTATCTATTTACTCAGGCATTCTGCTGGAGAGAGGCGTGGGACACGGGTCGAGCTCCATTTGTGATCCCCCCTCCAGCCGCCCTCATGTCACAGTTATTGATTAATTGCTGCGAGTTCCCACCCAAGGGCTGGGGCTGCTCCCACTGCTCCGGCCGTGGAGGGCTCGGAGGCTGGGGAGCATCCTCAGGGATGAGCCACAGCACCCTGGAAGGGCTCCAGCACCCACCAGAGAGCCCCAAGCCCCCCACAGCAGCAGCAGCAGTGAAGAGCTGCTGTTTGGGTGCTCAGGTGCTCCCAGCCAGCTGTGCAAAGCCCTCGGCGAACATCTGGGAAGGAGGGGAGCTGGCGAGGAGGGCGAGACCGGCGGGGTGTGCGCCCGCTCCCGGGAGCTGAGCATCCTGCTAATTTCCCTCTGCCAATTCATCAGCTGGCAAACGTGCTCGGAATGAGAGCCCCTAATTAATTGCTCATCCGCATCCCCCATCCGGGCGGCCTCCCCGCCCCCACCGCGCGGCCCCTCCAACACGTTTGCTGGCATTTTCAAATCGGAGGCATCCTAATTACCGGAGAGTTATAACACCTTCCATTTCTCGCCCAGCGGACTGACACCCTGTCAAGAGCAAAGAGAATTGCCAGAGGTTTTGACAACACTAATTGCCCCTATAATCTAAAAACACAAAGGAGAGGCGATTAGTCAAGAGGGCCCCAGCTCTCGATCCGACACGAGGTTTTCACAATGTTACAAGAAAACAAAAGTGACGCTTTTTAGAGTTTGATGGCTGCTAACAAAAGCAGAATTATATTTTCATACAACCTTTGTCTGCATTAAATGGTTTTTTCTTCTGTGCTCGGATGCAGAGCTGACATGGGGAAATGGTGGTGGCTTCGTGCGGGGCTGAGGTGGGAACGGGGCGAACCGGTGCTGGTGTTTGTGAGGGTCATCCCGGCTCTGCTGCCTCCTCGAGCCCCAGGGGATGCCAAAGACACATGAAGAATTTCCCCACAGCACGGAAAACATCCTTCTCCCAGTGAAGGTTTCCAGGGAGAGCGGAAACTTTCTTTAGTAAAAGGGGAAATTCCCACTTACAGCCAGTTTTGCTCCCACTGCAGCCACTCATCCCAGACACCTCTGTTGGGAGGTGACAGCTGCTGCCCTGGCAAAACAAGAGGGGGATGGAAATGTCCATCCCAACCTGGCCAAATGCCCCACAGGGGCACCCACAGGTAGCTGATCTGCCAGTGGGGAGGGTGAGGGCACATGTGGCCCTGGGACACCCCTTCACCTGCAGCCACGGCGCTCGGTGACCACTGGTGTGCCAGATTCCCCACGGCAGGAATGGAGGCCAGCCTGGCATCCCTGGAGAACGGGGGGCTCTGGGCAACAACCACCTCAAAAGCCGAGACCCGGGCAGACAGAGTGGTCAACAAGGCGAGCGAGAGCCAAAGGGCACCAGCAGAGCAGCAGGGGTGGTACGAGGGGTGAGTGTCACTCAGCTGCCTCCTCCACACCCCCGGGCACCGGAGCAGCTGGGGAATGTCCTCACAGCCGGCACATCCCTCGGGAAGCAGGTCCCAGCAGCGGCTGGTCCCCGGCCGACGCGTCACGGGCTGGCATCTGCCAGACACCGAGTCAGGAAGGGTTTGACTCATGCCTTGGCCGGCTGCCACTCCGCAGAACTGCTTACTAACAGCTCCGGCTGCTCCCAGAAACACCCGGCGCTGCTCCCGCCGGCCAGCGGCATCTCCGGGGGTGATTTTCCAGGCGGTCCCGGTCGTAATCCCTGCGTGCCAGAGGACGGGCGGGCACGGATCAGCAGGCAGTGGGTGGAAAACGAGGCAGGTATTCCAAGGAAGCTCGGCGGGAGCCTGGAGCAGCGCTGCCAAAGCCAGCTGAGGGAACAACCAGGATTTGGTTGGGTGGAACGCAGCAGGAGAGGGAGCGAGGCTCTTCAGGGAAATTTTTCTTGGATTTTTTTTTTTTTTTATGGGAAGCAGACTGAACTCTCAGGCACGAGGCAGAGCAGGGAAAGCCACGGCCCGACGGCTGCTCCTGGCTCTCAGCACGGTG
Organism: Corapipo altera; assembly: GCF_003945725.1. Classification (NCBI taxonomy): domain Eukaryota; kingdom Metazoa; phylum Chordata; class Aves; order Passeriformes; family Pipridae; genus Corapipo; species Corapipo altera. Next base: position 3,613,121 of record NW_020884933.1, read on the forward strand.
GGGCTGCCAGAGGGACAGTGCCCTCCTGACCCCAGGGACAGCTGGTTTGGCACAGCGTGGGGACATCCTCCGTCAGCCCGTGGTTTGCTCAGCCTCAAAGCATCCCTGCTCCGACCATCACCTCCCAGCTGTGCCGTCACCCACGCCAGGAGGTCATCACAGGAGCCACGATGTCCCCGGGGAGCCGGAGGCAGCACGTCACCAGAGCTACGGGAAGGAGCATCTCCTGGTCCACACCTAAACCACACCTAAACCACACAGCCCAGCTCCCTCGCCAGGGCAGGCACAGCCCAGAGCTCATCCCCAAGCCCTGCTGACCCGAGGAGGGCTCGGGGACCACCAGGATGAACACACCTCTCCCTGTGCACAGCAGCTGCCTGGAGTGCTCCGGGCTTCCCACAGAGCCCAAGGCTGCACATCCTCGCTCTGATCTAATCTTGGAGTTTAAGTCCCCATTAGAAACAACAGAAAACATGTTTGTGCTCTTTTTTCCTAATTTTAAACACCCTTTTCAAATCCAAACCCAACAGAAACAAACCAAGGAGGTCGCAAGTAGAAGAGGGGAAACAAACACCAGGAGCAGCTTCAAGTTCTGCTGTTTTAGGGGCAGGGGATGAGCAAATCCCCACCCCAGAACACCCACTTCTCACAGAAGAGCAAACCAAATCCCCCAGGCACATCCAGGCGTCCTCTCCTGCACTCTTGTCCCTGGGAGAGCTCCAGCATCCAGCTGGCTCAGACCGTCTGCGAGAGCTCCGAGTGCCCGGGGCCAGGCACTGATGCCACTGACACCAATGTGACCCCAGCCATGGTCTATAAACCCTGAGGGTGGCACAGGGCCACCCAAACATTGCTCTGCCACCCCTCCACTCACACCACACTGTGTCTGAACCTCACCAGGGCGGGACAGAGAGGACGGACTAAAGTCTGTCCGGGGTCAGAGGGGAAACTGAGCTCAGCTCCGTGTGGTTTTGAGGCTGTGGTTTGTTTTATGAACCCTCTGAACAGCCTCAGCACCAAAGGACTGATTGCCCTCGGTGGGGGTGGCAGCAGGAGGGCAAGGGAACAGACACCAGCGTAGAGGACACCAGGCTCTGATGTTCAGCTCCATGTAAAGAAAAGGAGGAATCAATCCCTAGCGTGTTCAGCCCAACGTGCATCCTCATTAGTGCATCCTCGTTAGCATGGTGTTCGCACCAGGGAGGCACTAATGGCACGTGGCTGGGCTCCAGGAAGCTGGAAGGAGCTGGCTGGGGATACTGGCAGCAGAGGTGACAGTGCTGGAGTACCCACAGCCCCCTCCTTGGTGAGCCCCTGCCCTCAGCATCACCCAGGCAGTGTCCCTGGGGGGACACCACGGGCACGGGGCACTGGCACAGCTCATCACACTGACCAATCTACAGGGACTGAAGTGACTTTGCTCCTCTGTTTATGCAAAATGCCAATCCCAGAGCAGGATGGTGGCGGGGGCTCTGGGAAGGAGGAGTGGGAGCAGGGACAGACAGTGATGCTGCAAGTTCAAATGGAAAAACCTAGTGCCGCGCGAGCCGAGACGGACGGGCTGCTGGGCTTGTTCCTGGAGAGGGAACGCAGAAGGGCTGGTATTGATCTGTCTTCATTACCCATTTCACTCAAGTTTCAAATCAACAAAATACACTTTTCCGCTCCGCTGCCCTCCCCGCGCAGCAGACAAAAGAAAAGCAATTTCCCGCAGTTTGCTCCAAACTCCTCTCCCTTCCCCTGGCACCCTTCAGCCCCTCTCCCCCTTTCAGCAAGGGGAGACCCCCCAGCTCCGAGGGCTGAGGGACCCCAAAGAGGACACCTCATGATTCCAAGGGGTCTCCAAGCCAGCACTGAGAACACGGGTGCTGCCTTTCCAGCACTTCATTCCATTTCCCAGTCCCCAGATCCCAGCAGGATCCCAGGGGGATATGTTGGCTTCCACCAGCCCTATGCAGGATGGGAACACCCTGTGGTCCATCAGCACCAAAAGTCCCCGAATGCAACACTTTGTCAGCACCCACCAAGTTTCCAAGAGTTTTAAAGTTGCAAAGAAATAAAACCATTTTTACATTTTTTAAAACACCCAAAGGTGGAGGGTTTTTTGCCTTTTTTTTAGCTGCAGCTGTAACTCGAGTGTCAGCATGAAGCTCTCCACACACACCTCCAAGCATCTGGGGAGAGAGAGGGTCCACACTCCAAAAAAAACCAACTCCAGGATGCTCCGGAGCCCAGCAGCTCCCTGGTTGTTTTTAAGCACACACCATCGGGAATGTCATTAATATTCCCGCTGGCTTGGTGCCCCAGAAATGTCCCGTCCCCATCAGGGGGTGACAGGGAGAGTGCACAGTGTGGGCAAGCACGGGGGTCTGTGGTACTGCCGGCTGTGGGGGCTCCTGCTCTCTCTGCCAGCACTGGGACCCTCCTGCTCTCTCCCCCTGGGATTGGGGGCCAGGAGCTGGCTGGCACAGAGCTGAGGGGAGGCCACAGACACAACTTCTCCCCCCTCCCCAAAATACCCAACCGGTGTGAAAATCCATTCCCCAGCCTGCACATCCACAGGCAAAGCCCATGGGAGCCCAGGCTGGCACCCCACGGACACCCCAGTTCCCAAACACTTCCATGACCCTCCCATCCTGCCGCACTCCCTGCTCCCTCCCCAGCCAGGGGCTGCTGCGCTGGGACCCAGCCTTCCTCCTCCTCCTCCTCCTCCTCCTGCCGTCCTGGCCAGTCTCATCCACACCACTCTGCCGTTAGATAAACTTCCTTTCAAAGGAGTCTGCTTAATCCTCTATCTCCCCTCGGTCAGATCCCGCTCCAGCTGCCGGCGGGGCCGCGGGGGGGGGGAAGAGCCGGTCGCTGCTGAGTTATGAGCTATTTCTGACTCACGTCTACAACTTTCACAAGTCCTTTTGCAACACAGAAAGGGAGGAGGGGAGAGGAAGGAGATCCAGTTCGCTCCGGCGAAGCCGCTGGCCAGATGGGCAGGGAGGGGAGGCTGGAGAGCAGCAGGGAAGGGGAGGACGGGATGTCCAAGCAGCAGCACGTGTATCCAGCCGGGAATACGGTGGGGAGAGCACCGAGGGACAGGCAGCAGGAGTGCAGGGACACACACCCACGGAGGGGAGCGAGGCGCCAGTTACCGGAATCTGACTTCACCCTCGCTGCCTTTGTCCTCTGCAGACATTTTCCATGCAGTGACTGCATTTCCTTCCTGCGAGCACCGCTGGAAAAAGCCGCCTGTTTGTGCTGCAGGAGCCCTGACTAATTCCCACTGCTCGTACCCAGCTGCTGCTTCCCAATCCGGAGGGGCAGCCGGGGGTCCCGGGCTGCCCTGATCCCTGGGAGCCCCAGGACCCGCTGCCGGCTGGCTCAGCCGTGCCCTGGCTCTCCAAGTTGGGAGAGGAGCCCGGGATTGCCCATCCCAGCCCGGCTCCCGCTGCCCTCCCACTGCCACACGGCTCAGCCTGGCACAGGCAGGACCTCCAGCTCCGAGAGCGCTTGTGCTAATTACTTTCCTTTGTTAATTAAACCCACGTGGCTCTAATAAGGTAACCTGCTGTTCTCCGATAAATTTAATTAGCCTGAAGGGAGAGCCCCTCCACACAGCTATTTAAATTGTCACTTTCCATCGCTTGGGCTTTGCTTCTTCCTGCCTCCTCCTCTCTCCAGATTTCCCCCCTCTTCTGCTCCTTCTCTTCCCATTTTCAGCCCCTTTCCTTTGGCAGAGCAGTGGAGCAAAGGGGTGGTTCCCCCATCCCTCTGGGAGCAGGATGCTGTGCCCACCCAAAGCCCTGCTTCCCTGTCAGTGCTACAAATCCCACCTCAACCAGGCCTCTGTCCCAGCAGCTGTCCCACGTGGGAGGACTTGCCCTGGCTCCAGCCCCTGTGGCACACTCACTGCACCCAGCATTGAACCCTGGGAAACTGTGCCTCCCAGTGTGTCCCATGGTAAGGTGGCACATGGTTACCTTCCCCTCCCCACTCCTTTCTCCTTTGGAGCCAACCCTTCCCTGGCATCCCCCTTTCCCACCACATCAGCACAAAACGGGGACCACCCCCCACCCCCAGAAAAAAAAACTCCCAAGAAATTTCAGGAACTTTACAGAGGATTTAACTCTTTGTGTGCTCCAGCCATCCCGACCAGGGAGGTGACCCGTGGCCTGTCCCACGCCTGTAGCCCAGCCCTTCCCACCCAGGGGGTGACAGAGAACACGTGCTGGGGGCTCACCTGCACTGCTGGCTGCTTGCCCTCGTTGCTGCTGGGGGAGCTCAGCCCCGTGGCCTGCTGCAGCAGGAACTGGCGTGCCACCTGGAGAGCCTGCAAGAGAGACACAGCACCGTGGGCAGGAGGAAGGCTGCCCTCTTCCTCCTCCTCCTCCTCCTCCTCCTCCTCTGGGCACACTCCCCCTCCAGCTCTGGTTCTCCATGGTTTTGATTCACGGGGTGCGAGGGATGCACGAGGAGGGCAGTGTTCTCTGCCACACCAGTATGACCAGTACACACCATTACAGAGCACCTACTCCTACCCCCCCCCCAGAGCCATGGAAGGCCAGGGGAAGCTGGGAGCAATTCCATCCTCTTCCAGAAACCCCCGCCCCATCTTTAGCAGTCACCAGGTCCAGCAGCCCCGTGCCACTGGCAGACTGTCCCGAGGGTCATTCCCAGACTCCAGCCCTGGCACAGGTGTCCCCTGGCCAGGCACAACCAGTACCTGACCAAAGCTCCAGCTCCAGGTTGGTTTATTCCAGCCTTGCACAGAGCCACCACCACAGTTCTGCTGCCACTGATGTCCCTCATGTCTAAAGCACTGTGAATATTTAATTTTACATCTGATTGTTACATTGGAGCACCAGAAAGTTCCAGTCACCACCCAGACTTGGGTGAGGCCAAGTGCAGGATCACACCCTGAATCAATCCATGAATGTGTCTGCATGGAGTTGATGGTGATGCAGATGTTCAGCAACTCCCACAAGCAACTCCCACTAAACCTGTTTATTTCTGGGGGTGTTTGTCTAAAAAAAGTGATGAGTTTCCTTAAGTTGTTTACAGGGATGAAGGCATTTCACTGGGAATCACACCACAGGCAAAAGAGGGAGAAACCAACATAAATCGATCAAATACACTTGTGAAACACACCCAGGCACAACTGAGCTGTGCACAGCACTGGGGACAGCTGGAGAAAGCAGGGGAAATGAAGGAAAATCCTGTGAAGAGACAAGAAGGAGAGAGGAGCAAGTGTGAGCTGAGAAAAGGAGTTTCACTGAGGAGCTGGGAGCCAGGAGAAGGAATAAAGCTCTGAGGAAAACAACCCACTGCTCTCAGACCTGCTTCCTCCTTCGCTCCTTATTTCTGCTTTTAAAAAATTCTTTTCCTTCCTTCTGTTTTTTTTTGGGGCACGTTTCTGAACAAGCAGGGTATTGTAGCCCTGCCTGCAGGACAGGGCTGCATTAGGGCCAGGGTGGGGGCAGAGCCCGGCGGGTCCCTGCCTGTCATCCCCCATAAATCCCTGCCCGGCTTCCAGGAGCAGCCCTGCACCCCGAGGAAGGGCTGCTTGCTAAATGCCTGTGTTTCCAGTTAAAAAGAATAAATCCCAGCCTTGTGCACCGCCTCTCCATCCCTCTCTCCCAAACCCACTGGCACATGGAGCAGCACTGCCCATGGCACCCGTGGATGCACCTCAGCACAGAGCTCACCCCGTGACTGAAACCAAGGAGCAGCCACAGCACCCCAAGACAGGGCCACTCCTCAAATGGAGCATCCAAGAAAACTCATTCCCTGCATTTTAGGTCCCCCCTGTGCTCCTTTGCACAGGGTTTTTTGAGAAGAGCATATGAACAGATCTAAAGCAAAGGATGCCTGAGCTGTACCATGTTATTTTTTGGTGGATAAATCCACCCAACCTGCTCCATACAGGAGGACAGGCACTACAAGAGCACTTGCAAAATGAGAGGGAATTTAAAGTTGCTGCTGAATCTGGAGGCTGAGCAAAGGGTTTAACAGATACAGTCTCGCTTATATCACTAAAAAAATTATAATTTCATAGCAAGGGGTCCAAACCCAACAGCTGTGCCCCAGACGCAGCACTGGGCACCCTCTGCCCTGCCTGGCTGTGTTTGTCACCATCATACGAACCAAACAGCCCCAAGAAAGTAAAAAAACAAGGAGTTCCAAAAGCAGATGGATCCTAATTTTATACTCCTATGATGAATCACCAGGGCTGCATCCCAGGATTGCCCCCAGCTCGGTGTGCCCAGCACGGGAACACCCAGGGCTGCTCCATGGCCAGTGAGCACCCCTGGGGGTACTCAAACACTACACAACCACTAACCAGCAAACTCACTTTATCCAAACAATTAAAAATTAAAATCCTGGAGGACAAACACGGCAATTCCCTGCTGGGAATCACCGATGGAACGAGCCCGTGGTCCAGATCGCGGAGCCGCCGCAGCCCCAGCGCGTTTCTCCACGGGCACGTTACTTCCCTGTTATTAACAGGAATAGATGTGCATCGGTAATGCGAACACAAAAACCATGTGACAGTTATGACAGCTCAAGGTCTGATATTTTAATTACTTTTTGAAATGAAAACAGTAATTCCAGTTAAAAGCCAAGGGTGGAGGAATTCAACCGGCGGCTGCTCAGCGCCGGCGCGCGGCACGTCCAAGGCGCCCACCAGGATGGGTGCTGGACTGTGGCTGCACCCTGTGTCCATGCACCAACTGCCTCAGCTTATCTGCTTTTCCACCTGTCCTTTAACAGAGGTTTGCAGGGATTTGGTTTCTCCATGCACGCCACGTGGAATTCCTGCGGTGTTTGTAAGGGCCATCTCACAGAGGTGACCTGACAAGGCAGGTCCCTGCCCCAGCCCAGCAAAAATCAGTGCAACAGGGACAGAAAAAACAGCAAAGGGGGGAAAACCAGAAGGGACATAATTCCAGCACTAAGTGCCACATGGGACTTCTCCCAGAATTTCTCTTCCTAAACCCAAACAGTGGCTGCTGCCACTGAGCCCCCAGCACCCGCCCGGCTCGGCCCCACCGCGCCGCCTCTCAGGGGGGAATTTAATTCACTCCCCGCTGGCTCTCTCACTTTGTTGTGCTCTGAAGCACGAAATTACAAGATTTAGAGGGAAAAAAATGACATGGCCTTACAATTGCACACAGGGGCCTCTCCACCAGAGCCCCAGAGCTGCCCCCTCCCTCCCTCCCTCACCGCCCAGCAGCGATTCCCACTCCAGCCTAAGCTGAGCTCAGCCTGCAAACAAGGGATGAAAACCTGTTGCACGGCTGCACAAAGCACATGGAGCACCAAGGATGGGATTGGGATCCAATTTTGGGATGCAGAGCCCCTGGTTATCTGCACTTGTTGCCCTCCCAGGGCAGGAGGAGCAGCCCAGATGCTGGGAGACAAAGCCTTTCTGTAGGGATGAGCAGGGAAGGCGTCGTCCACAGGCTCTCCTTGGGGCTGAGGAGATGGGAAACCAGAAGGAAGAGTCCCCTCGTGGGAGTGGATGGGCTTTCACCTCCCAGCTCTGGGAACCAGAGAAAAAGTGGTTGTTTTAAAAAAGCCCCTCTCCTGCTGCACGGTGTCATCCAGCAGTGGTTAGCACTGAGACCCGTAATTGGGAACGAATGGGTTGTGTCAGCTCCTGGATGGCTCCCTTTGATCAGCAAATTATCCCATAAAAAGTTTGTAATGTCTCAGGCACATTCAGAGCTGATGTGGTTTGGCTTTGCCCTCCCCAAGAGCAGCAGCACATTCCAGGGCTGAGGAAGAGGAAGGTGACCCAGGCTGGGGAAGGCCCACAACTCCCTCTGGCCGTGCAGGGACACAGAACACACCAGGGATTGCAGGGAGAGATGGGAGATGCTGGAAGGTGGGTGCTGGGGTGGGCAGGGGGTCAATAAATAAACCCTGCTGGGATTAATCCTTAATTCTTCCCCCACAGGCTTGTGCTCCAGCCTGTGAGGCTCCATAAATTCACTCCTGCACATGATGGAAGCTCCTCCAGACATCAGGAGGGGCAGATTTTGGCTGCCCTCCTCATGGCAAACACCACAAACTTCCCTTTCTCCCACAGGGAACACCAGGTCCCACTTGGTCCCAGCCCTGGAAAAGCCCAGGTTGAGGAGACAGCGGCTCCCATCCCATCCAGGATCCCACTCTACAGCCTGGATAACATTGGATTAACCCCTCATCTCTGCCTGGTTGCCCTCTTCTCCTCAAAACCTGCCCGAGCAGAGCCTCTCCAGGGCCTCCCAATTGGGAAGAAACAGGTCAAGAGGTTCAAAAAAGTTTGGAGAGGGTGGAGACATCCACAGGTCTTCCTAAAAGCACAAGCCCCAGCCTCCCAAAAAAAACCACCCCAAAAACCACCCAAACAAACCCAACAAAAAAATCATAGTACAATGGAAAATCTTGCCCGGGACATTTTAAATTCCCTTATTTACCAGGTATTTCACTTTATGACGACAGAGCTTTTAATTCCACCCAGCAGTGCCCAGATGCTCCAGCTGCCAGAGCCAGGAGCAGGGTCACCACCAAGGATGGTGCCCAAAATTAGCCAAGGGATTTTCTACCTGGATCAAAGCTTTCCATGGGGTTTTACCCTCCAACGAGTGAAAAACCACCTGAACATGACATCAGACCGAGAATTCTGCAGGGAAAGAGGACCTGTAAGAGAGTTTGCATCTTCCCTTTTCCCTCTGATTCTTTCAGAGGGTGGAAAGGGGTTGGGAAGGGATGAAAAAAATGGCAAAAAAGAAAAAGGAAGATTTTTTACACTAACCTCATAAAAATGACATCGTCACATTCCAGAATTAGAGCCGTTAAAACAACACAGAGGGATATTTTTAGCTGGATATTAACAGTAAATGATGCCATATTGAGGAGCACTTCCACCAGCCCAGCCCGGCCCCGCTTAACCAGAACCAAATGACTCCAAGAGATCCAAATTAACAAAAATGACACAATTCTTCACAGGGAAATAAAAAAAGAAAAAAAAAAGTAGTTTTTACACCCAGCTCCATGTCTGTGTCTCAGCCCCAGCTGTGCTCCCCTGCTCTAACGCTCCTGCACTTTATGAATCTGCTCTTGCCTCCTCAGTCCTCGCAGGCGAGGGGTTAAACCCATGCCCACTAATGAAGAACACAGGGAACATGCTCCTGACAATCCCACTCCCCGGAAAAAAAGGAGGAAAAAAGAGTAAAAAAAAAAGGCTCCTGCGTTTGTCCTCAGTAAAATATGAAATATGAATCAGGGAAGCGAACAGAGAGATGAGTTTCACTTAAGTGCTCCAGCCTCGTTTTTATCTTAAATACCCTAATAATAGCGGATTACACAATATATTTGAGATGTGATCACATGTTTTATGGAATGGTATCTCTCTGAGGGCAGCAAAGTGCCTCTCCTCCCCCCTCCACACCCTTCCTCAACTCCCAAAAAGGTCCCATTTGCTTCTTTTCAAAAACAAGACTTATTTTTGTTTATTATTCCCCGTTTCTTTGACGTCTGTCTGCAATAAACTGCACTTTTTAACGTACTTTTTGCATAATAAAATAACACCAAACAACGCTAGAGCAGCTGGATTTTCCAGATGGCTCCTTTTCCAAGGACTGCAAGCTGGAAGAAGCTCCCGTGCAGTGCCGGCCTCGGGGATTTTCCCCACAATTCTCCCAGGACATCCTTGCACGAGCACCTCCACGCTTTTCACCCCTGCACCCCAAAGCTGCAACGACCCCCAAGCCCCAGGCTCTCTGCACACCATAGATTTAAACTCCAGCTCCAGGATAAGAGCTGGAAACCTGGGGTTTTTTTAAGGAATCAAGGAAACCCTGGAGAACCCAAAACCATGGAGAGCAGCAGCCGTGTTCTGTGCAAAGCCCAGCCCTGGGTCTCCCCTCGCTGCATCACTCCCGATACCCAAACCAGAGGATCCCCCTCCTGCTCCCAGCCCAGGGATGTGACTCCCCCATCACCCCACTGCCCCCGTTTCCTGCCCAGCCTTCCTCTGCCAGGAATCCCGGGGGGGTCTGGCATGGCAGGAGGGGCCAGCGGGGCCCTCTGGAGCCCGGCAGTGCCGGAGGTCCCACCACGTTCCCACAGCAACAGCGGGGGGGTCCCGGGCCCTCCCGTGCCCCCGGCCGACCTCTCCCCTCCGCCAACCCCGGCACAAAGCGGGCGGGAGCTATTCAGGCTTTTCAGCCCAATCCCACCATTGAAATCCAGGGATTTACCCGAGAGCCAGCCCCCAGGCTGGGGGAGAGCGAGGCAGGGGAGGGGGATGCTCCTTCCCCACCCCATCCCACTCTCCCTCCAGACCTGCCCCTCTTCCTCTCCTGCTCTCCCTTCAGACACTCCAGACCATGGGATGCTCTGCAGTCGCACGGATCGGGAAGGACAGACGGACAAGGATGGTGATGGAACGCTGTGCTCCGTGGGGGAGCAGAGCTGGAACTGAGCTGGGAGCCCACCCTGTCTCAGCAAACCAGGCTGGTGCTGCCAGACACCCACAGCCTCTTGCTCTGGGGACATCCCAGAAGCCACAAAACAGCCTCAGGGGTCCCTGAGCACCCAATGACACCCCCCTCTCCCCTCAAGATCCCACCCAGGGCACCCATCTCCAGCAGCACCCTCAGAGAGGAGCCTGAACCCACAAAGTCCCTGCAAAGAGCTGCCTGGGTTCACCCCTTGAAGGGGGTGAAAGCAGAGGGGCCACGGGCACTGGAAAAGGTCCAAACCGGACAAAAACGGGGGCAGAGCAAGAGCCCCCGGGAGCTGCATCGTCCAAACAAACCCCCACCCTTCCAGGCTTCCAAAGGTTTCTTGGGCATCTCATAAAGTTCAGTAAGAATAAGGATTGAGTGCCGACATTTCGGGAGCCGGGATGGATCAGTCGGGAAGAGCCCAGTGGTCCGAGAACCCGGGGCGAACGCTGGGATGCTCCCGAGGATGGTGCAAAGCCTCCATAAAGCACCTAATTGTCCAAAACTCCCGATATGGGGACATTTATTCCTGACCCCAGCTGGTGCTCAGCCTGCTCCCTGAAGCAGGAAGATTGATAGTCCTGGGGATGGGTCCTCCCCCTTCCCAAGGCGCTGGCACTGCAGATGCCATTTGGTTTTGGAAGTTTACCAAACCCTCTGCCTTAATAATTCCATGTGCCAACAAGCTTCCCAGGGTGATCACAGCAGGAACCCGACAGAAGAAATGCAAAAGGGTGAAATTAAACATCAGCCCTGCTTCGGGCAGGGCGGGATCGGGGAGCATCCCCAGGGATGAGCCGACAGCACAGCGCTCTGCTTCGGAAAAGCCTTTTTAATGCTGATTTTCTGGAGGAGATACCCTGTTTCACACCCACGATTTGCATCATTTTGGCTGTGTGGGATCACGGGTCTCCCGTTCCACCCCCACCCCATCCCCGGCTCCGGGTGCCGGGCGGCAAAATTCGGGGAGGGGAAATTCGGGGAGGGGAGCGCGGGCGGCTCCTCGGCGGGCACTGGCAGGAGCATTACACGCATGATTACCCCTCGGATCCGGGGAACAGGGGCTTAACTGCGTGCGAAACGGCTGTTATCCAGGTAATGGATTTACAGCACTCACTACTAAAGTATCAGACACAGCAATTTTTTACAGCTTTCACGCTGGAATTTATGGCTCAGGGAGGCGATCTCCGTACGAGGCAGGGATCATTGCCTTATTTAGTAGCCGAGGAGGAAAATTTATGTTTTTGCCAAAGTTTGTTTTGAAAGGTAACCTGCAGGCACGGCCCCCCCTCCCTGTGGCTGCCCGAGGGGACGTGTGTGCCAGGGGCTCCCCGAGGGGCACACACGTGTGCCCAGGGACAGAGCTGCTGCACACACATGTCACAGTCACACGTGTTCTCAGCCATGTGTGTGAGGTTAATTCTTCAGCTGAAGGCTACAGGAGCCCCAGGGAATGGGGGACCAGCTTGGCTCACCCACCTGGACAACCAAATACAGACTTGGAGAACACCTGCTCTTGTGCTACAGCCAAAGGCTTTGGCCTCACGTTCCTCCTCTTCCTCACCGCTTTCCCAGACCGATGGGGGACAGAGCAGGCAGGATCTCCCCCCTCAAAACAGAGCCACCTCTGGGGCATCAGGAACCCCAGGGATAGATGGGCTCCATCTCCCAAGGGACGTGCACCCCAAGGACAGGCACTGCTTTTTGGGGCAGCATCTGCACCCCGGCCTCAACAGGGACGACCAAGCCTGGTGGAACCCAGGGGACGAGGAGGGGTAAAACCAAGTGTTGCCCCCAAACCACACCCTTGAAAGACCCAGTTCTGTGCTGCCTGGTGTGAGGCTGGCAAGAAGGAACGGGGATGTCCGTCCTACCTGCTGCTGCTGGAAGTGCAGGAGCTCCACGGGGCTCATCTCTCCGTTGGCCTCGCCGGCGGGTCCGTCGCGCCCGCCGCCCCCCGCGCTGCCCCCGCCGCCATCCGGCTGCTGGCTCAGGCTGCTCACCCCGTTCTGGGCAGAGGGAGTGGAACGTATCGTCTCCGAGGCAGATTCAACCATCATGACTCGCTAGCAGGACCTGAGGAGGAGGAGGAAGGAGAGAGTAGGGGCTGAGAACGCAGTCCGGGGTCCGCATCCCCGTTCCGCCTGCCCTGCCCCTGATCCCCGTGACATCCTGCAGGGGTGGGATGTCAAACCCTGTCCAGTTTTAGCTGCGTTCAATTTACCCCAAAAAATAAACGTGCAGCAGCACGAGGTGCCACAGACACTCTGTCGGCCCTGCACATCTCTGGGCAAGGCAAGTGCAACCCCTTCCTCAGGAAAACCCATGATTCCAGCTTTCTCTGAGCCTGATGCAAGACATAAAGCCCCAGGAATCCGGGTATTTTCACTGAATCCCAAAACATTTCACTTTGAGATGCTGGAGACAGCACAGCTGGAGTCCCAGCGAGGCTGCACACGGAGTGCGAGGAGCCTGTGCCACAGATCTCACTGTGAAAATCCCAGCAAAGTTGAAACACTTCCTCAAAGTGCTTCAGCTCCCAGCAAACCAGCACTTCCCAGCAGGAAAAACCACCTGGCAGGAAAAACCAGCCGGCAGAAGGTTTGCTGGCAGGCTGAGGAAGCCCAAAGTTTCGGCAGAGCTGGGACGCGGCAACGAGAACACAGCGACACATCAGCTGGAAAATCCTCCCTTCCTCCCAGCCTTTGCTCAGTTGGCTTGGATTAGTGGGCAGGTTGTTGGCCATGAACCTGAGGGTCCCCTTTTCTGGGAGAAACTCCTGAATCTGGGCTGGCACTGGAGGAAACAGAAGCACCGCATCCAACATCAACTCCTGCCACTCCGACAGCATCCACAGAACCCCCGGGGCCACATCCAGCCCTGACACACACACAGAGTGATCAGGGGCGAGGGAGCACCCCCAGAGTGAGGGGTTCTCCCTCCTTCCAGCACACTTTCCTCTGTGGAAAAGCAGAGGAGAGTTTTATCCCATTCCATCCCTCTCCATCCCCGCCGGTGGGTGCCGGTGTGGGATCAGTCTCACCTAGCGCCGCTCACAGAGTTTGAAACAAGAGGGGAATAAAGAGGACAGGGAGAAGCAACACTGCTTCTCTCTCCCTTTTTTTTTCTCCCCCTCTTTTTTTCCCCATTTCCCCCCCCCCCCCCGCCCCAAAAGCTGGAGAGACAAACCACGAACAACATAATTGCTGAAATGTGGCGTGTAATAATCGCTATTCAGGGCTGATCATTCATATTAAACAGGGTGCAGCGAGCTGCTCATTTGCATGTTTGAGATTATATGCATTTCAAAAGTCATTTCCGCAGGGTATATGACTGACATTAATTCCCATGGGGAGCTGCTGGTTCCCTCCCACTGTCCCGGTGCTCCCGAATCCACACAGGGTGACACACCAGGAGCTGCGGGACAGTTCAAGGTTAACGGGATTACTGGGATTTGGGTTTGGTTGAAGCACAGGAGAAGGAATGAGAGCATGGTACGGTTGGAGCAGCTTCCCGAGGTTCAAGAAAGGATGAGGTGTTCACAGGATGCTGCGTCAGGAGTAAAAATCTAGAAGAAAGACAACACTTTTTGCCTTAAAAACTACATTTGTTCCTTCCCCCTTTTCAATTTCAAACAAATGCCTGCAGAAATGTTAAATTATTGCTGTTCCTATTCCCATTTTCCTTCTGAAATCCACTGCCTGCTCCATGTTTTGACCAGGCACCACGGGGAGTGCCGGGCTCTGCCCATGTCCAGCAGTCACACGGCATCACCACGGCCAGAAACTCGTCGGGATTCAAACAGGGATTTGACTTTTATACGGAGAACAAGAATATCCAGAGTTACAACAGGAAGTATTAAAAAAGGGAAAAAAAAAAAAAAAAGTTTTTGGAAAGGATATAAAACTTTCCTGGCTTCGGGCATAAACCGAAGCTTAACTATTGGGAATTAGGAGGAAATCTCTTCTGGTGGAGGAGCTGTGGGCTCGTTCCGGCGGCCCCGGCCCTGCCAGAGGCGGGATGCTGGAGCAGATTCCCGCAGGCCGGGTGATTCCCGGAGCCGGGGACACTGGGCCAGTTGGGTTCCCTCTCCAAGTCTAGTAAAACTCTACTTCCCGTTCCCAAACCCCACGGGATGCTGGAGCGTCTGGGATCCCAACGCTGCAAGGGAAGTCATAAAAGAAAGTCATAATAATAATAATAATGAAAATATTTCCATTCCTATAAAAGTTTTACAAAACCTTAAAGAAAAAAAAAAATGAAGCCAGTGTCTGCACCGTTATAAAGTGGATTTAAACTAGGAATGAGCACTTTTCCAGCCAGGACTGATCCGGGATGACTGAGGCTACTCTGGGAAGAGTGAAACTCAGCCTCGCGAGCGGCTGCGATGCCGAGCACACGTGCAGCCCTGCACACAGCCAGGGGGGATCCACAGCATCCCAGCTCCTGCTTCTCATCTACTGCAGTTCAAACACAGCCAGGATTTCAGGGATTCTCCCTACGCTGGTATCCGGAGGGTCTAATCAGGATCAGACCTTCCCCCAGGCAGAAAGGCAGGGACTGTGTCCACACAGTCAGCGGGAAGATGCAACACCCGGATAAAGTGGGAAAGGGTTGGTTTAGTTAAAGGGGAGGGAGGGAGGAGCCCCCTCCAATGGCAACAGCAACAGAAGCTGCGCCAGTGGATCATTAATTACCATTAATTACCATTTCAGACTCAAAATCTCCTCGCTGAGCCACCGCTCTGCCTTTTTTTTTTTCCCTTTTACTCAACCACGCACCTTCCATAGGACAAAGAAAAGGAAACGGAGATTACAAACGGAGCAACGAATCCCCCTGCCTTCAGCGGGACCATATGGCAACGAGGGTGTTTTAATTACCCTTGCTTTTAATTAACAGTTGCTTCGTCTGAGCAGTAACATTTCCTTGACATCCCCCGACTCGCCGCGAACCTGCGCGGTGCACGTGCCACGCCGAGTCATCAATCCCGCTTTATTGACATCCATCCCTCCCGCAAACAGGCACGATCCCAGAGTTTTCCAATTAACACCTCCACACTCTCTAATTAGCGCAATTAACAGGCTGATGGATGCCCGGAGCTTCCCTGAGAGGGAGGGGGCGGATCAGCCGCCGGGATGTTGGACACGGCTCCCGCCGCATGCGAGCGACACGCGTGTGCCACGCTTCCCCTGGGAGCACCACGTGTGTGCCACGCCACGGAGCCTGGCACTGCCACGGAGCCTGGCACTGCCACGGAGCCTTCTGGAGCACTGGGAGAAAGGGAAGGATGGACACAGAGGCAAGAGAGAGACGACGGACTTGGAACAAACACTTGCACCAAAGGATGTGGGATCTTCAGGAGCAGGAAGAGCAGATGAAGCATTTACAGTGATTTCTCCCCAAAAGCTCCCAAGGAATTTTGGGGTGTCCAGACCCACCCAAAGCGATGCCACTTCTCCACCTGATTCTGCTCCACGGACACGAAAATTAAATGGCACCTCTTGGCCCCTGGGACCCGCAGGAACAGGTACAGCCCCACCACGAGCTCCTCAGAGCAATTGCCTCAACACCTATTTTAGCAGCTTTCCCTATTTTTAATTATCCTCGATACCACGATCCTCAGGGGCTCCGTAACTTTGGGCTGCCCTTCACAGGCTGCCAGAGGAACCAGTGCCACGTATGGACCCAGTGCCACAGGCACCTCCTCCCCACTGCCCCTGTCCTCGAGTCCCTGTCTCCAAATCCCTGTCCCCAACCACTGGGGGTGCCCCTCGGCCTCAGTTTCCCCAGATCCAAACCCAAAGAGTTCAAAACCGTTACCCAAGGAGGGATGAGGAGGAATGGTGGGAAACACCAGTGGGAAAATGCTCCCACATCTCCACGAGCTCAGCAAGGCCCTGGTGATGAACCAGCACGGGATAGCAGAGGTGACACCTCTAATCTGACACACAGCACAGCACTGAGACGCTCCAGAGGCTATTTCTACCCTTCCCACCACATCCCAGCCTCAACACGCGTTTTCCAGACCCTTCCTTCCAGCCCCAGCCTGTCCAGGACTTGGAGGGGAGCTGAGGCTGCACGCTGGGGGTCCTCCCTCCAGCAGCTGCTCCCGCAGGTACCAGCAAATGCTGGAGGTGCAACAGACCCAGCAAATCCTCCCAGAGCTCTTGGAAGCCTGTGGGATGCTCCTCTGCACAGCTGGGAGAAGAGGACTCGGGGAGGATGGATCCCAGGCACCGGATCTGCTCCGAGCTATGGAAAGTTGAGCAGCCTGCCCGTCCTGCTCCGGCACCGCCGGCTTTAGGAAGCGGCTCCTAATCTTGAAAGGCTTTGGCTGGAAGAGAAGCAGCAGCCAGGATTGCTCCGAGAGTGGCTTTTTACCCTTTAATTAACACATAAACACATGGAAATGTGGAAAGGGGATTAAAATAAAAGTCTGGGGGAGCTGAGACGAATCTAGAGCATTACTGTAAATTAGAAGATATTTAAGGAACCAGGGACTGGCTAAGCCCAAGCACTGCTTTAATGGGATCTCACCTCTGGGCACTTTCATCTCCCACTTTCATCTTGCTCCCAGCAACTTCTTTGGGAAGAGCCAGCCTTCAGTGCTCACCTTCACCCCCCCGGCTCTCCTCACCTGTCTGGTGCCATCACACCCTGGCCACGCTCACGGGATCACCGTGGGGCACCAGAGAGCGTCTGCTGCTCCACAGAAACCAAGCAGGAACGACCCCAGCGAGGTTCCTCTCCCCAGGAAGGGGGGTCAGATCAGCTGGAAGCACGAGCACCTCCAGCAGGGAAGCCCTGGGACAGTGCCTGTGAGCGGGACATGGCACTGCCCCACCTGCCTCTCCAAACCATATCACTCTCCGAGCATCCTTTGCTCTCCAGAGCTCACAGCAGACACCCCGACCACAGCCAACCCCATGGGAGATCCCTGTGCCCATCCCAGTGAACCATCCCACGCAGGGCATTCCCAGAGACACCAAGGGCTGGCTGGCACCTCTCCCAAGCCCTGCCAAGCTTCAAGGAATATCAAATCCCTCCCAGAGCGGACATGGGACGGGCTGAACACAGGCAGGCTGGTGTCAGGCACCGGGGCTGCTGCTCCATCCTGGCTTCCCTGGGCACGTGCCAGGCACCGGGGCTGCTGCTCCATCCCGCTCCATCCTGGCTTCCCTCGCTGTGCTCTTGAAAAGATTAAAAAAAAGAGCCCCACTCCATCTCATTAAGAAAGTAAACACAAGAGCCGTCTAAGTGTCTAATTAAGCTTCTAATTAGTCCCTGCTTGTTACTAATGCAAATTAGATTACGCCGCTTAACTACAGCATGTCCACAACACCCTTGTTAATTGCGGCCTTTTGAAATTAAATTACTCCCTAATTAGCATATCAAAGCCATTGATTCGGAGCCAGGAAAGATGAGGGCAGGAGGAAGCCGAACGCCAAGTTTTGTTAATCAGGGATGTCTAATTAAATAGTGACGTGGAGCATGGGGGGCTCCCGCCTCGCTGCTCCAGAGCCACACGTGGGGGCCCAGGGGACCCTGGGCAGGGCAGCCCCTTGGTGGGTGCCCGTGGTCTGCACCCAGCATGGATCATCTCTGCGGTGCTGGAGCAGCCCGGTGGGTCAGGATGCAGGTCTGGTTCCCGTGTCCCATCAGGTCGAGATGCAGGTCTGGTTCCCATGTCCCATCAGGTTGGAATGCAGGTCTGGTTCCCATGTCCCATCAGGTCAGGATGCAGGTCTGGCTCCCGTGTCCCATCAGGTCGGGATGCAGGTCTGGTTCCCGTGTCCCATCAGGTTGGGATGCAGGTCTGGTTCCCATGTCCCATCAGGTCGAGATGCAGGTCTGGTTCCCATGTCCCATCAGGTTGGAATGCAGGTCTGGTTCCCATGTCCCATCAGGTCAGGATTCAGGTCTAGTTCCCGTGTCCCATCAGGTCAGGATGCAGGTCTGGCTCCCGTGTCCCAGTGGATGCACACTGGGAGCAAGGCCTGACTCAAGCTCTGGGAAGTCCCTGTGGAGCTACACCAGCCACTGCAGTGCCAGGTCCGGCCCTGGCACCAGGGAGGGAGCTTAAAGCAGCCCCCAATTCCTCATCTCCAAAACAAACTTGCTTTCCCTCTGCCCAGCATGTTCCAAATGGGAATTCAAAGGCAAAACATCCCAAAATGCAGACGTGGCCCTCTGCACCCATGGAAACAGGGTCACCTCCCAAGAGCATCCCTAAAATCCTTGGTGACCCTCCCAGGAGCAGAAAAGGCACCTCAGTGAGGACAGGAAGAGGCAAAGGCCTGTAGGATCACCTGTAGGATCCCAGATCCAGCTTGGCACAAACCCCCTCATGGCACAGGGAATGCCCCCACCAGGGGTCTTGGCACCAAATAACCCCTTGCCCAGAGCACTGGACTGGGGGGACACGTCCCCTCACCAGCCATGAGGAGTCCATGGATGGGACACTCCCACCTACATCCCCATCCCAGCAGGAATCAACCAGTGTCCGGTACAGATCCGTCCTCTGGAGAAAACCAAACCACCTCTCAGCTCTCACTCAAGTTATCCCCAAAACCTTCAATCCCAAATTCCCGACAGGACATAAATAATGGAGCCACCAGGGAAGGGTCTGAATCCAACAGCAACCAGGGAAAATGACTCCAAGGAGAGTGAAAATGAAGCGAACGCCTAATTTTTAAGTTATTTCAATAACTTCCTGAATGACCCAGTTCTTCACGTTTTATAACTTTTCCTCTTTCTCTGTTGTTTTTTTTTTTTTTTTTGTTTAAAGAGGTGGGAAGGGAAAAAAAAAAATAAAGGGACGAAGATTGGAAAAGTTTAATAGAGGGAGAAAAAGTCTATTAAAAAAAAAAAATAAGGCAGGCAGCCCGTCTCGGGGGAAGAGCTGAAATATTAAAGAAAGGAAAATCGCTTCTCTGGCTGCCGAGCCAGAGGAGGAGAATAGAGAGGCTGGAAGAGAAGGAGCCGGGCACTTTTAATTGAAAAAAAGGAGATTCAAATGAAATATCCAATATCCCCCGTTAAAGAAAGGAAGAAAGACGGACCCTGGCCGCTTTGCTACGCTGAGAAATTGCTAAAGCCCCAACTTTTCTTTCTCTCCCCCTTCCTTGGAAGTTATAGGAAAGAGGGATGAGAGAAAAGAAGGGGAAAAAAAAGGGTCTTTCATACGAGAGGAACTCAAGGGAATGGGGGAGGAGGGCGGGGAGAGAGACCAAGTTTTATTCATTTATTTTATTTTATGAGATGACTAAAAATAATATATTTAAAAAAAAAAAAAAAGGCAGAGTTTTATAATGTCACAGTGTTTGGAAGCAGCAGAGGGAGCAGAGAGGGGGGAAAGCAACTAAGAACAGAAGGGCCAGCTCCAACCACCCGCCGCACGAGCCTCTCTCCCAACGAGATTCAATTAATTGATAACAAGAGGCATCAAATTAATTTTTCAAGGATGTTAGATTTTGATGAAGGAAAAAATCTCTCTGATTTTAATCGGGGCGGCGTTTAAAAGGCATAAATGAATATCCCTTTCTAATCATCTGAGGCGCCGAGGAAGCACCAAGCGGTTAACGTGAAAATTCAAATCGTTTAATTGGGGGGGGGCGAGGGGAGGTGGCCGTGGTGGGGGAAGGGGACCTGGAGTTCTCTTTTTAAAAGAGCTTTATGAAGAAATTATTTTAAAAATTATTTCTTTCAAGCATCTTTGCTCTCCCCCCCCCTCTCCCGCCCCGAAACGCAGACGCACTTGTAAAAACCCATCTCGGAGGTTTTTCTTTTGAATAGAGACTGTTCCCCAGCACAATCTAATTAACAAAAATGATAATGAAGAGGGTGGGGAAAAAAAAAAAAAATCATAGGGAACAAAAAAAGCCCTCCAAACTCCCAGGGAGAAAAAAAAAACCATAACACGGGATGGAGAAGGTGCAGTTCCCACCATGCACAACTCGCGGCCAAGAGCCGCTCTGTGCTTCCACATGGGACGAGGGTTTTAGGATATGGGACAAGGTTTTCAGCACAATCACCCCCCAAATCCTACTAAAATAATTAACAGCAGCTCCCATCCCTGGCGTGGGGTGGGATGCAGATGCCACCAACGCAGCCATCATCCCAAATGAATTTTCCAAGGGTTTCTCCCCAAAAATCCCAACTCCGTCCAAGCCTCTGCCTACACACCCAGTGCCCGGCTCACACTATTTTTTACCCCATCGGCCACAGGTGCAGTGGGGACACACAGCCCTGGTTTACATCCCACCCTGCATTCCTGCTGCAGCATCCCAGCGGTGCCAGAGCCCTCAGCCCACCCGCAGCACACGGAACACTCCACACCCCCCCAAAATCACCTCCGTGCCTCCTGCAGGCAGCCAGCCTGGATGGTCCCACACTCACGGGTGTCCCCATGGAGGCACCCGCCTACCAGAGCCTGGGGAACCCCAGGGAGAGGAGAGATCTTCCTCTTGGATAGAGGCACAAAGGACATTGCAAGCTGAGAAAGAGGAGGGCCATGGGAAGGCATCGCAACTTCCCTGGGAGAAAGGCGTGCGGCAGCACGAGAGCAGCACCCGGCACCCCTGGGAAGGGCAAAGGTTCCCAGCAAGGGAGAGCGATGGGGGAAGATCTTACATCGAAATTAACTCCAAACTGCAGGAGCTGCCCTAGCCCCATCCCCTGGGGAGAGGCTGCAAAGGGCAAGGAAAGAGCCAGGGAGGAAGAAAATGACCTGGAGCAGGTGAGGGACACACCGGAGCAGGACGAGGAGCAGGGCCATCCCCAGGAGAGACCCGGCGCTGGGACTCGAGTTCCCATGTCACACCCCGGCGAAACTCCCCAGCTGAGTCGTGTGAAGTCAGACCGGAGGTTGCTGAAAGTCTCTTCTGGCCTTTAAATAATCCAGAGGGAAGGAAAAAACAGTCACAGCGCCTATTGAGCAGGAGGGAGGAACTCAGATGCCACAAGTTTTCCCAGACTCCGTCATGTTTGTGCAGAAATTCATCCAGAAAACGCTCTGGTTAAACGCTCCCTGCTGCACGCCGATGCTTTCCACTGCGAGTCCCATTCCTGTGCAGGAAGAGGCCTGGTTTCCATCCAGAAATTAAGCTGCTCACGAGGAGGGAGAAGAAAAAGGCAGTGCGGGGGAGAACTATCCTTGGGCATTTTCAAACTCCTGGTCTGAAGTCCTTTTTTTTTTGCATCCCAATCGGAGGCACCGTGACCCGAGGCCGGCTCCATCTCGCAGCCCTGCCAGAGCCCGTCTCCACACTCCCAAACAACTTCCCTGATTTCATTCCTGCACAGCTCGGCTCCTCCATGCACAGACTCAACATCTCCTGGTCTCCCTGGGCACCTGGCACCCTCTTAGAGCAAAGCCAGCCCCGCAGACGAACACAGCTCCTGACAGCTCAGCTCGGAGCTGGCACAGGAATAACACCAGACATTTCTCCAGTGCTTTCTTAAAAGCTGGGAAGCAGCGTGCTCAGCAGAGGCTGTGCTGGGATCCTGCACCAGGAATGGTGCTGGGTGGCCACAGGGCCACACTGCCCACAGAGGGGAGTGGAAAGGTGCATTTAACATTTGGGGTGCTCGGGAACAGAGCAAGGCTCAGCAGAGCATCCCTCCAAGCTGTAGGAAGTGTTTCCCCACACAAACCCTGTGTTGAAGTCAAAAGGTCACCAAGGGTGCCCCATGTTCCTTCCCTCTGTCACCTGGATGAGCCACATTCATGGGAAGGCGATCTGGTCCCATGGCATCACTCCAATATCACCCTCAGCATTCCCAGGTCACACCAATCCAAATCCATCCGCACTCCTGAGCCCTGTGCACCCCCACAGCTCAGCCCGTACCAGTCAGCACAGCAGGACTCAGCATCTCCCCAAATCCAGGCAGCTTCGTTTGGGACAGGTGCTGTGCACCTCCCAAATCCCTGCTCATCCCAAGAACAGCGAGAACCCAAACAAGCCCAGCTTCAGGAACCAGGCACAGCCCCAGGAGCAGCATCCAGGTAGCTGCTGATTCTCCAGGCTCAGCAGCCATGGAAGGCGTGGGACAGACAGCACTGTGCAAATCTGGGGGGTTATTCCATTAACTGTGCTCCCTCCACCCCTCCTGAAAATAACCCTCAGCCTTTAAAATGTCAGTCAATGATTCACCAACTGCAGTAACACCCCACACCTCACCCCAGCTCTTGCTGCCCCATCCAGGGACCCTGCGAGCACCTCTGGGTGCTGGGGCAGAAAGGGGCTCAAGGTACCCAGTGCCCCTCTGGCTCCCACTGTGTCCCCTGGACAGGGCAAGACTCCCTCCTGGCCGATGGGAAGCACAGCAAGGCACAAACTGTTCTCTTTAGGGGGGAACCCAGAAACCTCCAGCCCAGGGCTCTCCCATGGGGTCACAGATGAGGGTGCCCACGGGAAGCTTTGCCCTTGGCAGCTGCACCACAGCTCCCGGTTCCCCGCAGCACCACTCCCCCACAACCCGGTCACATCACACAGCCCCCTCCCCTGTCCCCAGAGCACATGGCCCTGGGCAGGCAGCGAGAGCTGGGATCACTCGCTGCAGGACACGGTGCCACGGGGGCTGTCACAAACCCAGGGGACAGCCCTCATCCTCCCTGGACCAAAAATCATCACATCAGAGTGAGGGAAGGCAACAGCATCAGGATACAGCATCAGGATACAGCATCAGGCAAGACATGGAGAGGACACAGTTTGGATCACCAAGTCCCCCAGGGACACAACCCACCTCCCTGCCCGAGCCACCAGCACCTGTCCACTCCAGCCCCAATACAGTCCACGGCTCCTGTCCACTGTCAGGAGCTTTCAATCACCAATTATTACTTAAAGCCTCTCTCTAAAACCAGTAACTTGTGCTTGTTCCCAGAGTGATTCCCAGAGCATCTGTATCCGTAACAGCGAGGACAAGCGGAGATCTCCACTGCGGTCGGAAAGGACCAACCCTGCCATGGAAGGAGACACACGTTCCTTCTGAGGGCAGGGGACAGGGGTCTGTCCTTCTGCACCTTTCCCAGAAGAAGGGGCACAGCCACTGTCTCCTCCTGCATCATCCCAAATCTACAGCTGGAAATTCAGCAGCACCGACGCTCCCCACCGCGGCACCCGCTGCTCCTGCACGGCAGGGACACGAGGGACCACCTCCCCAAAGCCAGTAACAACCCCCAAATGACCCCTTCACCTGTTAAACTCCACTCCATTGCACTCCTAAATGGACCAGACTCATCATCAGGGATATTTCAGACCCACCAGAGGGGAATCGCTCCAGCTGCTCCCGCCCAGCCGCAGCCCGCGCTGCCGGCACCGGTGTGGGCACGGGGGTAACTCCTGTGTGGAGCAGGAATGAGGTGGGGTTTGATCCATGGACGGGGCTGCTCCGACAGCTCCAAAGTCTGACCCAGTTTTGGAGCTGTGGCTCCACTTCCAGAGAAAAACACATTTGTTCAGGGCTTGAGCCCACCAGCATCAAGGGAAAGACTTCAAAGGATTTTGGAACAGGCCATGCTGGGTATAAATAAAAACCTGGGTTCAAAGGAGAAGTGTGAATAACCCGAACAGAGCTGTGCTGACCCCGACCTGCCACCACAGCCAGAGGGTCCCGAGCATCCTTCAGGGCAGGCAGAGCCCGGCCCTGGGATCCATCCTGTGCAAAGGAGCTGAGCTGGACCCTGCAGCCCCACAGCTGCAGCCACGGAGCAGAGGAGCCGGGAAAACTCAGACCCAAATTTCAGCACAAATCTTCCGCCTGTCACTGCGGCACAGGAGGGATGAAACAAACACTGTGTCACGCCACCAGAGCAGGAATCCCTTCCCAGGGTTCCTCTGGCACGCTCGCACCCCCACCCCCCACAGGATGGATTTTAGGACATTTTCCTCAACCTGTTTCTCTCAGGAGTGCATTGACTGGGTATCTCCCCTCCCCAACACTCACAACAAACCTAAAACTGGGGAGAGCTTCCCCAAGACCGTACAGATGCCTCCGTAGGCTTCATCCCCACCCATCAGGGGCTCCTGAGGAAACCAGGTCAGCTCCGACCCCGTCAGGATCAGGTCCCATGCAAAGCCTGCCTGTTCCTTTCCTTCACCTCTGCATGGGGTGCAAGCAGCACCCTACAAACCCACCACCCCAGTGCTGGAGCTGGGTTGCAGGATGGGAATGGACCCGACTGGAGGTGCTGAGAGGCTGAGACAAATTGGGAGCGATAGGATGCACAGCAGCACCCTCCTCCTTCTCCCCCAGCCCCAGATTTACCCCCTCAGCAGGTGACAAGGGCCCCTTTTGTTTTCCAAATGAGAAATCCTGCCGATTTGGAGGGTTTAATTTACTAACAGTGAACATCTGTGGCAGCCTGGCTCCCCAAACCCTGCTCTGGCAGAGCTGGAGCCGAGCACAGGGCACAGCAGCAGGAGATGGGGAGGGGGACACCATCCCCTGCCCACAAAACAAACCACATCCCACCAGGACCCTGCTGCAGAAACACAGAACAGAGGTGGGATTGCTCCATCTAGGAAGAGATTTCACTGCAGGGAAAGCAGGTTGGGGTGTAAAGGAGAAAGCGTAAATTCTTGGGAAACAATCCCAGGGAAACGTGAAGCTGGAGACAGCACTTTATAAACCCTCGGCTTTGCCCCCACCTGAATCCACCTTGGCAAAAATCAGGGGTTTTGCAGCTCTGCCTGGCACAGCACATTTCCAAAATCCACATTTCCTGCCACAAAAGTTATGGGGCACTTCTCCCCACACCTTTATTTTCTCTTCTTCTTCCATTTCTTAATAGGCCCGTATTTCTATTCCAGACCTGAGTTACCCCACGTTCCAGGGAATTTCCCTCCTGCTGCCAGGTCTGGCAGCATCCCAGAGGGATCAGCTAGGACACTCTGGAGGAAGGACCAACCTGCTGGGTGATGGTGACCCACTGGGAAACCCTCCTGGTGGCACAGAGCACCTCAGCACCTCCTCCTGCCTCTCTCCCGGCTGGGACACGGTGGCTGCAGGGACAGAGCCTGACAAGTGGCACCCAGAGGGGACACAACACCCCAGGTCACAGGAGAGCACTTCTCCCTCTCCAGTACAAAGTCTCTGCCCAATATTCCCACCCTGACCCTGGTCCAGTTCAGCCAAAAACTCCCAATGCTCAACAAGAAACTTCATCTCTGCCAGGTATTTCCTGCCACAAGTTGTGCCCTCACCCTGGGCAGCTCCTCCAACACACTCGTGACACCCCAAGACACGGCAAGACATTCCCACATGGCCACTCTCTGCCATCCCAGCCAGGCCTTTCCTTCCCCAGGAGCTGGAGGTGAAGCATCCAGGAGCTGAGGTACCCCCAAAGCCCCCCATCCCTGCAGCGTTTGGGGACAGTCCTGCACCAGCAGCATCCTCCCAGCAGACCCAGGATTCCATGGTCAAAGCAGGATCCCCCATGCTGGAACCCCCATCCCACGGTGGCCAAACCAATGGATGTGCCATGATCCCGGCACAGGATGGGCGGCACTGACCGAGCCACGAGCCCAGTGCCAGCCCCAGGACACGAGTGAGCTTTCCCTGAGCACCAGCAGAAGGTCACTGGGCAAACACATCCCCAACAACAGGCACAGCAGACACCTGGGAGGCAGGAATGCAAACCCCGGGGGCCACCAGACGAA
Source organism: Corapipo altera (assembly GCF_003945725.1). Taxonomy (NCBI): domain Eukaryota; kingdom Metazoa; phylum Chordata; class Aves; order Passeriformes; family Pipridae; genus Corapipo; species Corapipo altera. The sequence goes on from NW_020884933.1 coordinate 3,639,270, forward strand.
GGAGATGCTCCCGGGATCATGGAATCCCAGCACATCCTTCGCTCTCGAGCACCAGTCCCAGCCTTGTATTCTGCATTGTCACCAACCTCAAGCACTCCTCCGCTGTCCCTCTTTTCCAAGGATGAAGGCATCTTTTCCCAGTCCATGACAGCTTCTCCCAGGTGGTCCCATCCACATCTCGCTACAGGCGAACAAATAAAGGCCAGTCCCTGGCTCACAGACTCACAGTAAGCAGCAAAATGAAAATCACTCACCTAAAATCTACAGCTCGTGGAATAAACCAAGGCTTGGAAAAAGCAAGTGAAGGGAGCGTTTGGGATCGGAGCTGACAGATCCCAAAGGAAGGTGGCAGTGGGATGCTCAGCCAGTCCTGCCCAGGCTCCTGGGAGCTGCCTGCTGCCCCAGGTGGCACCGCTGCTGTTCCGTGCCTTTATCAGCCTCGGAGCAGTTAAGTCCCACTGGATAAACCCGGCTCTGCAGCAACCTGGCAAAGGTGTGTTGAAATAAGTTGTTTCATCACCACCTGCTCCGGGGGAGCGGCTCATCCCGGCCCATCCCGGCCACGGATCCATGTTTGTTTAAATGGGAGCAGCATCTCCCTGAGCCTCAGAGCTGCCAAACGCCCTGCACGGCACCCAGAGCACAGACCCACCACACTGGGGCTTCCTCCTCCTCCTCCTCCCGGGGGCTGCAGCTCCCCTGCTCCCACCAGGACCATCCCAGTGCTCTCCAGCCCCATCCGCCCAGTTCCAGCTCCCCACCAGAGCCAGTCACATGGAGAAGGTTTGCAAACAAGGCAGAACAAACAGCTTCCAAACCACCTCCAAATCAGGGCCCCCCACGAGATTTTTTTTCCTCCTCTACCACCTTAAATTATTTTTTCCCCCCATCTTTCCACAGTTTTGCAAGTAACCTTCCATAAAATAATTTTATTACCCTAACTTTTGCCTCTGATAAACACACCCTGAGCCCCCAGCAGAGCCGGGACCGGGTGAAATTCCCTCCAGAGCAACCCTCCACTCCCTATTTTACTCAAAAACCCGTGTGTTTGCTGCCAGGCTGGCTGCACGGCCCGGGAGGAGGGACAGCTTCCGCCGGAACACGCTGCCAGGGGCTGCTGCCAACTTGCCAGGGCAGGAGAGCCGGCGGGAAGTGTCACCCAGGGCTGGGGAACGCCGGCACCCGCTCGCTCCACCCCGGGGAAGGCTCGGCAGCACACCCTGCAAACACAGCACTGTTTTTTCCTCAAAAAAAAAATAAAAATAAAAGAAATGGGAGAAAGGATCCCGACTCCCCGGGCTGAGTGCTCCACTCCCGCCGGGCTCCTTGCCCTGGGCACCCCGGGACCGTTACAGGCTGCCCCGTGCCCACTGCGGTGTAATCCCTTAATGACTTCCCTCCACTTCCCTCCAGCTCTGTCCCAGATCTAATCTCTGCTCCAGCAGGATCTCTACCAAATAAATCACGGGATGGACGGACGCCTGTCCTTGCCTCTTCCTCACTCCCAAGGGAGCAGCTCTCCTCCTCTGCTCCCTCCTCTGCTTCTCCATTCTCCCCTCTCCCCGATGCCATTCCACTTGCAAACACATTTTTGTCACGGGCAGCCGGATCACCAGCAACGTGTTTTATCGTGGAGACTCGTCTGCACGATGCCAAAAGCAGTCTGAATAAGGAAAAGTTTTAAAAAAAAACAAAACAAACCTCGAGCAGCATCTTGGCTGGATTTTATACAACAAACACTCGTGGAGGGGGGGAGGAAAAAATTAGGAAGTTTTTCCAGCTGTTCTATTTGACTTTAAAAGGTACAGCACAGTGAGCAGGGGAGGTTTTGCAAGGCGATAAAATGGGTGCGAGCCCAGGAGCCAGCACTGGCCACAGCCCTGCGGCAGCTCGAGGGGCCAGGGGCCACCCCAAGGGTCACCAGCCAGTGATGGTTATTGTTGAGCCAGCACCTACCCCCGAGTTTCAATCAGGTGCATCAGGAGCTCTAGAAGTAGCTCAAGGAGGATTTTTACACCTTCCGAGGCAAACCCATGGAATTTCAAGCTCTGAGTGCATTCACGGTTTTATTCTCCCCCTTTTTCCTTTCCTCTCCCACTAACAGAGCTCATCCCTCCATGGGGAAGATGCCCATGGAACACCCCTCTGGGGCAGGACCGAGCCCCCCAGCCCATGGAATCCCAGTGCCTGTGCTGGAGGAGCTGGAAATCAAAGAGGACGGGACAGGAAATTTCAAGTTTCCACTCCCAGAAGTGGCAGGTGATGCCGAGGCGGCCGCAGGGTCACTTCAGGAGTGGAGGATAAACCCAGGGTGGCCCCCCAGGAGGAGATGGGAGCCCCCCCCTGCATCCGGGGAGACGCTGAGATGCCAGGACAGGGAGCATCCCCTCAAGACCCCCACGAACCACCTGCCAGCCACAACGCAGGGCTCTCCCAGGCTTCAAACCCACCACGGGGAACAGGGGTGGAGGGGCAAAACCACCCCAGCTCTCCCTTCTGGCAATAAGGGAATTTTCCCAAATCCTTCGGGCTCCCAAAGCCGCCCGTGCAGTGGGAAACACGGCGCAAAGAGCCACAACCGTGTATTAATTCTGCCCGCGGGGACCTCCGGGCTCTCCCGCCTTTCTCCGGAGGGAAGAATGAGCCGGTTCCCGGCCGGGGGCACCGCCTGCCCCCCACCTTGCTGCTACAAAGGCCAGCCCAGCACCGCACCTCTCCTCCTCCGGCCCCGCTCCCCCCGGCCCCGCTCCCCGCCGGACCGACAAGAAAAGAGAAAGGGAGGGGGGGGAAAAAAATAAAATAAAAGGAGAGAAAACCCTGAAAGCCGGAGCCCGGGCCCCCCCTCCCAGCCCCACAGCGAGACACAAACATCAGCAGACTCAAAGCATCCCCCTCGCCAGCGGCGGAAAAGAAAAGCTCCCGGGCTCTCCGGGCAGCAACTTCACAACTGAGTGCACTCGCATTCCTGCCGGGTTATTAGGAGAGAAAGGCCGAGGGCCCGAGGAGATATTTTAGTGTCACTTGATTTTATACATTGCACAGATTTTTTTTCCCCCCCTCAAACGCTCCCTGCTCTTCCCTTTCCGAAGGGGACGCAAAACCTGCGGCCGCCCGGCTTCCAGGGAGGAGAGCAGGGCTGGACACGGCGTTCACAGATATTTCCAATATTATCTTTTTCCAGGGTTGAGAGTAGCCCCTTCCCCGCCTCCCCCAGCAGCAACTTTAATCCGTTTTATTTCATTTCGCTCTGTTTGCTCAGCCTTCCCCCCTCCGCCCGCAGACCCCCGCCCTCCCCTCGCCTTCCCTGACCCCGCTGGGCGACACAGCCCGGGCTGCACGGGTTCAGGGGGGGCTTTTCCACGCCGATCCCGTCCTCCTGCACTTTTCCCCCCCCACCAAACCCAACTTCGTGCTGTGCAACGGGGCCGCCTTGGCTTCTATCAGCGGAGTGATGCTCGGTCCGGCTGGGAGCGGAGCCACCCCTGTCCCCACCCCGAGGGGCTCGGGATGGGGGGGGGACCCACAACAACTAATAAATTAAAATTAAAAAATAAAAATGAACAGGGAGCATCTCAAACCGGGCGCTCCCGAGCGTTATTTCGGAGCAGAGGCAGCGGGAGGGCTCCGGGCTCTTCCCCACAGCCCCCAGCCCGGTTCCACAAAGGGCAGGAGAAAGGCAGGAGCCAGAGCCTCCCAGGGCTCCAAGACCTGACAAAGCTCCCAGGCTCGGCACAGGGAATTCTGTCCCTTCTCCCCCACATTTTCCCCCTTCCCAGTTCGATTTAAGCGACCTGAAAGGGGAAATAAAAATTAATAAATAAAAAGGGGGAGAATGAGGTAATTTTTCCAAATCTGATTATTTTCTCCATCCACCCACCCCTGGAGCCTGTTAAATTTTTTTTTTTTTTTTTTTTTTTGGATGGACTTTAAGGTGGGGTGGAAATTAAAAAAAATTAACAACACCTAATTTAGAGTTAAATCTCACAAAACCCTGAGACTTTGCTATGTTTAACTGAGGATACAGGGAGGCATGAAAGGGAACACGTCCCCGCCGACACCCGGGACCGGGTCACACCGCCCGCGCCAGACACATGTTGGGTTGATTTAACATCAAATCCCTGCTCTCCACAGAACGTATTTCTCGTGTAAATTTTTAACACACCAGAAGAAATTTGTAAAAGTAAATCCTCCTTCTGGTTTGGGTTAAAAACAACCCAACCTTTTAATACAGAAACTAATAACAATTTTATTGTCTGCCCCACAGCTTTACAATGCTCGTGGAAAAGTGAGGTCTCAATCCAATGGAAGTTGGTTTGGAGGGTGGGGAAAGGCAAATCTTGGGGTATCAACCGATGGGGAGGGAAGAGCTGCCTGAAGCCAAGGAGCAATCCCAGGCAGGAATCTGGACACAAATTCCTCCAGGACTATATTAAGAGCAGCAAAGAAAAAAAATAATCCCAGCACAAGTTTTCCAAGCGGGCACTTCCCGACCACGACTCCCAGCAAAGTGGGGTTCGCAGGCGCCTCTGAATTATTCCTGCTTTCTCCTCAGCACATTTTTCATTTGTATTAAAAAGTGCACAGGAGGGAGACAGGGAGAGACTCGGCCCTTGGCTCGTTTCTGTTTTAAAAGGGGAAAGAAAAAAACCAGAATCACTCCCAAATGGAAAAAGAAAACCCAATTACGCTCCACTTGTTCTCTCCCATCCACACCTCCGAACGCGCCTGCCAACTCAAACCAGATTTCCTACACCAAAAGAAATATCCAGAGCCATGAACGAGGCACTTCCCCAAGTGCCTTTTCTCCTTGAGAGGGGGAGAGGGGAGAGGAGACAGAGGCGCGTTTGTTTATCCCACGGACCGGGGAGAGGGAGCCGGGAAGAATAGAAATATCTGAACTTTGCCAGCGCCGGGAGAGCATCTCAAAACGCCGGCGGACACCGGGGCGGGAAGGGGATGGAAGAGGCTGATCTGGGGCTCCAGGTGACCCACCACCAGCTCTGCCACATGCTATTTGCCCGGGAATTTCTGAACTCCCAGAAGACGACGCTCCGTAATAAAAACTCCTTCCGAGCCCATTATTGTTGCCGATACCAGGAGCAGCCGCTGCCGGCGGCGTCCCAGCCAGCCCGCCCCGAGCTCCCGCGGCACCGGGCACGGTGTCCGGTTAGAGGGACCCCCCGAGGCCCCGGAAAACCCCCCCAGCCTCGCTCCCTGTCCAAACAAAGACACACCGAACCCTCGCAAACTTTACAAGCGGGTGAAACACAGGCACGGGTGAACCGCGGGGCAGCCGGCTGCCGTCACCCCCTCCGGAATCCAAACCTGCCGGGATTCCTCGGGAATATTCTCCAGCTCCATCCGAAGCCGTGCCTTGTCCTCCTCTCCCTCACCTTGCAGTCTGGGTTACGCTTTTGGACACGGCGATGGATTTTCCCAGGGCGC